>NC_082714.1:125385823-125985823 GCF_030144855.1 Hypanus sabinus
AGTCCCATGGTATTTAGCTATTTATTGAAATGACTTTTAAAACACTGAAAATTAAATGAATAAAATACAGCTTTTTTTAATAGTAACAGTTATTATTTTAAAGCACTGAAAATTTTGTTATCCTTCAAGATATTATCATCATCACTCTCCTCCTGACTGTCTTTATTTCAAAAACGGTAGGAGATGCAGGTCTACTTGTCCTGCTCCTTCTTATTCAATTGTCCCCTGTGCCAAAACTCAACAACGACCCGCACAATGACAGAACAGTGACAGTGCGCCAGTATGCGGAGCGTGTTATTTGATCTGGAGCGCATTTTTTATTTTGAGAACGTACATGCACCTGCGCACTACTCATGTCCATCACTTAACAGAAATGACATGTAACATGTAAGGCTTATTGAAAAAAATATTTTCAAATGCATTTTTTACATAACACAACGAAGAAACTTATTTTTAATTTCAGTGGGAACAGTGTTGTTGGTCTCCCTTTTTAGCCAGCGCATCAAAGTCTGGATTTAGTTTTGTTGTGGCGATTCTCAGGATGGATCTGAGGTGTTGGTCAGTTAACTTGGATCTGTGGCTGGCTTTGTTGATGTTCAGGACGCTGAGTGCCTGTTCACACAAATAGGTCGAGCCGAACAAAGAGTAAAGCGCAAATGTGGAGTAATATGCTGCACCTCAACAAAGGTCAATGTGTAGCGGTGTGCTACATGCAGCGCTAAAATTATGACACGGAGTTGGTAACTGCAGTCGAAGAAAAAAACTTTATTCGAAATCCCCAGCCTCACTTTTAAGCCTCCCTCAACCTGCCCCCCTGCGCAGAGGCTCCAAAGCTCTGTGCTCGCAACTCCCCGCAGGCTATCTCCCTTAGCCGGAACGTGGGCTAATTGTGAGCCGGTTCGGATGTGCCAGGAAATGTGTCGCCACAAATGTATATAGAGTGCGTCATCTATTGGGAAAACGCCAGAATTGCTGGGAAAAAACATTAACAAGGTTTATTAATATAATTTCATCAAGTTCTGCGGGCCGGATTAAAAAGCTTAACGGGCCGCATGTGGCCCGCAGGCCGTAGTTTGCCCATGCCTGTGTTATACTGATTATCATATTCCCGCCTCGTCCAGGCATTTAAAGTGATGCCCACAGTAAATGAAACCCGTGGTTACGTAACATACAGTATACTGTGTATAGTTGAGATGCATTCTATAATGAGTTAGAGCTTATAGCTAAACAGGGATGAGTGTTATGTATTTACTATTTCAATAATATTTGAGTAATCTTGTATATATTGATTGACTAAGCATTCTTGTTTATTTAAAACATTCATTATGAGTTATATGTATATACAACTGAATTGCATTTGTCATAATGCTACTGTGTGATAAATGTGCACCTCGTTTAAAGTAAACTCTAAGTTAGACCCATATTCCTGGACTTCAGTGTCTTCTTTTGCAATAGTTTAATGCTTTGAAGTGATAGAACGTAACAGTTTTCTCCTCTGTGAATAGTAACGGTCATATTTAAAATTTCTCTCATCTCTGTAAATTTCAACATACATTTCTAGATGTGAGTCACTCTTGTACTAAATCAGCCTATTTCTAACAGGTGTGGAAGTCTCTGACAAGTTGGAAACAGAGTTGTTTTCTTTCCTGTGCAAGACTTCTTCTGGATTTAGCTATCAAGAGAATGACCATCGACGGCCACTTATTGGAAAAAATCTGTGTTTTATTGCAGTAGCTCTGAGACTCTTGAAAGACCTTTTGCAACCTCTCTCACACATTTTGTTAAATTATTAGTCACATTCCTTACAACCAAGACCCATGCCATAACTCCATGGGAATTTTCGTATCCAACAACCACTGACTTAATGAATCCTCTACAATCTTCCTGGGCACCAAGGATTCTCCAAGACATTGTGGCTCACACTACACCTCCACCATCCACTCTCCACCCTCCACCTAACTCATTATTGTTTCCAGCCACAAAGAGACATCCCTTGCCGGATCATGTGTCCTTCCTCCCCCTCAGGATCCATTACCACGCTTGCTAGGTTCTTCCCATTTAGAAAATAGTCTGCACATTTATTTCTTCCATCAAAATGCATGATCATGCATTTTCCAACATTGTATTTCATTTGCCACTTTCTTGCCCATTCTCCGAATCTGTCTAAGTCCTTCTGCATCCTACTTGTTTCCTCATTACCTGTCCTTCCACTCATCTTCTTATCATCTGCAAACTTGGCAACAAAGCCATCAATTCCATCAACTAAATCATTGATATACAGAACAAAAAGCAGTCCTATAAATTACCTCTGTAGAACACCACTAGTCACTTGCAGCCAACCAGAAAAAGATCCTTTTATTCCCACTCACTGCCTCCTACCGATCAGCCAATTCTCTAACCATGACAGTAACTTCCCTGTTATACCATGGGCTCTTAACTTTGTAAGCAACCTCATGTGTGACACCTTGTCAAAGGTTTTCTGAAGGTCCAAATATGCAACATCCACTGCATCCCCTTTCTTTATCCTATGTGTAATTTCCTCAAAGAACTCCAACAGGTGCATTGGGCAAGACTTTCCCTTAAGGAAACCATGCTGACTTTGTCCTGTCTTTTCTTGTATCACCAAATATTCCATAACCTCATCCTTATCAATTGACTCCAACATCTTCCCAAACACTGAAGTCAGGCTAAATGGACTATAATTTCCTTTCTGCTGCCTCCCTTCCTTCTTGAAGAATAGAGTGACATTTGCAATTTTCCAGTCCTCTGGAACTATGCCAAAGTCCAATAATTCTTGAAAGATCATTACTAATGCCTCCACAATCTCTACCACTACCTCTTTCAGAACGTTAGTGTGTAGTCCATCTGATATGGGTGACTTGTGTACCTTTATGTCTTTCATCTTTTTGAGCACCTTCCCTCTTGTAATCATAACTGCACTCACTTCTCTTCCTTTGCACCTTTCAGTATGTGGCACACTGCTAGATTCTTCCATAGTGAAGGCTGATGCCAAATACTCATTTAGTTCATCTGCCATCTCCTTGTCCCCTGTTATTATTTCTCCTGCGTCATTTTCTAGCTGTCTTATACCCACTTGCATTTCTTTTATTTTTTATTTAGTCAAAAAAGCTTTTTCTATCTCCCTTGATATTGTTCGCTAGCTTGCTTTCATATTTTATCTTTTCCCTCTTAATGATTCTTTAGTTGCTTTCTGTAGCTTTTTAAAAACTTTCCAATCTTCTATCTTTCTATTAATTTTTCTTTTGTTGTATGCCCACTCTTTTGCTTTAACATTACCTTTGAATTTCCTTGTCATCTACCTTTGTACTATTTAGCCATGTGAGTATTTCTTTGTTTTTAGAATACATCTATCTTATACCTTCCTCATTTGTCCCAGAAACTCAAGCCATTGCTGCTCTGCTGTCATCCCTACCACCTTCTTCCAATTTACTTTGGCCAAATCCTCTCTCATACCACTGTAATTTCCTTTACTCCACTGAAATACTGCTACATCAGACTTAACTTTCCCCCTATAAAATTTCAAGTTGAACTCAATCATATTGTGATCACTGCCTCCTAAATTTTCCTTTACCTTAAGCTTCCTAATCATTGCCGGGTTATTACATAACACCCAATCCAGGATAGCTGATCCCCTAGTAGGCTCAATGACAAACTGCTTTGAGAAACCATCTCATAGGCATTCAACAAATTTACTCTCTTGAGATCCATTACCAACCTGATTTTCCCGATTGACCTGCATGTGAAAATCTCCCATGACTATCATAACATCACCCTTTTGACATGTCTTTTCGATTTCCCATTGTAATCTGTGGTCCACATCCCAGCTACTATTTTGGAGGCCTGTATATAATTGCCATGAAGGTCCTCTTACTCTTGCTGTTTCTTAACTCAACTCACAAGGATTCAACATCTTTCTATCCTATGTCACATCTTTCTAATGATTTGATGCCATTGTTTACCAGCAGAGCCACATCACCCCCTCTGCCTACCTTCTTTTCCCTCTGATACAATGTGTAACTTTAGATATTCAGCTCCCAACTATAATCTTTCTTCTGTCATGGTTCAGTGATGGCCACAGCATCAGACCCAACAACCTGTAAGAATGTAACAAGATCATCCACCTTACTTCTTTTACTCTGTGCAATGAGATATAACACTCTGAATACTGTATTTGCTACCCTTTTTGATTCTGCATCCCCAATGCACTGATACTCACCCTGCTGGCAGCAATTTTGACCTATCACCTGCCTGCCCTTCCTGACAGTCTGACTGCATGCTATCTTTGCTTTTTTTAGCCTGTCCTATCCTGAGTCGCTTCACTCCAGTTCCCACCCCCTTCCAAATTAGTTTCAAGCCTCCCAACAGCTCTAACAAACCAGCCCACGAGAATATTGGTCCCAACCACAATATTGGAATATCCTCCAATCACAGTTCCTGATCGTATCTAATAACTATTTCCATCCACCCCATTGCACTAAAACCAGGCTCCAATTGGAGCCTGATCTCTTTCCCCTCACTTTCTTCCAAACATGAACCAGGAATGAACAGTCCAGGATGGTCATTAATAATCTGCTGCTATGCCAGTCTAATATTGGGTGCATGCGTTTCTGGGAAAAAAAGCTATTTAGATGCCAAGGCTGAACTGAACTTTGATGTTAAAAACAATAGCTCATTTTAGCTTAATAAAATATGTGTTGACCAGAGGATAATATGTGAAAATGTATTGTAAATTTTTGGGGGAAGAATAACCTCCCAATAGCCTCAAAATTGAGAGTCGTCACTTGACTGTTACACAACTTCATTATCAACTGCAAAGCAGGCAACTGATGAGCAATGAACAATTATTAATAGAAGACACCAAGAAACCAACAAACAGATGGAATCGCTGAAGCACAAATGTAGACTGCACATGTAATTTCTTTTTTCTCTATGACTGCTCAAATGAGGCATGATAGAAAAATATTTTGATGATTATGCCTCCTACAGGATCTATATTTCTTGCCTATGGCTCAATGGACCTGCTATTGGTCACTTCTCCATGAGTAAGTGACGTGCTTTGGTGGGGGGGGGGGGGATGGAGAAGTGGGTATAGCAATGTCAAAGTCCTCTACGTCCCTGAGGTGATATGTGGAACATGGCAGTAGATAAGAGGAGGAGTAATTTCAGGAAATGTTTAAAATATTATAGAATCTTCAACAAATTCTCCCAAAAAGTAGGGAGGTTTCTGAAAGAACTGAATTTGATTGACCATAGAAATATTTCAGCCCATCTCCGTGTGGGAAAAGGGACATCATAATAAGGAGTTTTTCCTTCTGCCTTTTGAATCTCTGTCCCATATTCCCTTTTGTATTTCCAATCTTTATTCCATTTCCACTTTTGAAATATCATTTAAAATAATTTATATTTCTTTGTTTAGGCACTCTGATTTGGATGGTGCATGTGAATCTGTTTAGTCGAAGAACCTCTCTAATTCTTCCTTTGCCCAGAGATGCCTCAGGTCCTTCATGGAAGCATCTTGTGGGAAAATGTACAAATTCAAAAGAAATTTCCATTGATGAATCCATGAAAAGTTTTGTCTGCATCTGTCTGCACAGCACACACCATTCATATGCTGATGAGAATAAAACTCAGGTCATTATATATTTCATACACATCTCAACACTTTTGCCCTCAGAGTTAGGGCAAAAGAAAACTGATTAAGTTTGTTTTCCACTCTCACTAATTCCACTTTTTCTTCTCAGCCAGCTCCTGATAGTCAGCATTTCCATAAGAAGATTAGCAAGGGGCACAAACTTAAAGAGCAAGGGTGATTATTGACTACCTGTTTGAGAAAGAAGTGTGCAAAAGAAAAATGTGGATATAGTTAACGGTGAATGGTCACCAAACTGACTTAGAGGCTCAATGCCCCATCATCTTCTGTTCTGTTTAGAAAAATATATGCAAATGAGAAGAAAACTGGTTTGTTAGAGCTGAAAAGATAAAGGAAAAGAAAAGGGAAGAAAAGCAGGGCTGAAATTCAATGGAAATCTTTCAGAGTCTTGAAAGTTACGAATTAAGAAGTGCTTCAGCTGAGAAAATTAATGGAATAAATAGTCTGCAAAAGCTGTACTATAGAGTCTATAGTACAGAAACTGACTGTGTGTCCAGTCTTGTCCACACCAATCATTAGGTACACATCTATATTGTTCAAATACTTACATACATGAAATTGTGAGAGTAAAATAGATATACTCAGCTAAACTAAAAAAAGAAAGTTTAATAACACCTGTGCAGGTGCCATTTTTAAATATGTCATCAATACAAGTGGCAATATTGCTTGGCTGCGCTGGGATCCTTAATTGGATCTCTGAATTTATTGTTGGTCTGTGGACTATTAGTATGATTGAAGTTGGGTAATCTCAATAGCCCAAGATTCCCTAATCAGTGTCCAAAAGCCCCAGTGCTTCCATCGTTACTGAGAGTTTTCTGATTTCTTTGCTTAGGGAGTATAAACATTTCCATTAGGATTTGGTATCACAGTCATGCCCATAAACCAAGTGAAAAAAATTAGTCATGAGTGTTGAGTTTATTGTCATTTGTTGGCCAAATCAATCGTGGTGATGAATTAGCATATAGAAGGGAGACTGAAAATCTAGCTGAGTAGTGTCATAATGCCAGCAAGACCAAGGATCTGCCTTCAGGAGAAGGAATCCAGAGCTCCATGAACAAGCCCTCATTAGAGGATTAGATGTGGAGAGGGTTAGCAACTTTAAATTCTAGGCGTTATTATATCAGAGGATCTTCCCTGAGCCCAGCACAAAGATGCAATTATTAAGAAAGCACAACAGTACCTCTACTTCCTTAGGAGCTTGTGGAGATTTGGCATGGCATCTGAAACTTTGACATGCTTCCATAGACGTTTAGTGGAGAGTATGTTGACTGGCTGCATCAGAGCCTGGTATGGAAAGTCCAATGCCCTTGAACAGAAAATTCTACAAAAAAGTAAAGGATACGGCTCAGTCCATCACAGATAAAGCCTTCCTGACCATTGAGCACATCTATATAAAATACTTCTGCAGGGAAGCAGCATCCACCATCAGGACATTCCACCACCCAGACCATGCACTCTGCTCACTGCTGCCATCAGAAGGAAGGTACAGGAGCCTCAGGATCCACACCACCTGATTCTGAAACAATTACTATCTTTCAACCATCAGGCTCTCAACCAAATGGGATAACTTATCTCAACTTCACTTGCCCCACCATTGAAATGATCCCACATCTAATGGATTCACTTTCATTTCACTTTCTCAATATTTATTACTTATTTTTTCATTATTATTTCTTCTTTTTGTATTTATACAGTTTAATGTCTTCTGCAGTCTGGTTGAATGCTCTAATTTGGTGGTGTTTCAGTGATTCTGTTATGGTTATTATTCTACAGACATTAAATATGGTCACAAGAAAATGAATCTTGGGCTTGTTTATGGTGACATATGTATTTTGATAATAAAATTTACTTCAAAGTTCTAAGTAAATTTCATTATCAAAACATATGAAGTTCATACTTTGAACTTTGAATATTGCACGAGTATGATGAGGTACAGATGTAATGAAACACTTTCTTGTATCAGCATCTCAGGAGTATAGGTACAGACAATACACATTAGATAAATTACATATCATTCACAAAACTATTTACAAGTCAATGAAGAGAGACAAAAATGCAAGATCAAGATCTTACTGCACAATCAGAGACAAGACAATGGTGGTGCATAGTGTTGAAGTAGAATTAGTGCTGTGCAGGGCAGCTTAAGAATCTGATTGCTGAAGGAAAGTCGTTCCTGAACCTGGTGGTATGGGACTGCAGATTTCTGTACCTCCTATCCGATAGTAGCAGCAAAAGGAGAATATAACATGGATGATGGGCTCCGTGATGATTGGATGTTGCCTACTTGAGACAGCGACTCCTGTAGATGCTTTCATTAGGGGGAGGGTTATGCCTGTGATGGGCCAGTCTGCATCTTTACTCTCTGCAGCTTCTTGCATTCAGGTACATTGGAATTACCATACAGGCAACTAGACAAGAAATTTACAACAGTGCACCTGTAGAAGCCATGTGGATTTATCCAAATCTCTTTAAGCTTTTAAGAAAGTGGAGGCACTGGCACAACTTCTTCACAATTGCATTTATGAGCAGGCACCAGGACAGGTTATCCAAGGGGTTAACTTTGAAAGTTAACTCAATCTAATCAAGGTGGCATCAGTGAGCAATTGAGTGTTGTTTTTGCAGAATGCTCGCAGTTAGCTCTACGGTTAGCTGAAACTTAGTAGAGACTAATGGCTAGCATAACAGCCAACCAGTTGGAAAAATATAAACACAAACACTCAGCAGAAACAACACGTAATTCACCCTGATGATGTCACCTTGGCTCATGACAAAACGTTTGTGACTTAACCTCCAGGCTCAGTGAACAACCCTACAAACAAGTAGCCAACCCGAGCTACTGATCTTCTCTTTCATTTCTAGCTGCTTACTCCTTCTACCTGGTATACTGTATATTATTTCCTACTGCAATGGATATGGACATGTTTATAAGGTCCAGGTTCCTGTCACTCACCTAACCTTTGCTAGTTAGGTGACCTGTTATTTTGATTTTCTTTGCTTGGGCAACAATAACTAATATCAAAGAGTTTCCTCATTGACATCATTGTCTAGGCAGGAATCACGTAAGTAACTTTCTGTTCTTCCACTTTCACAAGTTACCTTGGGATCAGAAGTGAAGACTTCATAATTCAACACAAATACAAATCAGTTGTGCTGCCTGAATGTTAATAAGGACAAAAGAAATAGCATTCAGCACCAACTCTGTGAAAGTATCAAATATTTTTAAGCATACAAGCAAAATCAAAACTACATAATCATTAAATAATCACCTTCATAACTGTTCTTCATGTGCATTTGCCTGTCTTACAGTTTGTTGGCTTGTCCTAAAAACTATGGCTAAGTATATCAATTTGCTCACTTGGAAGTTGTTCATGAATAGTTCCAGGACCGAGATGATCCAGTTTCAGATTGCTTCTTCCTGATTGGCAGCCGTCTCAGACGGCTGAGTGATGGACACTGTCAGAATTGTAATGTCAAGAGCACAAATGCTGCTAGCGTAAGTCTGTGGCACAGTAAGACTTCGCACCAACTTGCTGCTGAAGGAAATGATTTGTGGGCGACATTCTTCTGCAATGAAGTGTGTTAGCGAGAAGGTTGCACTGTCTTTCTGTGATATTCTGTTGAATACCTAGAAGTGTGTGTATGCGCAATGTGAGAGATATATTCAAATGTCGAGAGTTTGCAAGGTGCATAAGTATAGTGGCGCAGTTTTAGAATTCATTGCAGTTTTAAATAAGCATAAGGTCATGAATTTTTTTTCAGCTGCAGAGACCTGGTCCTGGGTATTGATATTTCTGGCTGCAACTTCTTCCTGATAGCTAGATTTTCTGTGGCTCCTGCTCTCACACTGATCTTCCCATCGTCATTTAAACTAGAATCTCTCAGTAAAATGACATGCTGGATTCGAATGCATGTCACCATCCTGATTTTCCTTGCTCACAAATTGTAATACAACTTCCAACTGTGCTTGCAATAATTTCTTATCTCTACTAGAAGAAATGTAGTTGTGTGTAATTGTGACATGAATTTTGTGTGCAGCATGAATTCATTCTGGCATCAGTTTGGTCTCAACTCATCTTTCATCAGGGCTTGATAGGAGAAACACTCAACACTTTGGATTAGACACATGCAAACAAAACTCACCTGCTCAACAAGGACATTTTTCTGTGGGTCTCACACAAGGCACCATCATAGTGTACGTTCTCAGGGTGATTGAATTTCTAGGATGACATTTTCACTCACAGTAGGAAACAAGACAAGGAGCCAAAGTATATGTTAACTGCAAATTATTCCAAAAAGAAATTCACAAACCCTTCACTTTTAAGAGAATAGTGACAACGAAGAGCTTGGTAAAACAAAGATCCATTATGTGGAAGATCTGAGATCTATTGAAGTGCAAGAGGAAGAAGTAATAGAAGCATAGACATTGATAGACCAGGAATTGGATGTCCTGTTGGTACACAGTAAACACTATATGTTTTAATGCATTTGACCAATGAAAGGTAACTCATTTCATAATTAGAATGGTCTAAAATTTATTTTCCTTTTTTTTTCAAAACGCTCTGTTCTTTTGGATTATATAGAAATGTTGAATAGAGGATTAAATAAACTGAAGTACTGTAAATGGAGTGCATTAATCTATAATTTTTGAAATATCTTATTGCAAACTTGAAATGCTTTGGCAAACCAGTAACACATTTATTGGGCTACAACTGCAAAAAGCAATATTTACATAAAGTAGCTGGAATATGCAGCATATGTTACACTACTATCCATTATTGTCAGCTGAACCTTCAAGGCATTATTTAAATGCTTCGGATAAAATGACAGATTTAGTATTATTTTAGATGGTGATGGTGAAGCTATATCAACCTTCTGAAATTATTCCTGCAGACATTCTCTGAGATAACATGAAGCAATTACAAATGCTAATGAAGATTGTTCGCTTGGAACTAATCAAAGTTAAGACATGGCAATTTTCACAGATTTTTGATTAATTTCACTGTTTTTGGCCACTTTATATTCTCCCAGAAAACGTACAAATAGTCATTGCTTTTATAATATACTTCAAAGAACTTTATCATCAGTAGCTCAGCTTGTAGAAATCTTTCCTTTGTGGTAGGGATTTTGGGTCCATTTCATAGACTTGATAAACATATCTGAGGGAATGCTGCATTTCTGCAGCCATTGTCATTGTAAAATGACGTTAAACCAAAATTACATCTGTCCTCTCATGAAAAAAGATTTCTCTGTTTTGAAGAGGATCGGAAGAGTATCCCTGGTGTGCTAATGAATATTTATCCCTCACTTATTATTAATGAAAAAGAAAACACTGAAAATCAACTTTTTAAAATCACATAAGTTCTCTGGAATCCTGAGGTACGCAAATTGTTGATTCATTGGAGGCACACGATAGCGTACCGGTTCACAGAACACAATTACAGCCACAGCAGCCCAGGTTCATTTCCCCCCACTGTCCACTGAGGGGTTTGTACGTTCTCCCCCTACCACGTGGGTTTCCGATCCCCTCTAATGTGTTTGAAGGTTAATTGCTCACATGGGTGTTAAATGCAGTGTGAGCTCATTGGGCGGAAGGGCCTGCTAACTTGCTGTATTGCTAATGAAATAAATAAAATAAGGACATTTTCTGCACTAAAATAGCAGCCATTTTAAGAACGCTTCAATGGTTGAATTTATTTATTTATTTATTTTTAGGGTGACTCACATACTGGAAAAATGCCATTTGCTATAATGGGCAAGAAAATTAATCATTGACTCTCAATAGCACAAAGTGCACCACGTAGTAGTGGTAATTTGTGGTACTTTTCCTCCATAACTCTGTTCCATTGACAACAATGGAATAAATTTCAGATGTAGAATACTGTACACTGACATTGTAGTATGTTCAATGCTACCGTCTAAGGATAAATTTCTAGACAACAATACCTGTCATAATAATTATACTGCAACAACAACTCAGTGACAACGTCTTACTCGGATGCTTCTAGTGCGCTAAATTCTTACTGCAATTAAACTGCTGTTTTAAAAATAAGCTATCATAAGGATGTACCGAAACATTTAAAGATATTTGCTGAGTAATCAGATGCCTCCAATTTATCAATTTAAGATAATTGGTGAAAGAGCAAGAGTTAAGATGAAGAGAATTAGCTTTATACAGAAAATTATCAACATCTGGAATACACGGCCAGAAATTATAGTGGAAGTAAATATAATACAGTAATGATCATTTAAACTGGAATTAGTTGCCTACATAAAAGAGGAGAACTTTGAAAGGTAACAGAAAGCAGATTTGCATTGGTCAGACGTTAAGTCATGAGATATCAAAGATTTCAAATTTAAGTCACAAATGGCCTAACATCAGTCAGTGCATTTGAGTGCTGCTTAAAAATTCAATCAATATTTTGATTTCTAATCATGTGACAGAAGTTTATTTATTGTGACATCATCAGCAGTCTCGAAACCACTCAAATGGAAATCCCAAACAGCATGTCTCAGTCAGAAAGAGTGGAAAGATATGTACCTGGACTTAGGCGGTCACTTAGGATTGAAGTAGAGTTACTTCCACACCAGTTCAGTGGGTTCTGAGGCAGCTAGTGGGGATGATACACAATACTCAGATATTAGGACATAAATACTAAATAGACAGGAGTTACATGAGGAGCATATTTAAAGACTAGACAATCCACCCATTTATGGTCACAATGATGAGTTGTAGTGCAAAAAAAACTGCCCAGTGTTTGCTAATCAAGATTGTCCATGAACTTTACATAGGCTCAGAATTGATTGATATAAAATCAGACGTTATATCACAAGATTTTATGACATTTAATGCAAAACCTGTTAATGCAGTACTGTTGGGAACTTCAGGAAGGCATGTTTGGAAATAGTAGTAGATCTTCTGAATGTTTGATGCATATGCAGCTAATCATGCTCAATTACATCAGTCAGCATGCATCACACATTTGACCCCAATCTTAGACTTTCTACAATGAATACGTGGTCACAAATAAAACTCAGATGTTTGTTCCTACATTAGTTAAATGGCCTTGACTCTGCCTGGGTTGCTACCAGAGATCCAACAATGAATGATGACATCATTCATCAAGGTAATAACTTCTACTTTCTAGGAAGACCCACATCCTACAATCCTTGGCTTGAGAAGTTTTATGCATTGGGGAAGGAATGTGCTCAGATATACACACACACCTCCCCCCCCCCACCCAAGGGTGACCTCAGTGGTTTAAGGAATAGTTTCCAGTGGAGCCCTTGTTTAAGTAAAGCTGATCTATCTTTGAGGGATGTTATAACTTCTTCTACGACATGGGACTTGGTATATTTTTGTGGTTAGTGAAACCCACAAGGCCCATGAATTTTGATTCTAATGTGCATGATGCATTGAAGGCTATATCGATCAGCAGAAATAGGTTTGAAATAAGTGCAGCAATATCTTTCATGATGTTTAACTCCCCAAAACGCCAATCGAACTCTACTGCCAGTTTGCCTAGGTAAGCACAGTACTGCTCAGCGCAAAAAGCATTTTTTTTTGCTTGATGGCCTGTAATATTTTCTCCAAGTTGGGAAAGTGTGTCAGCCTCACATTCTTCAAACTTGAAGTCCAGACACTGAGCTCAGCCTTAAACCCATTTACTGCGATTATCATGTGTTGGTCTTTTCCCATGAGCTTGTTGTTAAGTGCATTTAATTTAGCCGTTAGGTCTGTCAGAAACCCAAAATCCAGTAGCCACACATCATCTGACAGTTCCTTGTGCTCCTCGTTTCTTTATCTCAGGCAGCAAGTCAACAAATTGTTGCAGCAGTGCCCTCGCAAACCTCCTGACAGACTGAATGTTAAATCTGCCATGTTTTTCAGGCATTTTTGTATTGCTAGCTGTTGCTGAAACACTAGTATAGGTTTCAGAGGTACGCAAGCTAATGACATCACTGTTTTTTGTTTCCCAGTTCTTCTACATTTGGGGAATGTTGGAATTTAAAATATTGTAATGTGAACATTATAAGGATAAGTTAATACCAATTAGGATTATGGTAATATAGCAATACTCCAGCTATGGAAAGCTGTTTGTAAAGAGAGGCTGTTTCCGGGTTTGCGGGGTTTTACTCCTGGTCTTTCTGCCCAGTGCGCATGTGTGTATAGACCCTCTGTCATGCAGCGCAGTTCAATGAAAACCTCTGTATGTTAAATATTGGCTTTGCCGTCCCAGATAAAGTTGTTCCTTTGGACAAGAAGTTGTCAAGTGGTCCTTTTTCAAAGTAGAAGTTACTACATATGACTCACATATGCGATCTAAGGGTAAAATTTGCTTTTGCATCAAAAGGTTTATCAGGCATAATGTACTTGTGTATTTAGTTTTTCAGTATCTACTGGGAAAGTCTCAAAGATCGACCGGTTGGCAACCACTACTTTAGATACGTAGCACAGTGGTGTAGAGGTGAGCTTAGTATTTTACAGTGCCAGTGTTCAGGATTCAATTTCCGCTGCTGCCTCTAAGGGACTTGTACGTTCTTCCCATGACTGTGTGTTTTGCTTTGGCTTCCTCTCACATTCTAAAGATGTATGGATTTGGGTTAGTACATTAGAGGCATACTAAATTGGGGCCAGAAGCATGCTAGCTCTTGATATCTCCAGCACATCCTCAGATTGTGCTGGTCATTGACACAAATGATCAATTTCACAGCATGTTTCCATATTTGGATGTATAAGTGACAAAAAAGCTAATCTTTAAGGATCTTTATTTCTAGTTTGCAATTGCCATGATAACCATCAAGTGGAAACCAATATTGGAGAAAGAATGGTAGCATTGTTCACGTAACTGCTATTATCCTATCTTCAGTTATGAACAATTATTAACAATGTGCATGCTAGAATATATAATTCAGTATTTATTATTTTTACCAATTAAAATCTAATCAATACTTCCTTCTGAGAGCAATATCTTTATTTTTTATTATTCGACCAACACAAATCTATTGAAGAAGATTATATGAAGGTTTTCAAACACGTTGTTCCTGAATTTGAGAGTTATTTTCTAGTGGAAAAGAAAAGATTTATTTCTCAATTAAAACTACCAGATGTCAATACTCACTATTTTGTCTGACAAGTTGATGATTCAAGTCTAATGCCACAAACTCAAACGTATATTCTGCTATAGCTCCAAGTGGATACTACATTATTCATATTTCTGTCTTTCTGCAGAAATATTAAAATGTGATTTGAAATGGTTCACCGTGTCTTTGAGAAATGGAAAATTCTACTGAAGAATTGGCAAAAACAATTATTTATCAACCAATTCCTAAAAATAATTACTTGACTGTGCACAGATTGGCTGCCATGTTCCTGCAAATTCGTCTCAATAAATCCACATGAATCGCAACGGCAATAATTAATCTATAGCAAAATTAATCCAGCAGGTGGCAGCTGTGGTTCATATAATGATTCGTCTGATAGTATTATGTTTCAACTAATTGTTTCATTGTTAGCAAATTACTATCAAATCCTTTTCAATTGCATTTTGGCAACTTGCCATTCATGAAGGCAAGATCATTGTTATAGTTTTGTTAAATAATAAAATGCATCAAAACAATGAGTGTTGAGTGTTACATTTCCCAGAGATCATCCACAATAATTTAGTTACTGTTTAATTTTTTTTACGTGAGAGATTAATTATAAGCTAGGACTTGTTAAAAGACTTGATTTCCTGTAAACTGTAGACATCTTAATGATAAGAGTGTTGATAATTGCATTTTACATGGGACAGCTGTTATTTATTTCATCCATTTATGACTTCAACAGAGATAGACTGATTGGTTCTAGCTTATGTTAATTCTCTTTGACAACGGAGCATATATTTTGTAGAAAACATCAGGACCCAAAGTGCTTGCTGTTTGCTTCCCTGGAGACAAAAGATTTTCACGGTCAATTGAAAATTAGGAAATTGGTTCTAGATTAAATGAGGGAGAACAGTCAACTCATGCAGTATTATTAACAGCTTATTGGTTTGCTGAGGGAGCAGTTCAGGCTGCTTTCAAACTGAAAATTAAATAATGCACTGATGTAGGATATGACTTTTTTTTATTCATTATGGTTTTGGTTTTGTACCAAATAAATAAATCCTGCTTCTCTATTTGCTAATAAAGATTCTAAATTAAATGTGGTGTTTCTCAATACAATTCACAACTTATGCAAAATAGCAGTAAAATGTTCCCAAGAAGAAATACCGTTCACAGGCTATAATGTCAGTGGAGCAGGGATGCATAATGTCACAGCAGGAAGAGTTCCACTACATATTAAAATAGGCTGTTAGAAGCTGCTTGAGAGTACCCAGACAATTAGGAGAGACCAGTAATCATATTGATATTTTTATTTATAACATTTAGCATCTTTAAATCAGCAGAACTCATAATATCCCTCAGCAAATAGCACCTCATAGAACTTCAGAGCATCTTCCAGGGTCCCTAAAGTAAGTCAGGAATTAATCTTTAGACCACTAGTACACATTTAGTAAAAGATTAGATGGAATGATCATGTTTCTGTGGAGCACAGCTACCACCTGTTTAAAAGAAAAATCTTTGCAGGCTTTTGAGCTTAAAGCAGGAACTCTTATACCACTTTGCTTATTCTTCCACTTGCTAAATAATTTCCATATTAGTTTACGATTCATGTTATCGAATGTACTCCTTTCACTGAATGATCTATTCTTCTGTTTGAAATCACATTAAAACTGAATGCTTGTTAAAAATTACTAGAATATCTGGTGTTTCTGCACAAGTCAAACTCTTTATGTTATTTGAACCATGAAATAAAAGCTATACTTCGTGCATATGACATTTAAAATCAGATAATATACAAATCATCCTTTCGATACAATGAAATTTGAACTGTGGTGTCAGGGTTGTGGTGTGGGTTTTTGGTTCCTGGTGTTACCAAAATGGTGATGTTCAAGAATCAATGTTCTTATTAATATTGTTAATCTGAGAACAGATGGCTTTCATTTTCCAACTGCACTGAAGCTCTCAGGTGTTATTTCTGAATGTGCTAAATATATTCACTGATGCCTGCATCCCTGGACAGTGAATATATAATAATTCACTTCCTATCTTAAGCAGAATGTTCAATGCTCTGGATGGTTCTGACTATTTTCTGCATGTGGGTGATGGAATTGCATTCAGTGATAGTTTTCCGAAACAGATGGATACTGTTGTTTAAATTGTGGAATTGTCTTAGGTGTCGTTGAAAAGACATGAACATGGGAGCAGATTTGGTGTGCACAATAAAAATAATGACTGAGGTGGCAGATGGGGAAAATATAATATTTAACCAGATACATATGACTGTTACTTAAAGAATATGAAACATTAAATAAGAACAAGATTTTTCCCCATTGTTATTTAAAGAAAGCAGGTTGTGGTCACTTGCAAGTAAACAGTTAGCACCAGTACTAGGCTGCTTATTTTTGTTATTACAGTTTAAAAGTAAACAACTTATATGCCTGGTTAAAAAAAACAAAGACTTGAAGTTGCCGTAAGTAACTTTCTACTTCTCCACACAAAACAAAATTAGTCGTTTGTACTAGAAACTACACTGAGATCAATCTGTTAGGTGAACCTGTGGTAGCTTCTCTGTCTTTCACACTAAAGACAAGTAGGGAAAAAAGGGCTAATCAGACACAAATGAATTTTGTTAACATAATAAATCATTAATGCTGCCAAACAGCATTTTTGCCTTAAAATTCAGGTCATAAAAATAGAATCATATCCCTCAATTGTATCCATTTTAAAATTAAAAAGTACTTATTTACAACTCTTAATTTTTAAGATATTATTTTCATGCATGTTAAAAGTATGTTGCATATTTAAAAAAACTTGTTGCTTTAGCATTCCAATATCTTAATGGAAGCTCCGGAGTTTGATTGATTTTCTGTTCAGGGATTTATTTACTTGGTTTAAATATCCAATTGCTAGAAGCCTTCCATGACAAGTTTGCAGTCATCATTTGAGGAAGTGAATGCAAGGTGAATGGCAAAAGCTACTTCTTTATCAGCCAAGGAAACAACTACATCCGCTTTCTCCCCTTATTAAAATCTTGACTTTAGCAGTGCAAGAAAAATCTAGCATTTGGCATATTTAACGTTGCAGCTTGCATTTCAGTGTGATTCATGTTTGGCACCAGTGCAGCCAATAGTGCTACAAATAAAGCTACACAGTTTCACACATATAATACATAGATACAGCTATGATTCTGTTGTTTAAGGTTGTTGGATGAATTACTTCTACTAATGTCTGCATTGTTGAATATTGCCCTCTTTCCATTGGTATGTTTCAATTCAGTCAATGAGCTTGTACAAATAGAACCACAGTACCCATATCAAAATTTTGAAAAGAGAAATAGCAAACCTTGCATTTAACAATCTTTGGATTTTGCAACATGATCCATAGGTAATGATCCATAGTTATCAATACTGCATTGCCTCACAGAAGGCATATTCTATCTCGGAGATTGTCTCAGTGGCTTTTATAGATTGAGATTTTGGCCTGTTTATCAGCTGCCTGATAGGTTTAACAGCTCTAGTTTCCTCAATAGTTTTCAATTGTCATGCATCTTAAGTTTCTATATCATCCGAGAAAATTCAAGAAACACAGTAGGAGGGCTGAGTAGATTTATCCTAATCCACTTGGTGGGAAGTTGATGGGATTCTGTCTTTATTCATTTTACATCCCTCTCAAATTTAACATCATTATTATAAAATAGCTTATTCATTATACAACAAATAAGTTTTCTTACAAAGTCAATAGAATATGAGCTTCACTATGCTAACCATTTTTGATCATTATTTCTTTATAACCATATGTCATTTCACAGTTCCATTGCAAGCCCGTTTACTGTCTGACTTCTATTTATTGTAAGTGCACAGAGACCACAGTTCATTTCTCAAAAATATTTCATTACCATCAAACACAAAGAAACAAATCAAAGAATTATACTTCAACTAGATATGTTCAAACTGCAAGGTATAATGATACAGGAAATGATGAGCTCACCACTTGGGCGTGAACATCTATAGCATTTAATTAAATTAAACCACAGTCATATTATTTTAAAGCTAAAGCCAATCAATAAAATGTTCAAGAAGGATCAAATGAAGAACTTTGTTAAACTCCATAGATTCAACTGATAATACTGCAGGCCATATTTTACGTGTTCCCTTCTGCTTTGGATTACGTTCGCTATGATAGTACGATATTGTTGATAATTTAGTAACAATATAAGCAGAAGCTATAGTTGTTCATAGATGGCAAAATTAGTATGCTCTTTGACAAACTAATCATATCGTCATCTTCTTTTAGATTTTCCATGTTTACATTCATAACTGAGTTCTTTGTTTCGAACATGCTTCCCAATATCCATTCCTCCTTTTCCTAGTATCTCCTTGTCTGCATTCAGTTTTGTCTGATTGCATTTCTGCATCATTTAGTGCATTTTCCTACTTCAAAGTATAATGTGTTTCACAATTACTGAAGGATCCATATAATCAGAATTTTCACTATCAATGTGATTGGTAAAAGTAACTGAAACAACACAGAAAAAAAAATTACTTAAGCAGAGACTTATTCTCAAGAATGTGTGGCCTGGAGGCATGTTGCCGGGGAGGTGGGGGAGAGATTGAATATTTGGAAATATATAGACAGCACTAGAGGAGAAGAAAAGCCAAAATTGGATTAATTAGATGTTACACCAAGAAGAAATAATAGGCTGGATAGCTCATTTCAGTGCATATTATTCTGTAATGCTGCAACATAGTTTTAATTAAAATAGTGTTTAATATTTGAGTTTTTCCTATTTCTATTAAAGAACAACCATTGTCAAATTAAGTTTGCTTACTATGAGTAGCCTTGGAATTTGTTTTGAAGCTCTGATATCTTTTCCTTAAAGACATGGAATTTATCCTTGCTCATTAGCTGGAAACAGATTATGCAAATGTTCTGTTGTATCAATCAGGGATATCAACCAGAGATCACGATGTTCTTATTCAATGTCAATGGATCCATACTTTGAAAACAGAATAGAAGTGTTCCCGTGCAGGCCAGCGAAGAGCTTTAAAAAACCCAGTCTCTATAAAAGGGAGACACCACCTAGCAGAGCGGTCGTCGCCAGAGTGGCAAGGCTTTGGTTCAACAAGGCTTCAGTGAGAATAGGCAGAGGCAAGGTAAGTAGGGAAGTTCATTCCTGATTTCTTATTTCCTTTTTCTTAAGGGAATAGGGGGTATGTCAACAGAGCAAGTGTTCTGTTCTGGGTGTCAGATGTGGGATTTCCAGATGAATCCCAGCCTCCCTAATGACCACATCTGTACCAAGTGCATCGAGATGCAACCCTTAGAGGCCGTGTTAGGGAATTGGAGCTGCAGTTCGATGACCTTCGGCTTGTTAGGGAAAGTGAGGAGGTGATTACAGGGGTTACAAGTGAGGTAGTCATCGCAAAGCTACAGGAAACAGATAAATGGATGGCTATCAGGGAGGGAGGGGAGCAAATCAGATAGTGGAGAGCACCCTTGTGATTGACCCCTCAACAATACGTACACCATTTTAAGTACTGTTGGGAGGGATGAACTACCTGGGGGAAGAAACAGTGGCCATGCTTCTGGCACTGAGTCTGGTCCTTCGGCTCAGAAGGGTAGAGAGCTGAAGAGGTTGGCAGCAGTAATAAGGGACTCTATGGTCAGGGGAAAGATAGATAATTCTGTGGATGGGAAGAAGAAACAGAGCTGGTAGTTTGCCTCTCAGGTGCCAGGGTCTGCAATGTTTTTGAATGCGTCCACAATATCCTGAAAAGGAACGTGAGCAGCCAGTAGTTGTGGTACATTTTGGTACCAACGACATAGATAGAAAAAGGGAGGAGGCCCTGAAAAAAGAATATAGAGAGTTAGGAAGGAAGCTGAGAAGCAGGACCTCAAGGGTAGTAGTCTCATGCCTGGGCCATGTGACAGTGAGGAGAGTAATAGAATGAGGTGGTAGAAAAATGTGTGGCTGAAGAATTAGAGCAGGGGACAGGGATTCAGAGTTCTGGACAATTGGGACATCTTCTGGGCAGGTGCAAAAGGGATGGCTTGCACTTGAATCCAAAGGGGACCAATATTCTTACAGGCAAATTTACTAGAGCTGTGGGGATTGGTTTAACCTAATATGGCAGTTGGATGGGAACCAGGATAATAGAGCTGAGCATGAGCCAGCAGGTTTGCAAGTAGATGATGGAATTAACATGAAAGCAAGGAAGTACAAGCCAATGACAGAGTAAAAATGCAGAGAGAGCAAAGAGTTAAATTGTACCACAGAAGCAAAATTCAAAAGGGCAAAGAATGCAGGACTGAAGGAGATGTATTTGAATGCATGTAGCATTTGGAATAAGGTGGACAAACTCATGGTGCAATTAGAGATCGGTTGGTATGACGTTGTGAGCATCACTGAATTGTGGCTGAAAGAAAGCCGTAATTGGGAGCTTAACATCAAAGGATATACTTCGTATCAAAAGGACAGTCAGGTGGAATTCCACCTTTAGAAAGATGTGACATAGAGTCAGAGAATGTTGAATCATTATGGGTGGAGTTAAGAGTCTGAAAAGGTGAAAAAGAAACATTATGGGTATCATATATAGGCCTTTAAATAGCAGCCAAGATGTGGGGTTGATTTTGCAAAGGGAGCTGGAGAGGGCATGTCATAAGTGTAATGTCATAATTGTAATAAGGGACTTCAATATGCAAGGGGATTGGGAAAATCAAGTTGGTGTCACATTGCAAGAGGGGGAATTTGTTGAATGCCTAAGAGATTGCTTTTTGGAGCAGATTGCACTTGAGGCTACTCAGGGAAAGGTTATCTTAGATTGGGTGTTGTGTAATAACCCAGATCTTATTAGGGAGCTTAATGTAAAGGAATCCGAAGGATACAGCGATCGTAGTACAATTAAATTCATACTGCCGTTTGAGAGGGAGAAACATAACTCTCATGTATCAGCATCACAATGGAATAAAGGGAATTACAGTAGCATGAGAGAGGAGCTTATCCAGATGGACTGGAGGAGGATAATGGTGGGGATGTCAGCAGAGGAGAGATGGTTGAAGTTTCTAGCAATAGTTCACAAGGCACAGGATAGTTGCGTCCTGCAGAGGAAGAAGTTCTCAAATAGCAGGGGTAAGCAACCATAGCTGACAAAGGAAATTAAGGGCTGTATAAAAGCCAAGTAAAGGGTATATAAGGAAGCAAAAGTGTGTGGGAAGTTGGATGACTGGGAATCTTTTAAAATCCAACAAAAGAAAATTAAATCAGTTATAAGAAAGGACAAGGTGAAATATGAGGCAAACTAGCCAAAACTATAAAACAGGATACTAAAAACTGTTTCAGATATATATATATATATATATAAATAAAAAGAGTAAAAGGAGGTAAGAGTTGATATTAGACCACCAGAAAATGATGCTGGTGAGGTAGTAATGGTGGATAAAGAAATGGAAGATGAACCTAATGCGTGCTTTGCATCAGTCTTCACTGTGGAAGACAGTAGCAGTGTGCCTGAATGAATGTCAGGGAGCAGGTGTGAGTGCCATCGCTATTACAAAAAAAAAGTGTGAGGCAAACTCAAAAGTCTTAAGGTGGATAAGTCAACTGGACCAGATGGACTACATCCCAGAGTCCTGAGAGAGGTTGCTGAAGAAACAACGGATGTATTGATCATGATCTTTCAAGAATCACATGATTCTGGCATGGTCTGGAAGATTGCAAATGTCACTCCACTTTTTAAGAAGCGATGACAACAAAAGAAAGGCAATGAAAAAATGGTTAGGAAAATGTTGGAATCTATTATTAAGGGTAAGTTTTTGGGGTACTTGGAGACTAATGATAAAATAAGTCAAAGTCAGCATCATCAAATACTGGCATAAATAGTCACAGTGACAGGCTGGAGGCAGAAAGTGGGAATGAAAGGGGCCTTTTCTGCTTGGCTGCCAATGACTAGTGGTGTCTCTCAGTATTGGGACCGCTAATTTACACATTGTTTGTCAATGATTTGGATAATGGAATTGATGGCTTTATGGCAAAGTTTGCGGAATGATAGAAAGTTAGGTGGATGGGTAGGTAGTACTAAGGAAACAATGCAATTGCAGCAGGACTTAGACAAACTGGAAACATGGGCAAAAAAGTGGCAGATGGAACACAGTGTTGGGAAATATATGATAACACATTTTGTTAAAAGGAACAATAGTGTGAACTATTGTTTAAATGGGGAGAAGGTTCAAATGTCAGAGGAGCAGAGGGACTTAGGAGTCCCCTTGCAAGACTCTGAGAATTCATAGATCGAGTCTGTGGTAAAGAAGCCAAATGCAATATTGGTATCTATTTCAAGGGGAATAGAATATCAAAGCAAGGAGATAATGCTGAGGCTTTATAAGCCACTAGTTAGGCTTCACTTTGAGTACTGTCAACAGTTTTTGGGCCATATCTCAGAAAGGTTGTATTGTCATTGGAGAAAATCCTGAGGAGGTTCACAAGAATGAGTCCGGGAATGAAGGGGTTAACATACGAGTACCATTTGGTAGCTTTAGGCCTGTACTCACTGGAATTTAGAAGAATGTGAGGGGATCTCATTGAAACCTACTGAATGTTGAAAGGACTAGATAGGGTGGATGTGGAGAGGATGTTTTCTATGGTGAGGATAGTGAGAACTGAAGGGCATAGCCTCAGAATTGAGGGCTGACCTTTTAGAATGGATATAACGAGAATATGTTTTACCAGAGATTAGTGAATGTGTGGAATGCTCTGCCACAGACTGCAGTGGAGGCCAATTCTATGGGTTTATTTAAGGCAGAATCAATAGTTTGCTGATCAATCAGTGTGTCGAAGGATATGGCAAGAAGGCTGGTGTATAGGATCGAGTGGGATCCAGGATCAGCTATGATGGAATGGTGGTTCAGACTTGATGGTCTGAATGGCCTAATTCTGCTCTTATGTCTTATGGGCATTCCATAAATACACATGTCACAGCAAACAGATGTTTATATCAAGTGGATCTGGTATTTTTCAATTGACAAGAACAGGTGGCTGAAAATTTGAATATGACTTGTTTGGTGGTGTCATAATATTTTCATATTATTGTCTTCCAACATCCATTTATTTACACTTCCGGAACCAGATGAAAGCTGGCTTTTTGGAGACAAATGTTTCTCGCTAAAATTTGGCAGTCACCACCCTTGTGGGTCTTCACACAATGATATATGGAATCTCAAGTAGCAAAAATAGAAATTTTTTTAAGGATGCTTCATCTGTCCAGAGAAAACCTGAAGCATGAAGGGCAAAGTCCAATTGTCATGGTCCGTGCTGATACTACTGACATTGGTAAGACTAGAAAGGAGACCCTGCTGAAGAATTATTGGGGGCTCAGTGCAAACTGCAAAGCAGTAACAACCAGGATGAGATTTTCTGGATAATTACCTCAGTCATGTGCAAGTTAGAAAAAGGTAAATAGGATTAGAGAAGTAAATACATGGTCCAAAGCATACTGTAGCAAGAATAGATTCCAATTCATGGGATGCCTGCACCAGTACCAGGGAAATAAAGTGAAAGTCAAACTGCTGGAAGAACTTAGTAGGTCAGAAAGCATTTATGGATGGATGTAGACATTCAATATTTTGGGTTGAGACTGAAAAATAGAGGGGAGAAAGCCAGTACAAAAAGGTGAACAGAAGGAGTGGAGCAAGAGTTGGGAGGCAATGGGATGGATCTAGATGAGAAGGGCTGATAGGCAGATGGAGGAAGGAAGAATGGGAAGAGTGACAGAAGCTAGTAGATGATAGATGATATCAACAAAGGGTTGCAGATGATGGAATCTGATCGGAAAGGAGGTGGAGCATGGAACCAAATAAGGGATGTGGGGTGGCAGATGGAAACATTGGAGGAGAAGACACATTGGGAGGTTTGTTTGAGTGATAGGACCATGGAGTGGGGTGAATGAGGGGAAAGCAGAGGAGTGAGGGGATAAGGTTGCAAGTTGGCTAGGGAGGATGTAAGAGCAATTGGGTAGATCAGGAGGAGAGTTAAAAACAGACAGAGGGGAAGCAGATTACTTAAAATCAGAGAATACAAATTTCATGCCATGGAATTGTACACTGCCCAAGAGATTATAAGGAACTATCCTTTGATTCGCATTTCGCCTAACCCTGGCAGTGGAGATGGCTGAGAACTGACTGGATGATGTTGGAATGGGAAAGAAACCTGGGGAAAGGAATTTTAAGGACAGTAGTAATTCTGAGTTGTACTGGAACAAGTGCTCTGGTGAACTACATAAAGAACAGGTAGGGCAGAGGGCTCCAAGTTCAAGAGAAGATGAGAAAGAATGGCACAGGATAGTGAAAATTAATTAGAAAAGCAAAGTTTGACTGGCGGGGCAGAAAATGGAAGCAAAAGTAGGGAACACAGAACAAATCACAAACAAGAGAAAATCTGCAGATGCTGGAAATCCAATCAACACACACAAAATGCTGGAGGAACTCAGCAGGCCAGGCAGCATCTATGGAAAAAGGTACAGTCAACATCTTGGGCTGCAAGTAAATTAACAAATAATAAAATATATTCCAATAGATTGACTTTTAACATAAGGTGCATTTAGAACACAAATTAAAAAGTAAATAGTATAACAGGACTGGTGCTTCATATGTGTATTTCGTACCAAAATGCACATGCGTGCTTAGCTCTCTGCTCTACTCACTTAACATCTATGACTGCATGGCTAAGTACAGCTCCAAAACCATATTCAAGTTTGCTGATGACACCACTGTTTTCCGAATCAGCATACAGGAGGGAGACTGAAAATTTTGTTGTGTGGTGTCACAACAACCTCTCACTCAATGTCAGCAAGACCAAGAAACTTGGCTTTGTAGACATCGTAGACTTTGTAGACTTCAGGAGAAGGAAACCAGAGATCTATGAGCCAGTGCTCATTGGAGGATCAGAGGTGGAGAGGGTCAGTAACTTTAAATTCCCGGGTGTCACTAAATTCAATTGCAAAGGCAGCATAACAGCACCTCTACTTCCTTTGGAGTCTGCAGAGGTTCGGAATGACATCTCAAACCTTGTCAAACCTCTATAAATCTGTAATGAGAAGTGTATCAACTGGCTGCATTATGGTTTGGTACAGAAACACCAATGCCTTCGAGTGGAAAATCCTTCAAAATGTAGTGGGTTTCGTTCTGCACATCATGAATAAAGCCCTCCCAACCACTGAACACATCTACACGAGATGCTGTCATAGGAAAGCAGCATCCATCATTAAAGTTCCTCACCACCCAGGCTTAGCCCTTTTCTTGCTGCTGTCATTGGGCAGAAGGTACAAGTGCCCCAGGACTCACCACACCAGGTTCAAGAACAGTTACTGCCCCTCAACCATCAGGCTGTCGATCAAAAGAGTATAACTACACTCATCTATTGAGATAGTCCCACACCAATGATCTCACTTTAAGGACTCTTTACCTTGTTATTTCATGCTCTTGTTATCTATTGCTAATACTTATATTTGCATTTGCACATTGTTGTCTTTTATGCTCTACTTGATCTTTCATTGATTCTGTTTACAATTGCTTTTCTATACATTTGCTGAGTATGCCTGCAAGACAAAGAATCTCAGGGTCATACCTGGTGACATGTATGTACCCTGATAATAAATATTACTTTGAACTTTGAGGAGACCTGGGTAGTGGTAGGGTGTTCAGTAGTCTCACAGCTTAGGGAAAGAAGGTGTTTCACATCCTAACAGTCCTTGTCCTATTGCTATGGTACCTCCTGCCTGATGAAAGGAGCCCAATGAAATTCTGGGATGGATGGAAGGTATAGTAGGCAATATTAAGTGTCTTGCATGTGCAGCACTTCTGCTAAATATCTCAGATGTGTGGAAGAGAGACCCCAATGTTCCCCTTACCAGTTCTTGCAGTCCTTTATATGGTTTTGTGGTCAGATGTCTTGCCATTCCCATAGGAGACAGGTCATTCTCAATGGTGCTCTTGTAAAGATTAATAACAATAATAATAACCTTATTTATACAGCACCTTTCATGCGTTAAGATGCAGGCTCAAAGTGCTTTACATAGATTGTAAAGCTAAATCAATATAGCCATAAAATACAAAACAAATTTAAACATCATAATTAGAAAGAATAAAATGTAATTGAATAGACTAAATTACATAAAGGTAATCAACATCAACAGGCATTACATAATCCTGTAAGTAGACCAAATTAAAAAAGGAGGTTTTTAGAAGTGTTTTGAAATATTCCACAGTACTAGCCTGGCGTATCTCAATCAGTAGAGTAATCCTGGTTCTTGGTGCATAAGAGCAAACCACTGCATCTTGCGCTCTTCATCAGTTCATCAGTTGCTTGGGTCTAGAAATACTAAGCAAATCAGTATTCACAGAGCTAAGATTACAATTAGGGATGTAAGAACACACTACAATACTCTAATTGGCTAAAAAAAAAGTGCATCAATTTTTCTGCCTCTTGAGATGTTAGAAGAAATCAAATCTCGCACTGTTCCATAAATGAAAGAACGCAGTCTGAACAATATGGTTAATATGTGATTTAAAATTCATCTCAGAGTCAATAATAATGTCTAAATTCTTTAATTCTATACTTGATTTGTAAAGCCAGATGATCAGGTTTATTTCTAAGATTCACATTTTTTATTGCGACCAATAACCAAAATATCAGTTTCTGTTTTAGAGCTTCAGGGTCATCTGACTTAATAGACAAATACAAATGTTTTCTGCATTGCTGTGGTAACTCACATTGTCCTTTGAAATAATCTAAACTAATGGAAGCATGGAGAGCGAGAACAATGGGCCAAGAATTGGTCTTTGTGCTACATCAAGCGTGGCATCATGGATTTTGGTCACATGATCACCACAGCTAATAAAGAATTCTCTTCCTATGACATAAGGCTGAACCCATCTTAAGGAGGCACCAGAATTACCTACACATTAACTAAGGCATTTTTTGAGAAATCTGTGCTCAAATCCAAGAGAACAAGAACTGATATGTTACCTGCATTGGCATTAAGCCATAAGTTATTAACTACTTTAAGCAATGCAGTTGGTTAGAATTGGAATGGGGGGGGGGAGTTAGAATGGGGCTGCTGTGTTTTCTTAATTAAAGACGTGGTGTTGAGGGACAAGATAAGGATATCCTACACTCCCAGAAACTTGGTGTCCCTAACTCTCTCTATGGAGGAGCCACTCAGTGAGGAGTGGTCACCTGCACCTTCCTAAAGTCGACAGTCATCACTTTAGACTTGTCCACGTAGAAGTTCAAATTGTTGTGCTTGCACTGTTCTGCAAGCTGCTCTACTTCCTCTCATTGTTGATGAGGCCAACCACCGTTGTGCCATCAGTGAACTTGCTGATACAGTTTGAGCAGCGTGGAGAGCAGTGGGCTGAACATGCAACCCTAGAAGGTGCCGGTGCTCACTGTGATGGAGCTAGAGATGCTTGTTTATTCATTTAGAGATACAGTGTGGAATAGGCCCTTCCGGCCCTCTGAGCCACACCACCAGCACCCCACCAATTTAACCCTAACCTAATCGTGGGACAACTTGCAATGAGAAATTAACTTACTAACCAGTAAGTCCACGGACTGCAGGAGGTACCCCATGTGTTCCGAAGGGAAGACATACCAACTCCATGCAGAGGATACCAGGATTAAATTCTGAACTCCGACAACCTGAGCTATAATAGCCTCACCAACTACAATGCTACTGTGGAGACCCATCTTGCTGCCAACAGACTGTTTGTGGTCTTTCTGTCAAGAAGTCCAAGATTTAATTATAGACAGAGGAGCTGAGATGCAATGAGAATAGTTTACCCGATAGATTCAGAGGTATAATCATATTAAGTGCCAAGATGGAATCGATAAACAGTATCCTGCCGTATGATGTACCATTTTCCTGGTTGATCAGAGGACAGAGGCTACGGCATCATCAGTGGACTAGTCTGAGTGATAAGTGAACTGGAAAGGGTTCAATGTAGCAGGAAGATGCGGTCCATAACCAGCCGCTCAAAGAACTTCGTTATTGATGAGATCAGTAGCACTGGATGTTAGTCATTAAGACAGGTTACAATGATCCTCTTGGGCACTGGAATGATGGCTGCCTTGAAGCTTGCGGGTACAGTGTTTGTTACAGGGACATGTTGAAGCTGTCTATTAGAACCTCACTTAACTGGGTTGGACAGCCCCTCAGCACTTGACCAAGTATGTCATCAAGCCCTCCAGCTTTACGTGGGTTGACCTGGCTAAGGTCTTCCTCTCATCAGCTGCAGCCAGACAGTGTGCCTACTCCTCCAGGGAAGGGATGCCTTCCTTGCTGCCACATTGTTCAGTGTATCAAACAGTGCATAAAGGTCATTCAGCCTAGCAGGAAGAGAGTCATCACTGTCATCATACTCTTAGTCTATTATGGTCTGAATGTTTTGCTACATGTACCCTGTGTCTCTGGTGTCAGAGATATGGCAGTATGTTCTCTGTGAATAATAATGTTTTGCCTTCTTGATGGAATGGGAAAGCATAGCTTTTGCTGACCCAAGAGCAATCTTATTCCCCAGAATTATGGCAGCATTCCAGTCTTTCAGCTAACATTGTCTGGATAATGGTGTTGCACTTCTCTACATAGATAGTTATAGATCCTACATATCCATCGATGTTAATGTGATGGTCGTAGTTAGCCATCTCTCTGAACACATCCCAGTCGGTGTTCTCAATTCAACCCTGTAATGCTGAAGTTGCTCTTCTTATCCAGATCTTGTCTCCCTTTGAACAGAGGAATTTAAAGTCACTGATACTCTCTATCTCTGATCCTCCGATGAGGACCTCTGGTTTCCTCTTTCTGAAGTCAATAATCAGCTCCTTGATCTTCCTGACATTGAGTCAATATACTAATAGGAATTAGCTTCCCCAACATCAGCACAGGAAGGGGATGTATACAGTTAGAATGACAAAGAAGACATGGGTGGACATGTTCAGGCCCCCGAAATGTGATCTCTCAACAAGGTGGAGCATAAATGCAGAAATATCTAGGGCATGTTTGAAAGGAACTACAATAGTCTAGGTAATTTTAATCTGCACAGTGCTTGGAGAACCAAACTGGCAAGGAAACTGGAGAATAAAAAAATGTGGAATGTATCAGAGATTGGTTTTTGGAACTGAATGTATTAGATTTGGATATTTTAAATCTGGGCATGGGTAATCTTCCAATTTAAAATGTCTATGTGATAGCTTTGAGCAGACTTTACATGAAATTGTCAGAGTCATAACCACAATCCTGAATGCCACTCACATTTTCATATTTCATAAGACTAGAACAGCACCCAAGTTCTTCCATTTCTTTTCTTCTCTTTATTTCTTCTATTTCCTTTCATTTACTTTCTTGAATTAATACAAGATCATGTGGCTAAGAACACCTGAGGATTAATGACCATAATATGATAGAATTCCAGGTGCAGGTTGAGGGTGAAAATCACTGGACCAGAACTACAGTCTTCAACTTAAAAAGGTAATTTTAATAGGATAAAGGCAGATCTGTCTATGGTGAACAGGGAAAATAGCTAAGGGACAGGTCCCTATTAGGATTCAAGCATCAGAGAGGAAAATAAGAAGTTGGAAACCACTGCAGATGTCAGTGTCACCAAGTTGGATAGGCATGACAGGCAGGAGAAAGTAGATGGAATTATATTTATTTCACTGCAAGAGGTCTGACAGTTTAGTTGGATAAACTTAAGCTTGGATAGCTATATGGTGAAAACAGGGACAGGACTGGCAGCTTAATTTTCTGGGGTACACTTGCTTTAGGCAGCATAAAGGCAGAGGAAAGGGTGTTGCTATTTTAAAGAGAATGTCACAACAGTAGTCTGAATCAGAATCAGATTTAATACCACTGGTATATGTCAAGAGCGCTGAAGGAGGCTAGAGAAGAAATTATGAGAGCCTTGGCTGAAATATTTTCATCATCTTTAGCCGCAGGTGAGATGCTAGTACACAAGAGGGTACTAAATTTTGTGTCTTTATTTAAGAAGAGCTGCAAAGAAAAACCTAGGAACTATAGATCTGTCAGTCTAATATCTGTGATAGCTGAGTTACTGGAAAAGATTCTGAGGGATGGAGAGGGTTGATTAGGGGCAGTCAGACTGGATTTGTGCATGGGAGGTTATATCTTAAAAACTAGATTGAGTTACGTTGGGATTGTGACCGTGACTAAGTCACTGAAGAAACTGGAGAAGTTGTAGATAGAAGTCCACAACCAGGAATGAAAGTTACCATATGAGGAAAGTCTGACAGTTCTTGGGCTGTATTCCTTGGAGTTCAGGAGAATAAGCAGGGATCTCATTGAAACATTCTGAATGTTAAAAGGCCTGAACAGATTAGATATGGCAATTTCCCATGGTAGGGGAGTCTAGGACAAGAAGGCACAACTTCAGGATGTCCATTTAGAACAGAGATGCGGATAAATTACCTTAGTCAGAGGGCGGTAAATCTGTGGGATTTGCCACCACGAGTGACAATGGAGGTCAATTTACTAGGTGCATTTAAGGCAGGGATAGATAGGTTCTTGAAATCCAGGTCATCAAAGGGTATGGGGAGAAGGCAGGAGAGTGGGGATGACTGGAAGAATTGGATCAGCCCATGATTGAAAGGCGGAGCAGACTCAATGAGCCAAATGGCCTATATCTACTCCTATATCTTATCGTCTTATGGTCTTAAGTCTTTATTTATCACAACAAACAGGAATTTTCTTGGCGATTCTCTTAGTAGAGTCTCCCAAACTCAAAGGTGCATCACATTTGATACTCTTAAAATCAAAGATAACAACAAGTCATTCTATAAAATTTCAATAGTTACAATGTCATCGTTCACATCCAATATTTGAATAGGCATGATGGGCAGGAGAAATTAGATGGAATTACATTTATTTCACTGCGAGATGTCTGCCAGTTTAGTTGGATATACTTTGGCTTAGGTAGCTATATGGCGAAAAGAGGGTCAGGACTGGCAGCTTTTTAGGTTGACAATAATTCCTTTGAATTACATCTCCACAGTGGAAGCACATTGTAATTGGTAAGACACTTCTGAAGGTTCAAATGCCTTTGCTGCACACAAATAGTCTAAAAACCTCTGAGGACAGAGCCAAACACCCAAGGTTAGCATTCTGAGGGCTGACTCTCTGAGCGGACAAGCTTCACAAGTATTCGCTGATCACCTAAATGATGTTCAAAGTAATAATATCAGTCTGGTCAGCAAGCTTTATTGAGCTTGTTCCAATGGTGCAAAATTACTTAGCTCATAGTTGTACGACTTGATGCAGGTCAATTAACATACAACATGTGGCTGATGCACAGGAATGTCTCATGTTCACTTCACTTTGCAAACCACATCTCTTATCAGTCAACCCCTGCTGTGGGCCAGCATCTGTCAATGGTTCTACTGACAGTACGGATAATTTGCAAAGGTGTCATTCTAACTTTAAACCAACTACTGCTTGCAATTTATGTTAAGCACTGAAGACTAATTCTCATTTGAATTAATATCTGAAATATTCACATAATTCCATAACTCTTCAATAATCCCCACCGTGCCCTCCTCTTGGCTCCTGAACAGACATTTGTCCCAGGAAGCCCAAACTTTAAAGGGAATATAATTAATTAGAGCAGCAAAATTGCCTTCATAAAGGGTCCTCCCCTAATTACTCAGCTACCATGTCCCTATGTGGACCTACATCTACACTATCTGTCATCTCTACCTGGCCATCTGCATAACCATAGCAGAGTTGGCAATTAAATGCTCCATGCATTCAGCCACATGCATTTTTCTAGGAGACATTTATCCTTTCAATCAAATCAGTCTTTGAAATGCAGCTTTGTCATCATGATGTTTTGCTTTTTGCTTCCTTCCCTTCTGGCTCACTGCAGTATACATGGCATTTTTCACTGATTTGGTCTCTGTATAAAACAGACAATCCAAACCAAAATTCCATGCTTGAACTCCTCTCCCTTCTGAAGCTTTGCAAATAACTGACAAGTACTTGTAACAAACATCTAATACACAGTAAACACATATTCCAAAGGACAAATGACAAAGCTGGGTGCTCCCCCACACCCACCACATGCACGTTCACAGAATTTCTAAGAGACTTCCTAAGAAGACATCCTGCAAATTCATTTCACATCAAATAACACAGTCTTCCACTTGGATTAATTCAAACACCAGTCCAATACAAATTTAACAAACACATGACAGATTTTGCACTCACTCACTCACTCATGCATTCTCTTCCTCCCACTCTTTCAAGTGAATTCACATGTGGTTACACCACTCACAATTTTTTTCCAAGCTCAAATCATTTGTGTTTTAGGTACTTTCTCTCAAAGGTGAAACATTCAGCAAACCATCTTTATGCAAACATTCACAACCACCTCCCAGAATCTTAGACCAAGAGGATTTTAAACAAAGAATGCTGGAAATTGGTCATGGGCAAGTAAACATACAGCCATCCCCATATTAATCAAAATTCCAACATCTTCTTGAAATTTCTCACATTCAAATCTTTGATCTATAGAATTCTGAGTATATGACCTGTTTGCCTTACATTCTTGTGCAATGTGTCCTACTTCAAAAGAATATTTCCCTCTAGGACCATCAGTTAGTCCAGAACTTTGCTTCCATGTTGTCAGTACCTCCAGTCAAACTTAGTCTTCTTGTGTGTTTTCCCCCAGACATCAGTCTGTGGTTTTGTATTGCCACATGCTCCTCTCTCTGCTCCTGTTCTACTCCAGCCCCATATTACTGAGTATTCTGCCTCTCATCTGTTTCTCATTATTACCTGTATTGCTGCCACCTGTGTCTCATTGTGCTCCACCTATCATCTGCCTTTCTGTGTATTGCTCAGTGTATTTTAGTCCTGTGTTTTCATCTGTTTGTTGTCAAATAATGCTAGTGAATTTTCCTCCTGAACCTTTCCAGCATTTATGTCTGTCAGTATATCGACTCTGCCTGTTTCACGATTCTGGTTTTTGAATTTCTCTGGATGTTTTGATCTCTTCCTGAACTTTGATGCTGACTTTGTTTGCACCTTGGGATTTGTTACTCAATTAATATCACTGTGTGCACATACTGGGTCTGCGATTGAATCCCTGCTCCAGTGCCCTGACACATGTCTGGGATATGTGTGTTAGGGTTTAAATTTTTTTTTGTTCTGATTGGGGCTATAGTGACTTGTTTGTGTTCCTTGTGGGGATCACTTGGCATAATCTATATATAGAATTCTGGCTCCCATCCCTGCTCATCAGAACTGCTGTGGCTATGTTGTTGGTTCTGTGAATCTTGTTTGCTGACAGTGATTTATCCATGTAATCCATCCCTTCCCTGAGTCTATGACAATGCTTGTCTTACTAAATGCCCCTAACCCCAGGATAGTGCCCTTATTTTTTGAGCATACCCAGAAATGCACTGCTCTTTATCTCAATACTTGAGGCTTACTTTATTTCCCCCCACACCTGCAAGATAAATTGCCTCTCCAGTTGCGGGTAAGGGTAGGTCAGTTATGGGTACTGAAGCTCTGTGTCCACTAACATATCACATTGCTGTCTCTCTTCCCCCCCCCCCCCCATTAAAGTTCTCGAGTATATGAGTATACCCATGAGAATCCAGTACTGATGATGGGGGCTGCTGACAGCTGTTTATCTGACTTGGATTAATTCTATAATCTTTACTAATTCTTTAATCGTGTCAGTAGCCAGTTTGGTAGTGGGGGTTCTTCTTTGTTCTCTGACTCTCTTGGTGGGTGTCTCACACCTTCTTTCCTTGTTACAATGCTCCTGAACATGGCTGGAGAGGTAACAGCTGTAACAAATTATCATCTTTACCGTTCTGTGTTTGTGTTGGCAGTTTCTTGCCTGGCCAGTGGCAAAAAAAAAGCATGAATCCTCCATTTTCACAACAGTTACATCTGCTATAGCCATATTATAACCCCTCTTCTTTCTCTTTTGGTGTGTTTCCCCAGCCCATGAAACTATCGTGGAGTAGTTGGATCCCAAAGTTATCCCCAAGTCTAAGACCTCCTGGTGGGCTGAGGTCAGTCCTCCCTTGAACATTTTCAGGAAGAGTGGGTCATCCCTCCCTGTAGTGCCCAGCCCTGAGTATTCCTCATAGGCCTGGTATTTTCACTATGTATACAGTAGTCCATGGCAGTTTCATTGCCTTTCTAAACAATTGACATTATCATTTCCCAGTTACACTTACTGCCTCCCAGTCACTGCCTCACTTCTTCCTTAAAGTTCCAATACCTCTCCTCATTACTGGCATTTTCATTAGTTGCCCATGGTCCATCCCACACCCCTGAGTTCATGCTGTCCTACATATATCTTGGGCATTTAGCTTTAATCAATACATGTATGTCTTGGGGTGCACCTGGTGGACTTTGATCAGTTCTTCTAACTTGCACCAAAATTCTGTATTGCTACATGTAAGGGCAGTACAGATAGACTGTTTTGCTTTTCCCCTGGGATGAAGGGCTTGTGGATGTTACTGATGAGTGTGAGAGGACCCTCGGAGTTCTGAGTCTGTCATTACCTGGCCTGTATAGGTGCCATCCCAGCACCTATACCTATATTGGGTATAACCTCTCCTGTTTATGGGGACTGTCCCACTTCATCCTTTCCTGGACTAACATTTCCCAATCGTCTTCCTCAGCAAATATTCGCATGGCAGCTGGCCAGCAGTCACCCACCTGCTGTGCCTTATTCTATTTCCCTCTTAGTCTGTCCAGATCCCTGACTAATTAATTCTTGTATCATTCAGATTGTTCTGCCTGTTTTTCACCCATGTCTCTCTTTCTGAAAACATTCTGTTTCTTCAATCTGTCCAGCTCTGTTTGTACACTGTCTCACTGTTCTCTGCATTCATCCCTTTCCTTCTGTAGCTCTGCTAATTGTACAGTTTGTAATTCATGACTCTTCATTCTCTATTGCTGATATTCATGATGTAGACTGAGTGCTGCTTTATCTCTTTTTTCTTTGATTTGATTGTGATCTCTGCTCTCTCATGGTCCACTGGACAACAGTGATTCCTACTCTTCTGCTTTTCCTATAGCAAACACATCCCCCCCACCCGACCCCGAGGCATTTCAAACATTGCATCAACATCAGTCAAGTGGTTCACAAGGCTCAATATAACATTAGAGAATGTATACAGTATACATCCAGAAATTCTTACTCTTCACAGACATCCACAAAACAAGAAGATTGTTATCTAGTTTTGATAACGAGATATGGAAACGCCAGGCCGCACCGCCAGTCTGAAAACCCACCACTGGTGGAAAACTGTAGTTGGAGTGGTAGCTACAGATCAGGGACTCTGAAAGAACCCCAGTTATCCTGAAAAGAAAAACATAAGAAAAGAAGAATAAACTGTTCATGAACGAACAGGGGAAAAAAAAACCTCTGGCACCATCTTTTCTAGCTCCTCCACAAATATCCTTCAAATTCACAGGCAAAGAATGTCAGAGGACTCTACCAGACCAATATTAAAGTCTTGATTTGATGGGCAATCCATATCATTCATTAGCTCAATATCAGACCCTGAAACTGATTCTCTTCCCCAAACTCTGATACCGTGTTAACTGCTTGCTTGATGAACAGAGGAAGTAGTTTAAACATTATTCAGAAAGAGCATTGTTAACCTTGAGCCCATCAAGAGTGGTTGGAAGTCCAACAAGTGATAGAAGGAATGACCTGCCTTCTAAATAATCCACTCAGCCATCCTGTCAAGCATTTCCTGAACCCTGCTCTACCTTAACACTCACCACCTTGGCAGGACTCAGGTCCCAATTCGGCCTCCCCAACATTTCAGGACCCAGTGAATTGGAGTGGAAACAATTTACCTTTCACGTGAAAGACTATTTAATAGGGCAACACTGTTGCTTATTGACTGAAATGCTCCCACGCGCATAGCCTTTGTTGCTACACAGCTGAAATAAAGACAGACAAAAAAAACTTACAAAATGTGGAAGATTTTCTTTGTGGAATTGTATTTTGGTATACCTTTCAATTAAAACACAAAATCAAAATAAATAAAAATGTGATTTTTCAATTTTCATTCTAAATACTCACATTGCAAAAAAAAACTTAAAAAGTCCTGTACAGGCCATTTCCTGCTCAGAGCAATAGTCGGTTTGTGTACTGCAAAAAAAAAAATAGAGGGAACGTTGTAAGGGAAATGTCCATTGCTACAGCAAAATGTCAAATCTACCAGACCTGAATGACTAATTGTTGATATTTCTCTCAGAACTTCCAGTGTCAGTTAGCTCAGTTCAGCCCATTAGCAGCAAGATGAGCATCTCCCTCCCTCAATCAGTACAATTTTATGTGAATATCATTATTTACAGTTGTTGTTCAGTTTCTGCTGGGTAGTGGAATGTTTTTTTTTGCTATTCAGAAATGCTTTCATCACCAAAGATGGTTTCTCTGCTCAGGACCTTTCTACTGGCTTCAAGATATCAGCATAAATGTGTTGATAGATCCTCCTCAAATATTAGATTAATTGTTAAGTAGTGGTATTACTGTAAGGATTAAACAATTCATGTTATTGAATTAACAAATGAATGATAGTGTTGGGGTAAAATTGTCAGTGTCAAAGGCTATCTCCTCTATACAGCATGTTAATGACTAATTTACACATTAATGAGAAAGTGTTCCATTCAGGAGCCTTTTCACAGTGAGAACAGTATTTCTGAATTCTGAAGTTGTCTGTCAACTACATGAACAAAACTAGATAATCAGCTAATGCCACTCTACAAAATAGGATCTTGTCATACTATGATGGTTATAGACCATAAGACATATGAGCAGAATTAAGCAATTTGGTCAATGACAGAACTGAAGTTAAGCAACAAAATAAATCGTTATTGTCTCAAAATCAATAGAATAAGAATACATTTTTGCAAGTTTTTCCATGAATGCTGAGTGTGGAATTAGTTTTAAAAGGGTAGAATTTGAATGTCTGTTTAGGTACTCTTAAACTGTCATAAGCAGAACACCAAATAAACTATACCTGTACATATTGTTTCAGTTGTTGTGAACTCCAAGGCTCCGTGCACAATTACGTTAGCTTTGCACTTTGCACTTTTGCCTTATGTAGAGCATACAGAAGAAAACTGGTTCATTCAAAATCAGATCCCAGGATGTGGGTCTCAAGAAAAAAGATTAATGTGATAATATTCCGTCTGGGTAGCCTCCAACCTGATGGCATGAACATTGATTTCTCTAACTTCTGTTAATGCCCCTCCTCCCCTTATTACCCCATCCCTGATTTATTTATTCCCCCCTCCCTTTTTTTCTCTCTCTGCCCATCACTCTTTGCCTGTTCTCCATTTCCCTCTGGTGCTCCCCTCCCCCTTTCTTTCTCCCTAGTCCTCCTATCTAATGATCCTTTCTCTTTTCCAACTCTGCATCCCTTTTGCCAATCACCTTTCCAGCTGTTAGCTTCGCCCCACCCCCCTATCATTTTGGATTTCCCCCTCCGCCTCCTACTTTCAAATCTCTTACTATCTTTTCATTCCGTTAGTCCTGATGAAGGGTCTCGGCCCAAAACATCGACAGTGCTTCTTCCTATAGATGTTGCCTGGCCTGCTGCATTCTACCAGCATTTTGTGTGTGTTGCTTAATGTGATTGGGTTGGGAGGAATGGTGGGTTGAGTTCAGGGAAGGTGGTGGACATGAAGGTTAGGGATCAGGATCAGAAGAATGATCAAATGGTCATCAAGACACAATAAGAAAATGACAATTTGATTGCTGGAAGGGCTGGATCATTAAATTGATCAAGGAATTGAGTGATGATATAGTTTGGTTCATATAATCATTGGAGAGATGATGTGTCAGATTTTTTGACAGGTCAGGGTAAGAGTCAAGTTATGGGATGCTGAAGATGGGATGGAAGAATGAGGGGAGTTGGGAAGTGATATGGGCCAGGGTACCAGAGGTCGTCAGTAGATGTGGAGCATTATGGGAAATCAGAGAAATACATTGCTTAGCGGGTCCTAGCTGAGATAGGCTCTAAAACAGTGAATTTGCTTTGACAGATCACCTTCAAATAACATTGAAGCAGAGCTCAAAACTACTAAATAAAGCCTGCTTGTACACCTGAAACGGGATAGACCATGTACATGTAAGTTTGAATTCCAGAAAGGACTCCATTTATCCTTGGTCAGCACTGCACATGGTGCATTAGTGCATCAGACTTATAAGTGATTTGGCAGAAAAAAGGCATGGATTTATTGCAAATGGTTTTATTTTGCAGTTTATTTTTGTTGCTATAGAATCATGCAGTAGAGCAAGTGTGAAATCAGAAAAAAAGTGGAGCTGTATAGTCCAATTTCTAGGTATGACAATTGCACTGTCCAAGTTATTCTGTAGGAAGGTTTGTATCAATCCCTATTGTCATTTGAACAATTCTACTGAGCCCTGACATACAGCAACATCAGTTGAACATGTTGCAAGCAGTCTGGTCGTGTTGAGATAAAATGAACTTGAAAGAATATTTGCAGAAAAAATGACCTCCAGTACTTTACTTGTCATTCTTCCTTTGCAGTTCTAACTCTTGTTTGGAATTTTTACACTGGTTGCAGTGATGAGGGATTTCAGCTCCGAGATTAGAAGGGAGAAATTGTTTTTCTCGTAGCAAAGATTAATGAGAGGTGATCTCCTGGACAAGGTCATGTTGGTTTTACATAGGGTAAATGAAGCATATCTGTTCCTATCAGTGGATGGTTTTACCTAACGTTCAATTTATTAATGTCTTCTTGTAATTTGATACTTTGATCTGCATCCTTACATGGACAGCAATCTTTGAACAAACTTAGAGAGGTGGTTTATGATCTCAATATCAAACATGTTAATAAATATGGAAAGCTGACGTCCCATCACAAATCTTTGTTGGAGATGACTAGTCATAGAAAAAAATTTACGCTTTATCCCTGCTCTCTCTTCAACTCAGCTATTTTACTTGCAAAGAGATAATGACTTTTCTCAGTTAAAAATAAATCCATGGTTGAAAATTGCACATTAATTTACAGATACATTACAAGTAATAATTTTGTAAAGTAGACCCCCAATTTAAGAACTTCAGGATTCTATTGTCAGTGATGCCTTTGAGGTTTAAGTTTGTCATAGCTGGGGCAGTAGTGGAGATAAACTCCCGCTACCTATTAAATGCTTCAGTGGTGTTCATCTCATATAGCCTCTGACAACTAATTACAGCTCCTGGCCTTCACATGTCGCTTAGCTACTAAGCCCCACAGAACCATTCCTACTGAAAAAAGAGGAGGGGGGCGAAGGAAGGTTACTGGAGCCTTGAAACCAACTGCCTTGGGCAGATGGGGCTCATCAGCCATGGTTGGCAGCTCACTTAGAAGAAGGAAAATTCTGATCTCAATCCTCCTTGCAGGAGGGCTTTGGGAGTAAATCCAGAACTGGAGTCCCGAAGGCAATCCTATATAGAACTTAACACTGCCTGGCAACTCCTGTGATGCCACTGGTGCCAAACTATATTGGTCTCTGCCGTTTCTTTGGATTCGGCAGCTGCATGGAGAGGAGCAGACTGCTACATGGGTGACAATTTGCTCTCTAGATCGTACTGCCCTGGCTTACCTACAGGCCTGTGTATCACGTAGACAGGTAGGATGAGATATCCGTGGTCAATCCTGAACAACAGAGGGCCTCATGACATCATTGACACATTAGTGAACAATATAATTATGATTTTCTATTTTGTATATAAAACAAATTAGTTTAATTAAGTGCCTTTTATTAGCATTGAAATAAATGGAAAGTTGTCAACTTTGATAAACTAAGAATGATATTGTTTTAGCTTTATTAAAAATAATCTATTCTACAATATTGTGATAGCTTAGAAGATGAGCATTCTTCTTAAATCAAAGTGCATTGCATAGGAGAAAACATTTTGGTGTTGCCGTATGTTTGGCTGGTTAACAGGTAACAGAACATAGGCAGAAAGGGGTCTTCATTTCATATTGCCAATATACTGTATAATGAGTGGTATACTATGAGGATTGGTGCTGGTATCAGGAATTTGTATCTAATGTAGTAAAGTGATCTGGACAAAGGCAAAGGTATAGTTGATAAGTTTATTAATATTGCAAAGGTAGTTAGGAGAGTAAGGTATTAGAAAGACAAAAGTTTAAAAAACAGAAAATAACAGTTAGAAAAATTAAAAAGGAGCATGTCATCCAAATGATAAAATAATTGCAAAAGCTTCAAGGTGCCCAAGGATCTGGAAGTCCTAGCACATGATTTGCTAAAATCTAGTATGCTTAAATTACAAAGGGATAACTAGGAAATATTGTATAACAAAATGGAAGTAGAACAATTGTTTCTCAATGGCCGCATTATTACTTGAGAGATATAGTGTTCCCCTCTACCTCTCTTCTACCTGATGTAACTTGTTTCTCTCTTTTCTCTGACCTGAAGTGTTAATTGTTTCTCTCTCGATAGATGTTGTTTGATCCATGGAGATTTTCCATTATGTTCTGGTTTTTTTAAAATTCAGATTTACAGCATCTGCAGTTACTTTTATTTTCATTTATGTTTGATAAGATTTACAGTTGGTTCAGCAACCTCTGTTCAGAGGTAAATGAACATCTTAATGCACACAGGCTAAAATCGATTCCCATACCAGCTGTGACAGGGCTTATGTACTATAATGGGTTACAAAATAAAGCCAAGCGGCATCGCGAACAACAGTACATCTCTTTCTGATAACTGTAATGCATTCTACGCATGCTTGATACAGGCGGATTTTGGTATGTCATCATCCGCCTCGACAGCTTCAAATGCAATTAAATCCACAGTTACCATTGCGGACATAGCATTAGTCTCTGAGAGAGTGAACCCATGGAAAATATTTGATCCACATGGTGTTTCTGGCCATGTCCTTAGATCTTATGCTAATAAGCTGATGGGATATTTGCATACGCTTTTAATCTGATGTTCCTTCCTGCTTTAAGAAAACCACTATCATCCTGGTACCTAGGTAAATAAGGTAATGTGTCTACTGCCCAGTGACTCTGATGTCTACCATCATTAAGTGCTTTGAGAAGGCGGTTGTTGCACTCATTAAATCCAGCCTCCCAGTCAACATCGACCCACATTCAGTAATTCAGTAATTCGCCTATTACTGAAACAGGTCTAGGTTGATTTCTATCTCCCTAGCTCTATACTCATCTCTGGAGCATCTGGATGGCAAAGACACTTATGTCAGATGTTGTTTATTGACTACAGCTGCACACTCAATACTATAATTCCAAGCAAACTCATCACCAAACCCTGAGACCTAGGAAGTAGCACCTCCTTCTGCAACTGAATCCTTGACTTCCTCACCAACAGACTGCAGTCAGTAAGGATAACTGATCGGTAAGAACAGGTTGCAATACATCCACCACAATTATTCACAACACCAGTTCTCTGCAAAGTTACATTCTCTGCTCTCTGTATACTCATTACTGTGGGCATATCCTCAATGCTCTTACCAATTTTTTCTCAATTCTTCTATCTGGTTGCACCACAACTTAGTATGGCAACAATTCTGTATGTGATCTGCAAGTAACTCCAGGTTTGTGTACATAGCTCAGCACATCACAAGAACCAGCCTCCCTTCCATGAACTCTGCCTATACTTGCTGCCTCAGTAAAGCAATTAGCATAATCAAAGACCTGACCCATCTCAGACATTCTTTCTTGTATCCCCTCCCATCATGCAGGAGGTATAAAAGCCTAAATGTACATAACTACAAGGCTCAAGCATGTGTTCTTCCCTATTGAAGGCGTCTCTATAAAATGGACTCCTGACCTCACAATCTATCTTGTTATGATTTGGCATTTTATTGTCTACCTGCAAACTGCACTTTCTCTGTAGTTCTTACACTTTATTCTGTATTATTTTATTGTTTTACCTTCTACTATCTTCATGCACTGTGTAATGAATTGATCTGTATGAACAGTATGCAAGACAAGTTTTTCCATTGAACCTCAGTACTTGTGACAATAGTAAACCAATTCCAATTCCAAACACATGAAATGTTAAATTAGTTTTGCTGCTCAACTCAGGGCTTTGCAAATCAGCATTTGGCTGACTACTATACCTCTGACATGAATGGATTTTGTGATGTTGCTGGATTTGTGCAGTAAAGATTAAATAAATTTAACACAGGTAGTAAGTATAAGCATAAGTGCCCTATTAATGATGTGATATACTGTATTCTAATGACTGTCAACCAATATCCCAAGCACAGAATTTTAATTATCTACATGGAGTTAGAATCTACAAGGTTTTGAATTGATTTTGGAGATGGCAATGTTGTTTATTGTTTAAAACCTTTCTGAATTGTATCTTTCTTCTAACTTTTAATCCAATCTTCATTTCTTATTTCTGACACTGATTTGAAATTGAATTCACAGCTTTGATTCACTTGACATTTCAGTCCATTTGCTGTTAGTTTTTCAGTCCCTATCAGATATTGATAAAACATATTGGTGTAGCAGAAATTGTTTGGTAGCCCTATTCACTTGAGATACGATGGTCCATTTCCCTTTCTACTCTATTACCGTCACCACCCTATTAACTGCTTCCATTATTAATAATGTAAGCAATAGAATTTTAAATTCTTGGGAGTAACTTCAAGTTTAAATGATGACACATTGTTTGGCTTGTTCTACAACAGGAACCTAAGATGAAGTAAATGAAAAGTAAATGGACTGAGGGAGGGTAAGCCTGGGTAAATTAAGAAATAAATGAAATGGAAAACCTAGTTATTGCAAACAAATTAAAACATGTTTCAAGATTCAAAATTCAAGATTGTCTATTGCCTTTCTTGTGTGCACAAGTGTAAAGAAGAACAAAATGATTGTTACTCTGGATCCAATGTAGCATTAAAAATACAATAAGCATAAAAATACAATAAAGAACACAAATATAATTATAAAAGTAATCCTATAAAACACAATGCACAAGTAACTGTCATGTACATAGACTAGTTGTATGCACATAAAATGACACCAATATATGTGGTGCTGGTGTGATGGGGATGGTTGGTTAATACATGGAGGTGTTGATCAGCTTGACATTTTGGGGAAGTTACTGTTTTTGAATCTAGTGGTCCTGGCATTGATGTTGTGTAGCCTCATCTCTGAAGGAAATGTGACAAAGAGTCCATAAGTGGGGTAGGTGAGATCCTTTATAGTATTACTGGTCTTTTTCCAGCACTTTTCTGTATATACTGTTTATCCTTGATGGTGGGTAGGCTGATGCTGAAGATGTGTTTGTAAATTTGAGTAAGCATGAATCCAATGTGACTGATGAGCAAGTTTTAGGAAATTGCTAACTGCATTTGAAGCTTGCTGCAGTGAGTTCGAGGTCCTTCTAGCAGTTTCAAAATAAAATTATTTTTCAGTTTTCTCTGTACATCAAGAAGATGACCCAACTATCAATGGTTCCTGAACCTTGACCATTATTAATTGTCCATCCTTTGTTGTCAAGCACATAGGGTGACCAGTTGGCAGAATAATTTGGATGAGCCAGCTGTATATGATATTCTCATTTCCACGGAGGCTATTGCCTGCAGTATAACTGCAGGATAAGAAAAAAATGTCAGAAAGAATAATGTAGCAGCAGTTCTAGCCTAAAACGCAACATGTAAAGGAGGAAATTGGGTGAGATAATATTTCTTTTCTTTTGTCATTAATAGTCTCCTAATGCTTTGTTTCATGAAATATAATGAAATGTTGGTGTTCCTAAAACTAGAAATGTCTTTAAAATGCATGAATGATGTATTACCAGAGAATATGTTTTATTATGATAAAACCTGCATTTTATTTTTATAGGGAAAGGCTGAATTTTATTTTTATGACAATTCATTAATAGGCTTGTTTTATGTTATCACTGTAGTCTGGAAAACTGGAAAAGAGTTTTTGAAATCTTCTAAACTACAGGACCTTACAGATGAAGTGGAATAGAATGAATCATAAACACAAGAAATTCTGCAGGTGGGAATCCAAAGCAACCCACACAAAATGCTGGAGGAACTCAGCAGGTCAGGCAGCATCGACGGAAATGAACAGATTGTCGATGTTTCGGGCTGAGACTGTTCTCTGGACTGGAAAGGAAGGGGACAGGGAAGATGCCAGAATAAAAAGGAGGGGGTGGGGAAGGTGGATAGTTAGAAGGTGATAGGGGAAGCCAGGCAAGTGGGAAAGGTCAAGGGCTGGAGAGGAAGGAATCTGATATGAGAAAGGGAAGGAGGAGGGACACCAGTGGGAGATAGTAGGCAGATGAGAAGAGATAAGAAGCCTGAGTGGGGAATTTAAGATGAGGCAGGGAATAAAAAAAAATGCCGGAAGGAGAAAACAATATTCATGCCATCAGATTAGAGGCTATCCAAATGAAATCTAAGATATTGCTCCTCCACACTGAGAGTGGCCTCACTTTGGCACAGGAGGAGGCCATGGACTGATGTAACAGGAATGGGAATTGGAATTCTGAATACTCAGACAGGCAGCCTTTGTCAGAATCAGGCAGAGTTTCATGAATGTCCAACCTTAAATATGCTTTTGATATATACTGTACCCAGAGACCAACTGGACATGTGGTAAATCAACAATATTTTATACAGCTCTTACGTTACAGGAATATCTGTAAAATATATAATTATCACAACACACAGAAAATTCTGGAGGATTTCAGCAGGTCAGGCAGCATCAATGGAAATGAATAAACAGTTGGTGTTGTGGGCCGATACTCTTCATCAGGTTTATCACTATGCGTGAATCCAATAATAGTCTGTTGCCAGCCTACATGGCAAAAGCCCTTCTGATATTAGAGTATTGTTTCATAGAAACAGGCCTTTCAGCTTGCAATGTCTTTGCTGACCATCAAATACCCATCTGTACTAATCCTATTTATCAGCCACTCAGTCCGTAGCCTTCTATGACTAGGTAATTCAACTGTTTGATTTGACACGCATGTTGTGAGAGGTCCTGTTTCCACTTCCTACTAGGCAGTACATCCCCGATTTCAACCATCTCCAGGGCAAAAAAAAATCTCAAAATTGATTGAGGTTAAATATGTCAGATTCCTTTTCAACAGGAAGCTCGAAGTTCAAAGTAAATTTATTATCAAAGTACCTGTATGTCAGTATACACTACCCTGAAATTCATTTCCTTCTGGGCACTCACAGCAGATTCAAAGAAAAAAATAGATTCAATGAAAATCTACACAAAAAGACAGCCAAACAACCAATGTAAAAAATAAGACTAGCTGAGCAAATACAAAACAAATAATAATAATGGTAGTAATAAATAAGTAATAAATAATATTGAGACTATAATATTAGTGAACTGAGATGAGTCTTTGTGAGGGATGATAGCCCTGAAGAGCTGGGGTCAGACAATGAACATGGTTCACACTTGAGTTGAATACTTTATGAATGAGACAACTCTGAAAAGGTAACCAACTCTTGGACAGGCAATGTCTACAGATACTACATGATTTTCTAGAATACTCTCTAAAAACTTTTTAATAATCAGTTAACATTTAATAGTCTCCTCATAAAAGATGGAACTTATGGTACCAAAAATAATTCAAGATCTACTTAGAAAAGCAGATGTCATAAGGAGTAATGAAGCATGAATTCTTACAATGATTTGTTTTGTGACCACAAATATCCACCAAATTTATTAGTGATGTTGTGATATCCAAGTAAACTAATAACACGAAATTACACGAATAACACTAATTAGTAAACTAATAACACGAAAGGTAGGAGCTTTGTAAGAGATATAGATGGAAAAAATAGTTATAAAGAGGCATTAATAGATTGAGCTAATGGCCAAAACTATGATAAATGATTTTCAAGATTAGCAAGCATTATATCAAATGTATGAAAATCAAAATAATGTAGATGCCAGAAATCCTAAACAAAAAACAGCATGTGCCAGGAACTTTCAGCAGGGCAGGCAGCATCTGTGAAAAAAGAAACCTTTAAAATTTCCACTGATGCTGCCTGATCTACTGAGTACTTCTATCTAAAAGATTAGGCATGGAATGTACAGAAAATAAAAAAAATTGGGATGCTTCCATGTTTATTTAGAGGACTGGAGCATAAGGAGCTAGCTGCACTGAACTTTGGTTTGACCATGCCTTGGATACTGTGAATATTTCTGGGACCCCCACCTTATGAAAGAAGTTGTGCCCTTTGAGCAACTGCAGATCAATTTGAATGTTATGTGGACTTCAGATGTTAATTTTGAGGAGAAAATAAAGAAAATAGTCTTATATTCTCAGGAATTTAGAAGTTTAATGCAAACTTGATAGAAATGTTCAAAATATTAAAACCAACTAATAAGGTAGTTAGTATGAAACTACTTCCATTGGTTGGGAAATCTAGGGTGTATACAAAGAGCTAACTTTGAGGCTCCTACTTTCCATTAGTAAACTTTGAGAACATATACAAGCATAAATAATTGATGTTAGAAGCTTGCTAATTTTAAATTTAGTATCAACATATTTCTGATAACCAGGTTTGTTACAGAATACAAGGGGGTGGGGGGAGAAGATATACACATGTTGAGGGAAATTTAAAGCACTAAATAGTTTATGTCTTTTTCTATTATATCCTAAGTTCCAATCAGCTGCTCTCTGAGGCTTGCCTCATTAGAAAAATGTGTTGCAGAAAACAGGACCATTAAAGAAGTCTTACAGATTATGAGTATAGTTATTACACAAAGAATGTATCCAGCATATGTATATTTTGTAGAAAAAGACATTTCTAAACAAAATCTAGTGTTTACAGATGTCACTTCATTTTTGTAAAAGATGAAATTTTACCTGCTGGAAAGGGAGTTACTCCTTCAATAATATCATATTTACATATGAATCTGTTTTTGGCAAGAAGATCAGGAAAGCTGCACACAAATGCCAATGGCATTCCTGAAATTTTCAGTGTGAGCACAGAACTCCTCAATGGATACCTTCTCCGGAGATAACCATTGGAATATTATAGAATTAAATAACTTCTACCATCATTAACTTTAGCTAGTAGTTTCAGGCTGTGCAAGTTCTAAAAACGGATTCATAAATATACATTTTCAGTCTTTCCCTAGAGTACTCATTTAACTCAGAAATAATGGTGGTCTATTTTATGGTATTAATATTATACCTGAAATAAGATAATCATGCTATTTCTGAATTATATTTCAAATTTGTGCACCAAATGTCATTACGTTCTTCCTGGAACATTGCTCTGTAGCATTACATGTAACATTGTATCATAGGATAATCAAAACATTTACGAAGAAACAAATTTATTCCATTTGTGCCTTGTTGGCTGCTATTCCTCTAACTGAGTGAAAACAAAGCAAACTTTCACAGGTCATACAGCTTCCACCCCACAATGAATCACATTTAATATTATCTACTGCCTTATGTGCTACAACTTGCTTTTACTTCCTGGTGGCCTAAGACTGTTGTTTCTCCTTTCCCCCTTATGGATTGGTGGAAATGGATTGCTTCTCTCTTGCCATTCAAAGTCTCCCACAGAACATATGTTTTGGGCTTGTTACTACTAAATCTTTTCTTATCAAAGCTTTAACCAAGCATTTCTACAAACCTACAGAAATTTATCATCCAAGCACATAATGATTTGAGAAAAGAAATAGATTTAAGACCAAAGGTTGAGTACTTCTTTGATATTAAATAACACACAATTATGATATTCCCACTGTTTAATGCTACATGCTTAGCTCATATGCCAATAACTTCAGCACAACCTTTAATTCTATGGAACATTTTAGTGCATTAAAGAACACAAATCATATCCTTCTGTTTGCTGTACAACAGGAATATAAGTAATGTAGACAGCATATGGACAGGAAAATTACTCCTTTCATTTCATCACACAGAAAATATGCAGCATAGACACAAAAAAGCAAAGTGGTTTTTACTTCCAGATCTATCTTTGAACACACCATTTGATTTGAATTGAATTGCTTCTGTAGTACAATCCAACAGCTGGAAGCAAAGAGAAAAAAAATCTCCAGATTTAGAAGAGCTCTAGCAGCTCAAAACTACAGGGCACCAGAAAGACAAATTCTACAGCCTATAAATCTATGTAAATACATCCATCAATTGTCCTTCTGTGAAAGTGACAGCTCCTTTATCAGTTGGCAAATACTGTGAAAGTGCATTTAGCATTTTCATCATCCAGTAAATAGCAGCCTTGACTTTTAAATAGGTTTCTTTTGATAATCACTACGAAAAAAAGGGGAAAAACATTGTCTTTATTCTAATTCATCTTCTCAGCTAGAAACCTGCACCATTCTCCTTTTCCATAACTGCAAAATCAGAGCACATAAGAAAACTCCATTCCCTTTATTTTGACAATCTACTCTCCTTATTTCTGACAACCCCTACTTAAATCATTTTAGCCTCTGCTTCCTTTTGCCTTAGACTGCTCTTCCCTTTCCCCAGAATCCAACACTCCACCCACATCTCTCACCCTCTATTGCCTACCAACAGAGCATTTTAATGAACACTCCTTTTCCAATTTTCTGCATCTCCCTGCCTTTCCGGAATCAGCTGTTGGCTGCTCAATGTCTTGAAACAGCACTCTGTCAATTAGTCATGTGAAATCGTTGATAACGGAAAGCAGTTTGATTTTGCATTGATCTGCATTGCCAATTTGCTGCAATCAATTGTACAAGTGCTTGAACCAAAAATAATTCCCCGGATTCTCACTGGAGATGTAGTTTTCCTGATGAAGTCACAAATCATGCACCTAAAATCACCCTTGTTCCACTGACCCTCCATTCCTCTACTATGAAACCCTATGCCGGGGGTCGGCAACCCGCGGCTCCGGAGCCGCATGTGGCTCTTTTACGTCTGTGCTGCGGCTCCCTGTTGCTTTGGGAAATAATTGGTTGTGGCGACCCTTTTCCTGGCACATCCGAACCGACTCACAATTAGATAGCCTACGGGGGTTTGCGAGCACAGAGCTTTGGAGCCTCTGCGCCATGGGGGGCAGGTTGAGGGAGGCTTAAAAGTGAGGCTGAAGATTTCGAATAAAGTTTTTTCCTTCGACTGCAGTTACCGACTCCGTGTCGTAATTTTAGCGCTGCGTGTAGCACACCCCTACATGGTCAGTATTTAATTAAAATGTATTTTATGTTAGTTTGTTAGTTTTTGAAATGTAAATCTAAATTTGAAGATTATGGTGATCTTGTACAATCTAAATAAGACTTTGTGGCGACCCATTTCCTGACACATCCGAACCGGCTCACAATTAGCCAGCATTCAGGCTAAGGGAGATAGCCTACGGGGGTTTGTGAGTACGTGTCTTTTGCAGCATCCGCGCCCATGGGGGGGGCGGGTTGAGGGAGGCTTAAAAGCAAGGCTGTTTAGTTCAAATAAAGCTATCTTTGACTGCAGTTTACTGACTGCGTGTAGCACACCGCTACAACGTGTTTTTATCGCTGGCTGTCCAGAGGGGAGGTGCTGAAACGCTTTGTTGCGTGTCTGGAAGAAGTGAAAACTTTCCTGGGCAGCAAAGGGCTCACCTTTCCTGAGCTGGAACAGCCAGAGTGGCTGGAAAAGCTACACTTCATGGTAGACATGACAGCGCACCTGAACACGCTGAACACAGCTCTTCAGGGGTAAGGACGTACAGCCCTGCACATGTTGGAGGATGTTTTGGCATTCAAGCGCAAGTTGACAGTGCTTGCCAGAGATTTACAGAAAGGCACATTGTCTCACTTCCCCAATTTGAGAGAGTTCAAAAAAGGTCACGACATGATAATTTCGGAGTATTTACATTCTGCAATCATCGCAATGCAAACATCGTTTGGGAAATGCTTCTGCGAGTTCAGAGAGGAAAAAAAACACATTATCCTTCCCGGTCACTCCGCTAAGCATCGATCCATCCCTACTGAATACGACTGCATTGTCAGGTGTGAGTCAACCTGACCAAGTATGATAAATATTTTAATTGCCTATTATTTTATGTATATTCATATGTTTTCATTGTTCAGTGAAATAGTCCTTTTATTTTTCAGGTTGACAGCTGGCTGACGTTATTTTTGGTTTGCTGCTGGCGGCAAATTTAAGTTTGGCGTTTTTCATAAATACAAGAAGGACTCAAATAGACGTTGAGTATTTTACTTAAAAGTAACCTTCAACCCAACGTCTTTTTTTTCGGAGGTCAAAATGTTTTTGTTGCATGCAGAAATGTAATTTCGTTTTCTCTGCAGGAGTTCATCAATTTCATAAATGCAACACATTATAGTTTGTTTATACATAGCATAAAGGCAAAACAAAACGTTGTATGCAGTGTTATTTCATTTTAAATGTCAAACGGGTTTTGCGGCTCCCAGTGTTTTCTTTTCTGTGGGAAACGGGTCCAAGTGGCTCTTTCAGTGGTAAAGGTTGCTGACCCCTGCCCTATGCCTATGTTCTTGTATACTCCTTAACTGAAATGCTTGAGGCTGGAAGTGTTTTGGATTTCAGGTTTTCTCAGGTTTTGGAATATATCAGATACTGCAGTTTGAGATTGCCATAATTTCAGACTCTGAATTTGTATGCTACCACTAAGCAGTCTTTGTCTTATATTTGTTTATCACACGGAATAACAAAAAGGAGTTCAGCATCATTGGGAGAATACCTGAATCAGCTGCTGAATAACAATAAACAATGGCAGGCTTTCCATCTCCACCTACGAAGCTGTGTTTTGATTAAAAGGTTACAGTACACTGCAGTTTATTTTTCTTTTTATTAGGTTTTATGTAAGGTAAATCATTCAGCATTGTAGACTTGTTCTGGTGTTCGATTTTCATCAGCGATGATCTTCGCAGGCTCATCAAAGAATTTCTCTACTGCTTTGTGATCAGCAGATCTTGAAAAATTTTAATCTTTAAAAATTTAATGCCATGTCCTTTCTTAAATTTCTTCAACCAGCCTTCTGAATATTCGCAGTTATCTGCATTTTTCAGTTTGTCATGATATATCTTTGCTTGATTCTTGATCAGCATATCGTTATGTGGCATATATTAACTTCCTGCCAATGAATCCTTTCTTTAAAAATATGATCGAGATCTTAATTTTTCACTTTATGCAGTGTTTTTGTATTTTTCATTAACTTATGTTGAGAACACTTCTTGAACCAGCATGTGATGTGCAGATTCCTGGGCTTTGTCTGGGAACCTGCCTAGCACCTTGTGGAATTGTAAAGATTTTTGGATTTCAAAGGTTTTTGGATTTTGGAATTTTGGATAAGGGATACTCAGCCCATATGGTTATACTATCTATGATCTCATAGCTTTTGGTCACTCCTGTCCTCAACATTCATCTCTTTCCTGATTTTCACCACCATACAGATTTCAGAAAGCAAAGATGCCCAAATTTAAAAGCTCTGTGGGTGACAACTGTTTTGCATTGAGATAAAATGTAACATTTAATTAATATAATTAAGATGGGCAAACTCCAGTTACTTAACCACTGTAAAGGATATTTAACAATTAGTAAAATAATTAAATTATGTTTACAGAACAAGAACTCGGAGGGACAGAGCAAAGTCAAGATGGTGCTAAATGGCGACTTCTTTGCTTGTATCGTCAGAAACAGCTCTATTTCTATGTTTGATATCTCTTTTTTCCCTTTTCAAGGTTCTCAGAAAGGCAGCGTCCACTCTTAAGGACCCCATCACCCAGGGCATGCCCTTTTCTCACCAGGTTACCATCAGGTAGGAGGTACAGAAGCCTGAAGGCACACACTCAGTGATTCAGGAACAACTTCTTCCCCTCTGCCATCTGATTCCTAAATGGACATTGAACCCGTGAACACTAACTCACTTTTTTAATATATATTATTTCTGTTTTCTGCATGACTTTAATCTATTCAATATATGTATGCTGTAATTGATTTATGTATTTACTTTTTTTCTCTCTCTCTTCTATGTTATGTATTGCATTGAACTGCTGCTGCTAAGTTAACAGATTTCACGACACATGCCGGTGATAATAAACCTGATTCTGATTTTGAAGACACTGACCTGGAGTTATACTCTGACTTGGGTACTTTGCAGGACTGGGACTGCTCTCAGGGCCTCACGATCCCAAGGACGTGGCCTGGAAGGTGAGTGCGCCTTCAAGATTCCAGATTTTTGTGGGTCTGGAAAGGTGTTGATTCTAGGCCGGTGCCCCTGACAGAGGCATCGCAGGAAAGAATGGAACACTGGGAGCAGCGGGTTAGCTGCCGGGGGTTGTGTGGCTGAAGAGCTGCGCCTTTCTGGGGCCGAATCTCTGGGCGCAGAACTTGGAAAAAGCGACACAGCAGACTTTTAACAACTTAAATCAATGAGTTGTTTGTTATGTCTCCCCTCTCACTGTGAAATGGGGACACTTCTTTTTCCCTTATTAGGGAGAGAGAGAACCTGTGGTATGTCGAATTACCGGGTGAACGAGTAGTTTTTGGGCTACTGCAAATCTGTGTCTTTATTGATGCTTGCTGCACGATTGAGAGCTCAGTGGGTTGGTGAGAGGGGTTCGTTGCCTTGCTGCAGCTTGTGTGTGTGGGGAGGCTTTGGGGTTCTAACATTTAGCGGTCATTCATTCTTTGGGGCACTTCTCTGTTTTTGCGGATGTTTATGAAGAAAATGAATTTCAGGATGTATATTGTATACATTTCTCTGACATTAAATGTACCTATTGAATCCAATTACTGAGAATTAGCATGCATATTTATACTGGGGTAACCTGGACAAAATTCCGTGTTACTAAAGAATTGTTTGTTTCTTGCTCTCCACTGGTCGGGGTAGACCACTGATGTTAAGTCCCCAGTTTCTATGTCATACTCTAGTTGGTATGCAAGCCAGGACATGACGATATAGAGAGCAAGCTGTTGCCCATGTAGCACATTCCCCCTCTCCATACAGCTCATAAATATAAAGGAACACCAGAGACTGATACAGTTTGGTTCCAGCAGTATTGTAGGAGTTTCCAGTCAACATTGAAGTTAACATCGGACTGTCGAAAGGACTCCATCTCTGGATTTTTCCTCATTGTTTACTCCTGAAGTTTTCCCCATGAGTGGGTATAGCCACCATGCAGAACAGGTTAGGGATCAGAGTTTTCCTTCTCCTAGATGAGCTGCCGATCATGATTGAAAAGCCCCATCTACCTGAAGTGACTGGTACTGGTATACCTGTATTGACCCCTTCTTCTGTCAGTTGAAATGGTTCTGCGAAGCTTAGTGAAGGTCAGGAGCTAGACTTGGTTGTCAGGGGCAACTTAAGACACATGCCATTGGGAACATTTAATAAGTAGTGGGAGCTTGTCGCCACTACCTGCTCTCCCCCACCCCCCCAGCTATAACAACTTTAAGCAATTGTGTTTCCTGAATGATTTTATTTAAAGCAAGGATGTCCCCAATTTAGCATTCTTTTTGGTGGTCTCCTGATTAGGCAGGACACCAAGAGGAAACATAACATTTAATTAGTTCATTAAATAAGGATACTTTATAACATTACTGAATCATTGAATGCAATAGCATGTCTGCTGTTATAATCTAAACACTAAAGGTAAATTTAGGAATGACAAGGATCCTTAAAAAGAAGGCAGTCATATTGATGCCTGATTACTCTTAGCTGGGCTCATTTCATAGCAATATCATTTTTTGTAGAACCATCAATGCCAACTTAAAGATGAAAATTGGCCTGTTTCAATACAATTTATACTACATTCTTCAAAAGAGCCACAAAAGAGCATTTGTTATACATTGTTCAATGTCTTTTGATTGATTCACTTTTATTCAGAACCTGGGCAAAATGGGCTGATTAAAATCAATTCACATTTACAGCACTTTACGCATTACTGCCTTCCAATAATAAGAACACGAGTAAAAGATTCACCATTACAGGAGGAAGGTAAAAAAAGAAAAGTGATTAAGTGCACATTAAGTTCACCCAAAATGATCTCCTGTGTGTTGTTTATGTTCATCCATGGCCTAAATGTTTCATTGTGGAGGAGCAGGCAAGCCAGGTATTCTTCTTACCTTCAATGTTCTGATTTTCACATATGAAAGAAGCTAATTGGCCTCAAAATGAAATGGAGAATGTTTTAAGCAAGACCATGGCAAATCATGCGTTAGTCCCTCCACATGACCTACAAGTATTCACTGTGAATACTACAAAGCAAATATGAAAACATAGTGACCTGCATTGATCATCAATGAATTCAAGTCTTTTCAGGAAAATACATTTAAATAGTTTATGACATGTTTGTCAATCAGCTATCCCTAAAATAGTCTAACACAAGAATAATGTGCAGTTGAGCGAAAATAGGTGAGGAGGGAAGGGACTAATGAAAACTACTGCACTAGGACCAACATGAACCCAATGATTATTAATGATAATGAACCCAATGATTATTAATGATAATTAACCCAATGATATTTAATTCATATTTTATGACATGAGTGATTGGAAATACATGTACTTTTCAAAAACATTGGCGTATTTTTCAGAAAATACATATGTTATCAACTTTGTCTCACAGTAACATTCACCAGTTCACATTTAGTAAAAGAAATTGGCAAGGCAAGGCCTGCTTAGCAAGGCCTCACTCTGCATTCTTCCAATGATGGGGGAGTGCAAGTGCAAGGGATAGGCAAGACATGGTCCAGGCAGAGGTATGCAATTGCAACGACAGAAGGTGGTAATCGAAGCCAGTGGAGTTGGGGTCATGGTGTCTGGACAAAGTGGCATCTTCCCAAGCACAAGAGCACTTGGTCAGGGTTTTGGAGGCTGGAGCCCTTCCGCATTTCTTTCCTCCTGCAGTCTGTGTATGACACTCTCCCTACGGCATCACAGCTGCACACATGGGGTCTGAGAGAGGACCCTAACTGTAAGTTTTGTGGTTCACTGGCACACATACTGTCAGGATGCAAAACAGCTTTAACACCAGGACGGTATAGGTAGTGCCACATCAAGGCCCTGCTGTCCCTTGCTGACACACTGGAGCAGAAGAGGTGTTAAAAGAGATCAGCTGGGAGAAAGGCTAACAGAGCAGTCATTTTCATCGGGGGGGGGGGCACGCCAGTCATATAAAGTGGCCAAAATCCAATCTGCTGCAAACTGCTAAAGATGAAGGTTGATGTGGGGAGAAAGCTACAGTTCCCGGAGGTGGTGCAAACCACACTTTAGCCAGACATTGTACTGTGGTCCACTGAAAACAAGAAAATCATCCTGGTGGAGCTTCCATGGGAGGAAGGATGTGAGGAGGCTCACAAGAGGAAGGCTCTAAAGTACCAGTCCTTAGTCTTGGAGTGCAGGGACAAAGAATGGCAGACGTGGCTATTCCCTGTGGAGATCGGCTGTAGACAGTTCCCAGCAAGGTCAGCATGGAGGCTGCTATCTACACTGGGCCTTGATGAAAAGAGCAAGAACCAAGCAGCTCACAGGATGGGGGAGGAAATATAAAGATCCTCTTACTGGATGTAGAGCAGGTGAGAGGAGTTGAGCTGGAAGATGATCAGTGACTTGGCCACCACTGCTGACCCATCAGTTGGAGAGTGTAGTGGTTAAGGGGCAAATCTCTCTATGAAGGTTGAGCACCACCTGATGACAGCTGCTCCTGCTGACAGTGTTGTTTAATTAGAAATTGTACAATACATATATCATGACTGTTTTAAGAGTGATTCTGAATTGACAAGTATCATGTGCAAAAAGGACACTTCATTATGGCACTTTTTTATTTTTAAATTTTTTTGACTAGTGTAGACTGAGTCACATGTTTTTTCAGCATTGCATTTTTTGAATTATGATAGTGTGAGATTATTTTTTTTAAAAAGCAAGAGTTACACACTGAATAAAGGAGATTTTCTGAAAAGGAATCATGGTCATTCCAAAATATATTCTGAAAGGTTGGTTTAATTAATTTTATTATGCATGACCAAATATCAGCTGAATTATATTCAGATTTAATTCCAGTTCAATGCTCCTAAAGATTAAAATGTGCCAAAGCATTCATCAAAAATATTTTTTCTAATTTCTATCCAATGAATACTGGATTATCACAGTTTGAGAGTTGCAATAATTGTGTATCTAAGTACCTTTGGTTAGAAATGTCCATCCCAGTTAATCTTGACAATATTTTTTTGCAAAAAGTTTGCATTGGAAGATTAAGGGCTGGAAGGAACTGGAATACAACTATGTATTGCCTTAACCAGTCAAACCAATAAATGCCAAATGGCTGACAAAGAAGTATTGAATTGCAGCTAAAATTAAAACACTGTAGAAACATGCAAAGAAACAGAAATAAGTAATATACAATAGGATTAAAAAGAGCTAGCAAAAAAAAGCGCAATGCAGAATTTTAAGTTAATTTGCATAATTTTCAATATGGAGTTGCTGATGACTGACAAGGTGGGGTATAACAATCTTCTCAAACCTATTTACTAGTGATATCCAATAAACTGGACAATTAAAACCTGAAGGAATGGGATTACGTGCATGCAGCAGTTAATTTTCAATGCTGGAAAAGTTCACTGCCAATATTTCAGGGTGGCATGGTTGTGTAGTGCTTAACATGATGGTATTATAGCGTTATGCTAATCATTATGTGATCCAGGTTCAATTGCACCCCCCCCCCCACTGTTTGTAGGGAGTTTGTATGTTCACTCTGTGAACGTATAGGTTTCCACTGAGTGCTCTGGTTTCCTCCCACTTTCCCAAAATGTATGGGTTAGTAATTGGTCACATGGATACAGTTGGGTGGTGCAGACTCGTCCGGCCAGAAGAGCCTGTTAAAGTGCTGTATCTCTAGGGTAAATTAAATTGATGTATTAACATGGTACATTGCTGAAAGAACCTATAACACCTTATTTTGGAGATTAGATTAAATAGGGAACATGGTTCCCTACTTAAATGGTTCCAAAAATGGGTGCCTTTCATTATTTCAGAACAGATTAGATTTTTCATCCATATGGTTTCTTTTGCATCTACTAAATATTACAGTTATCCATCCTATAAAAAAATATATCATAAAAAGGTGAAACAAATAAATCATTCTTAAAAAGAAATTTTGATATTTTATTGATTATCTAAAATATTAGCAAACATTGTTACCTTTTTTTTCAGATGTCAGTGAGATTTGCAAGCATGTCTTCATATTATTAAAAATTACTACTATGGTGTCCAGTCTAGCACATGCACAGTGGGCATGTATTGTGTTCCCAGTTAATTATACCAAACTGTGTATTCTGAATTTGATACCTGTCCCATCAAACTAAGCAAGACTGATTCAGTTATTGTTTCCATTGATACTTAAATTGATAGTAAACAAAGAAAGAAACTTGACAAAATATAACCTTTCTCCAAAATCAGGACATTGCAACTACAGTGTGCAATCTCTATAATAGGCATCTGTCAGTCACAAGGCACCATGGATTTGCACCTTGGAAAGTTTCCAGGGCGCGGACTTAGGCAGGGTTGTATGAGAGAGCGGCAGTTGCCCATGCTGCAAGTCTCCTTGGGAAGAGGGAGACTTCCCAAGGGAAGTCTCGTTGTCCAAGGGCAAGAGCCGATATAGCTTGGCACTGGTGTTGTCGCAGAACAATGTCTGGTTAAGTGCCTTGCTGCCTTAGCTGAGGCTCAAACTAGTGACCTTCAGATCACTAGACCAAGGTCTTAACCACTTGGCCACGAGCCAACTACATAGGCTAAATCTACAAAGGAAAAATGTGCAGATGCAGCAAATCTGAAATAAAAACCGAAAATGCCGGATACACGCAGCAGGCCAGGCAGAAACTGTGAAAAGAGAAACAGTTAAAATCTGCAATTTTCCACTTGTTTTCCCATATCTCTCCAAAGGTTGAAGAGTGTTTATTTAGGAAAACTGCTTAAAAAAACACCTCAGAAAACTCAGACTTCTACATCCAAAGACAGCCAAAAGTCATGTTTATTGTCAAGTGCATGTATGCAGAAACATCACATTACCATTGATTACACGATAAACATTGAAATATACTGTAAATTACACATAATTTGTACAAAAAGTAACACAATTAACATTTTAAAAAACAGTAGGTCAATTTTAGTGCAAAGTGATCAAAGTGTTCATTGCGTTGCTAAGTTGTAAATGATTTGGGTTGTGCAAGTTGGTTCCATAATCAAATGGATAAAGGGATGGAGCTGGTTTTGAACCTGGTATTGTTGGCCTTAAAGCTTATATACTTCCTAACTGAGGACAGCTGTGAGGAAGGACAAGAAATGGGATCACTGTATATTTATGCACCATTCTGACATCCAAAATATATCACTGTACCTTTATTATTACCGGGTGTGAATCCAGAAACTCCCTATCAGAAGCATTGAAGAGTTAGGTTTAAAAAGAAGAGGATTAGCCCATTTGCTCTAAATCTGCTTCCGCATTCAATGTGATAATTCAAAATGCTGTATTCTTCTGACATCCCTTGATTCCTTTCTATCCAAGAATCACAATTTTTAAAATAAATCTTTAATAATATGGCTTCAGCTTCCTTTTGTGGTTAAAAAAAAGAATTCCAAAGCTTGGTCAGAGTCTGGAGAAAAGCTCTCTTTTCTTTTCAGTTCTATCTGCTCTACACATTAACCTTGAACTGTCGCCCCTTGTCCTTGACTTCTCTGCTATGATGGACATTCTTCCTGGATCTACTCTGCCCAGTTGCGTTTGAATTTTGTTTTATGAGATCCCCTACCATTATTCAAAATTCTAAGGAACATATGCTTACTTGACCAAATCTTTTTTCATCCATTCTGCCAGTGGCTCACTGTTAGAGTAGGTTGATTCTTATCCCAGTGGATATACAATATTGTCAATCTAAAGAACGCTGTTTCTTGCTGAATGTCAACTTTCATGGGTATTACTGGAGCAACACTCCAGTGGAAGGTGAATATTTGACAACTTGCCTAAGGCCATTTGGAATAAACAGTAAGTACCAGCTTTGCTAAAGTAACCCTTGTCCCATAAATGAATTAATTTTTAATGAAAAATATCACTTAAACAAAGCCCAATTCTAAACAAACGTAAAACTAATACCTTTAGTGCTAAATCAAAAATGTACACCATTCTTTAGTTCACCTCCTACCCCTCCTCAAGTCTCCTTCAAAATTGTCTTTTGCAGCCCTCTGCTTTACTGACTCATTTTTGAATAAACCATTAATGGTTATCTTAGTTGGTAGGGTTCTCTCTCCCCAAAAGCTACCTCATTCTTCTTCAAATATGCTGTTTAGCAATTCAGGTTTTTTAAAATTGAAGCTCTGAATTCCACATTTTTGCCATCTGCCATCACCAGACTTTCCTTCTCTTAAAAAAAACACTAATAATGTAGTCTCCTTCCCCCACACCACCCCTCCCCATCTTAACTGAACTGATTCTTTGAAAAACTTCCAGTCAGGTAACTGCTCACCTCAACGTACCAAAGAGTTCTTATTAAAGTTACCAGTGACATTCCTAGTGACTGTGATAAAGATGTCTATCCTTACTTATCCTTCTCAGCACATCTGCATTCTAGAGATAGTTGACCACATCACTTTTCTGGAACTTACCTGCCATCTCGGATGATGGAAATTTTCTTGTTGGTTTTGAACTTACTTGATGAATTGTAGCCATGGAATCAACAGTGGATTTACTTCTCACACTCTGTATCATTTCCTCTGGTGTTTTTCATAGATCTCTTCATGACCTCATTTTCTGATCAACATGCTACCTCAATATTCATGGTATCAGCCTGCAAAAGCACACCAAGTACACCCATTATTCTTTCACCATCCATGGCACTTGATCTCTCCATTGCCTGGCTATTTGTCTAATGAGGCAGGATGCAAAGCAAACTTTTCTTCCCACTAAATAAAGAGAAGAGCAAGCCAGGCCATTGTCTACAACACTACAACAATATCTGTTCCTTAGAGATTGACTCCACCACACTTCCAATCAACTCTCTGAAAGTTTTCCACTGACATACAAGTTGAGTGTAAGAGTGGAACTAGACCATTTTGCCCATCAAGTTTAGTCTCTATTCAATCATGGCTGATATATCATCCATTTCAACCTCAATCTCCTGCAGACTCCCCGTAACCTTTGTTGTCCTTACTAATCAAGAACCTGTCAACATCTGCTTTAAATACAATCAAAGACTTGGACTCCACACCCATCTGTGGCAATAAATTCCACAGATTCACCACCACCTGGCTAAAGAACTTTTTCTTCATCTCTGCTCTCAAGGATGTGTCCTAGACTTTCCCTTTTTGAAAACCTATCTTTGAGGATGTGATAAAGCACATTGATGAACTTAGACAATAGACAATAGACAGTAGGTACAGGAGTAGGCCATTCGGCCCTTCTAGCCAGCACTGCCATTCACTGTGATTATGGCTGATCATACACAATCAGTACCCCGTTCCTGCCCTCTCCCCATATCCCTTGACCCCACTATCTATGAGCTCTATCTAACTCTCTCTTGAATGCATCCAAAGACTTGGCCTCCACTGCCTTCTGGGGGAGAGCATTCCACATATCCGCCACTCTCTGGGTGAAAAAGTTTTTCTGCGTCTCTGTTCTAAATGGCCTACCCCTTATTCTTAAACTGTGGCCTCTAGTTCTGGACTCACCCATCAGCGGGAACATGCTTCCTGCCTCCAGTGTGTCCAATCCCTTAATAATCTTATATGTTTCAATCAGATCCCCTCTTATCCTTCTAAATTCCAGTGTATACAAGCCCAGTCGCTCCAATCTTTCAACATATGAAATTGGTATAGAGCAGTGGACATGCTATATATGGATTTTATTAGGATGTTTGATAAAGTTCCCCACGATAAGCTCACTTAGATAGCCTGGAGGCATGGGATCTAGGGAAACTTGTGCGTGTGGATTCAGAATTCACTTGCCCATAGAAGACAGAGCGTGGATGGAGATGGAGCATATTCTGACTGCAGTTAGTGACCAGTGGTGCTCCACAGGGACCTGTACTGTGAGCCCAGCTCTTTGCAATTTTTATAAATGACTTGGATGAGGAAGTGACACAAAGGTTTGTGAAGTCATGGAAAGAGTGAAGGTTGCAACAGGACATTGGCAGGATGCAGAACTGTGCTGAGAAGTGGCAAATGGAGTTCATCCCAGAGAAATGTGAAGGGATTCACTTTGGAAGGTTGAATTTGAAGGCAGAAAGCATGAAGAAGTATATCAGAAGTGTATTGTGCATGCATACTTTGACCAAAAAATGAACCTTTGATCTTCTGATTCTTGGCATGGTGGAGGAACAAAGGTATCTTGGGGTTGATGTCCATAGATCACTCAGATTTGTCATGCAGGTTTATAGGGTAGTTAAGAAAGTATATCATGTGTTGGCTTTCATTAGTCAGGGGATTGATGTCAAGAGCCACAAGGTAATATACAGCTCTATAAAACCATGGTTAGTCTGGACTTGGAATATTGTGTTCAGTTCTGGTCATCTCATTATAAGAAGGATGTGGAAGCTATAGAAGAGTGCAGAGGAGATTTACCAGGCTGCTGCCTGGGTTAAAGAGCATGTCTTATGAGGATAGGTTTAATGAGCCAGGGCTTTTCACTTTAGAACAAAAGAGGATGAGAGGTGACTTGATAGAAGTGTACAAGATGTTAAGAGGCAGAGATCTAATGGATAGCCAGAGGCTTTTTCCGGGGGGAAATTGCTAATATCAGGGAGCATTATTTTAAGGTGATTGAAGGGAAGTATAGGGGGTATAGAGGCAAATACACTAGGAGCATTTAAAACAAATTCTTAGTTAGGCACATGTATAATAGAAAGATGGAGTGCTATGGGGGAAGAAAGGGTTAGATCTGTGTAGGTTAACACTTACATACTGCTCGGGTCAAATTTGACAACAGTAAAAACACCCTAAATGCCATTTTTTAACTAAAATTTGATGACTTTTCCTAAAGTGACCCAAAATGCGCAAAAATGAAAATATTTAAAAATTTTATACTTTTGTACAGGTGCTACTAATTTTTGTACATTGAGGCTGTACCGAGTCAAATTTGACACTTGTCTATTGAAATGGATTTTAGATCTCTGAAACATTAATGAAGGATTAATCACCTATTTATTAATGTCAGATAGGCTATTCATATATTCTAAATAGATCTGTGGTTCAACATTTGGTATAGACACCTGTTATGAGGGGACTCGGGCTGGGTCAAAATTGACTCGGACCTTTCTGTGAAGGTTTAGAATATGAATAGGTTGCCTGGGTTAAAAGGTCAGCACAACATCATAAGACAAAAGGCCTGTAATATGCTGCAGTGTTCTATGTCCTATTGGAAATATCCTCTTCAAATCCACTCTCTCCAGTCCTTTCAATATTCAATAGGTTTCAATGAGATCCATCCCCATTCTCTGAACTCCAGTGCGTACAGGCCCAAAGCCATCAAACACGCCAAGCTTTAACCCTTTCATTCCCAGGAACATACTTGCAAACCTTCTCTGGACACAAGTGAGCGGTTATGGCCCAAGTGCAGAGGAAGAGACACTGAAGCAGATGAACAGTTCAATGGCTTTTAATAAGAAAAGTGCAGGCAAAAGGAAAAACAATAAATGCTAGGCCATTAACTAAAACTCTCAAACTGAAAGCTGACGTTGACATGGTGACTAGAAAACAGTACCTTATTATTAAATGAATACCACTCCTTTGCAACATCAATCAAAATGGTAGTCTTCTTTCCCAGAACAAGGATGAAGGTAAGCAAGAAGCATAGATATTACTGTTTAGGTCAAGTCCCAACATGTCTGGAACAAGAGGAAGGGAGTTAAATACCATCACAATGAAAGACTAATTGGCTGGAACGTGAATACTCATGAGTGTAGTTGCTGAACCTGTTCCACAACCCACCTGAGAGGGTGCTCAGACCCTTGGCAGTGTCCATAGTTGTTTCACCTCTGGATCCTCTCCAATGTCAGCACATTGTTTCTTATATAAAGTGCCCAAACCTGCTTACAATATTCCAAATGTGGTCTGACCAATGTGTTGCGAATTCTCAGCATTACTTCCTGGTAGTTATATTCTTGTCCTCTCAAAACTAATGGTAACATTGCATTTGCTTTACTTACTAATGACTCAACCTGCAACTTAACCTTTATGGAATCCTGCACTAGGGTTCCCTAGTCACCTTGCACCCCCAGTATCTGAATTTGCAGAACTACAAACTACAAAGCAACTACAGAGGAAGAAGTAGTTTCTGACCAAAGCTGATATGAAGGAAACACCTCACAATACAACCAACACATCTAATCTTCTCCCTCTCGAACCACAGGGTGAATTCTATCATATTATGATCTCTGCACCTTAATGGTTCTTTTACTGTAATCTCCCTAATCAAATCTGGTTCATTACATGACACCCAAGACAGAATTGCCTTTTCCATAGTGGGCTACAGTTCTTTATTCTCTTAGTTGTCATGGTACAATGAAGATAACATGGAATATGTATAATTGTTTTGTTTATAAAAATCCTGTAGCATCTACTGCTAAGTGCGGTAGCTAGCTGAATTGCTTTAGTACTTTGAAGGTCTTTTCATATCGAACCACAGATTGCTAATGATGATCTAGAAGATATCAATGCAATTACACTACAGCTTTCCAGTTACCGTGGCAATAAGCCAAGTAATTTGGTTTATTCTTATCAGTTCTGAATAAAAGGTGCACAATTGCAAAATCTCAGTTTAGTTCACAGAGCGTTATTTTGATTAGGAATGGAGTCCAGTTTATTAAAATTAAAAAGAAGGAAGTGTGTTTATTTTTAAATTTAGATTTCTGCAGCAGTTGTAACTGTTAACCCCGAGGTCAAGCTGCCAACGGCCTTGCTGAGGTCCTTTGGGGTCGGCTCTGTGTTGAGTTCTTCCATTGTCGGCAGTAACTCAGCTGCAGCCAGAGCTGAGGTGGTGACGGTGTTTGCGAGGTAAGAGCAATGTTCCATCCATATCTATCTCCCCATCTGTTTGCTTCTGTCTGTAATTACCTCCCCATTGATGGATTTGAGGAGAGTCATTTTGCTTTGAGAGGGGCCGAGGGGATTTTTGATGCCATCATTTTGCCTGTCAGTGCTGCAGTCTGGATGCCTTCATTGAGCTGCATCCAGTACTTGCTGGCCGAGAGCCTGGCAGTCTGCTGAACTTTGCTTCTAGCAGCCCTGAAGATCTGTAGATTCTTCTTAGTTGGCGACCGCTTACACTTGGCTAGGGTAACGCACTTGGCTTCAATGACAGGGGTCATCTTGTTGCATTTGGCTTCGAACAAGTCGTTTGTTTTTTGAGGTCTTCTTCACAAAGCTACCTCAGGCTGTGCTGTGGATGGCTCTCTACAGAAGTTCCCATTTCTCTGTGACAGTGTTCCAGGCAGCTGAGCTCTCAGTTCTTTCTTGAAAAGCTTAATAATGTGCTCCAGCAGGCCTGGGTGAGACAATGTGAGGGTTCCCTCCTTGTTCAGCACGATGGAATGCCTTTGACAGCAGTCTGATCTTGCAACACACCAGTGAGTGGTCTGTGTTTATCATTTCTTGCATTTAATGATCTCACCAAGGTATTTGACTTGGTCTGTACAGCCGAGCTCTTTTGGATCCTCTCTAAGGTAGGCTGCCTGCCAAAACTACAGAGCATGATCAATACTTCTACAATCTGAAGGGGACTGTGCAGTAAATGGCCACACTTTGGAGCCCTTTGACACAAACAGTGGCGTTAAGCAAGGCCTTCTCGCCCAACACTCTTCGGGATCCTTGAATTGTCCTGAGACATGCATTTGGCATTGCAACATTGTCCACCTCCATACTGGATTAGATGACAGGATTTATAACTTCTCCTGCCAAAGACCCAAGACCAAAGTGCACAAAGAGCAGAGAGGTGCTGTTTACCGATGATGTAGCAGTCACAGCTACACTCTGCAGCGCCTCCGGAGATTGATGGATCGCTTCTCACAGGTCTGCAAGGAATTTGGTCTGACTATCAGCCTGAAAAACACAAACATCTTGAGACAAGATGTGGAGGCACCACGAGTCATTACCACTGATGCTACAAACTGGATGTTGTTCTTGGGTTCATATCTCTGACATTAATCATCGGTGACAGGTTCTCCTCGGATGCAGAGGTCGGCAAACAACCCTTGCCCATCTCCCCATAGGAGTCTGGGAGAACTCCAAACTCTCAGTCGATACAAAGACAGTGTACATTTCTTATGTCACCAACACACTGCTGTACAATAGCAAAATCTGGACAAAGTACGCTTAGTAGGAGAGAAAACTCAACACCTTCCTGTTGAAGGTTAAGGCTATCGTTGTGGCTTGGGCATCTCCTGGAGAGACAGAGTAGCCAAAACTGAGGTACTCTCTCATGCTGGCCTTCTAAGTGTAGACACCCTGCTGCTTCTGGCTAGGCCATGTCTGCCACATGCTGAATGGCCCCATCCCAAAAGACATCTCTTTGGTGAGCTGCCTTCAGGCAAGAGAACCACTGGCCACCCACAACTGCATTACAAGAATATCTGCAAGTGGGACATGAAGGCGCTGGACATCGACATTGAGTCCTGGGAGGAACTTGCAGCTGGATGCACCCAGATGGAGAAGCACCCTGAAACAACACATTAAAGTCAGGCGAAGAAAAATTCCTGAAAGCGGCTGAAGACAAACGGGTCCATAGAAAGGAACGCTGCAGCTCCAGCAGAGCTGAGACCACTTATAGATGCAACCTTTGCAACGGAGATAGCCACTCTTGCATTGGTCTCATCAGCCACAGATAGCACTGCACCAATGATGCACCATCAATAACTCACTCTGAGACGCAAGGCGAGATATCGGCTTTTATTGACTGGAAGAAGGAACAAGCAGTGAGTGACCACCATACTACATCCTGGAGACTGAGAGGCCGGGCTTAGGCCTCAATCACCTTTATACAGGGGTCTGTGGGAGGAGCCACAGGAGCAGTCAGCAGGGGGCGTGTCCAGACAGGTATATGTAGTTCACCACATTCCCCCCCCCCCCCCCCCTTTGTTTTAAAAAGAGTCCCCAGGTGACGAAGTTTCTTACAGGTTAAGTCTATCAGGTGGTCGAATCTGTCGCTGCGATCTACGTAGCACCGGCTGTAATTGCACAGGTGCCGGTGATGGTGATTGCACAGGAGCCGGTGGTGCTTGTGCCAGAGACGGAGGTTGTGCTGGTTCCAGCCCACTAGGCGTCAGTGATCCCTCACGCGTGTGCGAGGCGCCTGGTATATACATGTACGAAATGCCCGGTATATGAGTGTCGTGAGGAGTCTGTGTAGGGCCTGGTGTGCGCGGTGTCACCTCGGGTACAGGGTTCATAGTTACCGAGGAGTGTTTGGGGTAGTGCTCCTGCGGGCACCAGATCGCGGACAGAGACCGTGTCCTCCTGCCCATCAGGTAAGACCACGTAGGCATACTGGAGGTTCGCATGTAGAAGGTGAACCCTCTCGACCAGCGGGGAGTATTTATTACTCCTCACATGTTTCTGGAGCAGCACTGGCCCTGGGGATGTCAGCCAAACTGGTAGGGTGGTCCCAGTGACAGACTTCCTGGGAAAAAGGAATAGGCGCTCGTGAGGCATTGAAGGTTGGCGTTGTGATCCGAACAGTCACGACCACAGATGGTGATGTTATCCAGATAGGGAAATGTGGCCTTCAGTCGTTACTGGTCCACCATCCGGTCCATTTCCCTCTGGAAGACAGAGACACAATTCGTGACACCGAAGGGGACGCGCAGAAAGTGATAGAGCCTGCAGCCCGCCTCGAAGGCGGTGTAGGGGCGGTCCTCTGGGCGGATGGGGAGCTGGTGATAAGCCGATTTCAGATCTATTGTCGAGTACACCTTGTACTGAGCAATCTGGTTGACCATATCCACGATGCGGGGTAGGGGGTACGTGTCAAGCTGCGTGAACCTATTGATGGTTTGACTATAGTCCACGACCATCCTATTTTTCTGCCCAGTCCGAACAATAACCATCTGGGACCGCCAAGGGCTTGTGCTTGGCTCAATGATTCCCTCCCTGAGCAGCCGCTGCACCTCCAACTGAATGAAGGCCCTGTCCCCTGCGCTGTACCTCCTGCTTTTAGTTGCCACCGGTTTACAGTCGGGGGTCAGATTGGCGAACAGCGATGGGGGAAGGGTCTTGAGGGTGGAGAGGCTGCAAGTGGTGTTGGTAGCGCAGCTGTCTGCATGGTGCTGGGCAGGACGTGTGGGTCGGTATGTGTGTGTGGTCAGTAGCGGGGTATGTGGCGAAGACCCACCAAACTGAGGATTCCTGACAGTGAGTGGTGGGAGGGGCCTGTCATATGCCATAGTCACACTTTCGAGATGGCTCTGGAAGTTCAGCCCCAATAATACAGGTGCGCACAGTTGAGGCATGATCAGTAGTGCAAAGTTCCGATATTCTGTGCCCTGCACCATCAATGTCGCTACACAACCCACCACAACCAATAAAACAGATAGCTAGGTTGCAATGTCTATGGTTAACCTTAACCAACTGACGGCCGCTTGTAATTTTTGCCACTAATATCACAGATATTAGCATTAAAAATCTTAGTGCTAGTAGTAAACAGCCAAGATTTAGCAATAGTGGATGTCAGAAATTCTGATGGATTCTCTAAAGCTCAATTACATCCAGTGCCTGCTTTATTAGGTACACCTGCTCGTTAATGTAAACATCTAATCAGCCAATCACGTGGCAGTAACTCAATGCATAAGAGCAAACTGAATCAAGAGATTCAGTTGTTATTCAGACAAAACATAAGGATGGGGAAAAAATGTGACCCAAGTGAATTTGATTGTAGACTGTTGCTGCCAGATAGGGTGGTTAGGGTGTCTCAGAAACTGCTGATCTCCTGGGATTTTCACACATAGCAGTCTCTAGAGTTTACAGAGAATGATGTGAAAAACAAAAAAAAATTCCATGAGTGGCAGTTCTGTTTGCGAAGAAGCCTTGTTAATGAAGGAGGTCAGAGGTGAAAGGTCAGGAAGGTGACAGTAATTCAAATAACCATGCATTACAACAGTGATCTGCAGAAGAGCCTCTCTGATGATACAACATGTCGAATCTTGAAGTGGTTGTGTTTCAGCAGCAGAAGACCAGAAACACAGTATACTCTTTGACTACTTTATTAGGTGAGGTGGTAAACTGGATTTCCTCACACCAAAAAAATATTAAAAACCTCAGTGTAACAAGGTACAATGATATAATAGCAAATGATAGAGAACAGAGGTTAAATGTACCTTTTAATTGGGCAAACATAAACTCTAAATATTGAATCGTTATGTGCGCATTATAAGAGAAAGGTTTGAGACTTTCACAAGCTATATTTATTCATTTTGGTTGACTGGCCTGTACCCCTAGTCCACTTTTATGTTATCACTCTGTACTATGTACACGCCATATTGATTGCGAACCTGTGGTACAGGGAATAATGACAGGTAAATGAGAGAGGTATCTATAGCTCATTGAAAGGTCTGACAAAGGATTTATCCTTTGTCCTGCCAAAGGGTTTTGACCCAAAATGTTGGCTGTACTTCTTTGCATAGATGCTGCCTGGCCTGCTAAATTCCTCCAGCATTTTGTGTGTGATCCTCTGTGTTCTATCATTTGCCATTATTACCTTATTACACTGAGTTTTTAATATTTACTTGTTGTAAGAAAGATAGGTTTTCATACAAAAATTAAACTTTATTTTCTTTAAAGTTTAAAGAAGGCATTTGGCACAGCTTCCTTTATAAACTAGGACACTGAATATAAGAATTGGGATGTCAGGATGCACCTGTACAAAACATTGTTTCAACATCATTCGGAGTATTGTGTATAGATACATTTGCACACTACAGGAAAGGTGTTTACTAATAGAGAGCTCGAGCATTGCAAAGGCTCACAAGGATGTTGCAGAGAGCAGGACATTGTAATTATGAGGAGAAATTGGATAAACTGTGTTTATTCTCATATAGGAGCTGAGAGATGACCATGTAGCAATTTAGAAACATAGAAAACCTACAGCACAATAAGGCCCTTCAGCCCATAATGCTGTGCTGAACATGTACTTACTTTAGAAATTACCTAGGGCTACCCATAGCCCTTTATATTTCTAAGCTCTATATACCTATCCAGGAGCCTGTTAAAAGATTCTATTGTATCTGCCTCCACCACTGTTGCCGGCAGCCCTTTCCAAGCACTTACCACTCTCTGTGTGAAAAAACTTACACCTGACATCTCCTCTGTACCTATTTCCAAGCACCTTAAAACCGTGCCCTCTCATGTTAGCCATTTCAGTCCTGGGAAAAAGCCTCTGACTATCCACTCAATCAATGCCTCTCATCATCTTATACACCTCTATCAGGTCATCTCTCATCCTTCTTTGCTCCAAGGGAAAAGGCTGAGTTCACTCAACCTATTCTCATAAGACATGCTCCCCAATCCAGGAAACATCCTTGTAAATCTCTTCTGTTTCCACATCCTTTCTGTAGTGAGGTGACCAGAATTGAGCTTAGTGCTCCAAGTGGAGTCTGACCAGGGTCCTATACAGCTGTAACATTACCTCTCAGCTCTTGAATTCAATCCCTTGGTTGATGAAAGACAATGCACCATATGCCATCTAAACCATCTAGTCAACCTGCGCAACAGCTTTGAGTGTCCTATGGACTCAGACCCCAAGATCCCTCTGATCCTCCACACTGCCAAGACTCTTACCATTAATACTATATTCTGCCATTATACTTGACCTACCAAAATGAACCACCTCACACTTACCTGGGTTGAACTCCATCTGCCACTTCTCAGCCCAGTTTTGCATCCTATCAATGTCCTGCTGTAACCTCTGACAGCCCTCCACACTATCCACGACACCCCAACCTTTGTGTCATCAACAAATTTACTAACTCTTCTCTCTACTTCTTCATCCAGGTCATTTATAAAAATCACAAAGTGAAGGGGTCCCAAAAGGGTTCCATTGGAAGAATCTATAATTTATTATTACAATGGGATAAGCGCCCTTTCTCTAAGATTCTTTAAAATTAAACAAGATTGGGGAAAGGAACTTAATTTGACTTTTATAACAGAGGACTGGATGTGGATCTTGAAGTTGGTTAACTCTTCCTCGATTTGTGCTAGCCATTCATTGACTCAGTTTAAAATTGTACATCGTTACTATTTGACGAAGGAAAGATTGCCTAAAATCTTTCCTAATGTTGATAGTTATTGTGAGACAGTTACGCGGACACACATTGTGCTGTCTTTACGACAGTTATTTAGTTTATAATATTTTTGCTTAGTAATTCATTCGATAGTATTTTCTAGTTAGAATTAGAAGTGTTTAAAGTATATTCATTGCATGTAAAATATATCGGCATGTGATGACGTCACATCCGGTTTCGCCGCGTCTTGTGGGAAAATACCGGTTTGGAATTAACGCGAGGGTGGGGGCTCACCACGAGGCAGACCCGAGCAGAAGTTGTTTTGCAGGCATGAGAAATCACAGTGAGAGCAACGCTGTAAGTTAATAGATAATCGATATATTGAACTAAGATGTTAATGCTGATCCTGTTAGAAGTAACGACGGTAGATAATGTTTATGCTTTCGTTAGTTAAAGAGTCGCGGATAGTTTACATGGAAGTGTATTTAAAGTAGTCAATGGAGCAGGTAAACTCTCCCTGTATACTGCACCTTAGTGTAATGTAGTTATAGTCACCTTTGCAAGTATTTACACTTGAAATGTGATATTAAGGAAGGAACAAATACTGTATCAATCTTGTATTGTTTTATCAACAGTTTTCACCATATGTTAATGTGAAGAGTGAACAGTAAATGGTTAATCTTACTGCGATCTGGTTCTTATTAACTGTGGTTTATCTCGACGTTAAATTCGGCATTCGTTACACGCGAAGGAGAACGTTACACACATGTTTTGGTCTTATTCTATACTGAAACAGTTGTGAAAGTCAGTTTTTTCGACAATTTCTAAAGCGCTTAAAATTAATTTACAACCTAACAAATTAACTGTGCTCTTTGGAATAGCACCTCAAAGTATTCATGGTATTTCTTTGTCCGACCAACATGTTATTGCATTTGTTACATTGAAGCTAGGAAACCCATTTTGTTGAAGTGGAAGTATACGTCGGCTTCCACTCTGTCACAATGGTTGTGTCAAGTGATGATATGTCTTAATTTGGAGAAAGTTAGAAGTCAAACCTATGTTTGATTTTGAGAAAAGGTGGGGTTCATTTGCTTGTGATTACCATTTGTTAATTGATAGATTTTCTCCATGATCTAATTGTAAATTTTGGTATAATTTTTTTTGCTGGTGGTTTGACGTTTATCTTTAGAAACTTTTTGTATGACGTATGACTCCGGGGTTGAACACCTAATGGTTTTTTTTCTCTCACCTTTTTCTTGCTTTAGTAGGGTTTTTTCCTTTTCTTCTCTTTTTTTGTGTCATCATATTTTTCAATCCTTAATATTGTTTTTTTTCTCTCTTTTGAGACATTGTAGGTGCTACTTACTTTAACATGCTCTTGAATATTGGATAATAATGATAATAATAATAATGATGATGATAATGATGATGATGATGATGATAATAATAATAATAATAATAATAAAGATTTGAAAAGAAAGAGAAGGGGTCCCAGAACAGAGGCACTCCACTGGTCATCAACCTGCACACCAAATAGGACTCATCTACGACCAGTCTTTGCCCTCTCTGGCCAAGCCAATTCTTGATCCACAAAGCAAGGTCCCCTTGGATCCTATGCCTCCTTACTTTCTTAGTAAGCCTTGCATGGTGAACCTTATCGAATACCTTACTGAAATCCATATACACTACATCTACTGCTCTACCTTCATCAATGTGTTTAGTCACATCCTCAAAAAAATTCAATCAGGCTTGTCAGGCATGACCTGCCTTTGACAAAGCCATGCTGACTATTCCTAATCATATTATGCCTCTCCAAATGTTCATAAATCCTGCCTCTCATGATCTTTTCCATTAACTTACCAACCACTGAAGTAAGGCTCACTGGTTTATAATTTCCTTGGCTATCTCCACTCCATTTCTTGAAAAAGGGGACAATATCTGCAAAGCTCCAATCCTCAGGAACCTCTCCCGTCCCCATTGATGATGCAAAGGTCACTGCCAGAGGCTCATCAATCTCCTCCCTCGCCTCCCACAGTAGCCTGGGGTATATCTCATCCAGTCCTGGTGACTTATCCAACTTGATGCTTTACAAAAGCTCCAGCACACCCTCTTTCTTAATGCTTATATGCTCAAGCTTTTCAGTCCATTGTAAATCATCCCTACAATCACCAAGGTCCTTATCCATAGTGAATACTGAAGCAAAGTATTCATTAAGTATCTCCACTATCTCCTCTGGTTCCATATACACTTCTCCACTTTCATACTTGATTGGTCCTATTCTCTCAAGTCTTATCCTCTTGCTCTTCACATACTTACAGAATGTCTTGGGGTTTTCCTTAATCCTGCTCACCAAGGCATACTCATGGTCCCTTCTGGATCTCCTAAATAATCAGGGCTAGAGATAGTATAGATAATAATTTTCCCAGTGCAGGCGAGTCTTAAATTAGAGAGCACAGTTTTATGGTAAGAGAAGAGACATTTGAAGGCACTATGAGGAGTAAACTTCTCCACATAGAGTGTGGTGAAAATCTGTAACAAGCTGCCAGGGGTGATGCTAGGCGTATATACAAATGCATATTCTCATTCCATTTGTCATTGCTTCATATTTATAATTTAGTATTTATTTTGGCTGTGTTATGATAAATCACATTTGAGCAAATTATCTAATTTATTCAAATTGGTTTTGTGCCTTCTTTTGGAGTTCACAATAAAAATGTTGCTATTGTGGTCTTAATGCTTTTCATTTTAATTAATTGATGTGTAAAATGTTTACCTCGTTTTTAGGTTTAATTCAATGGCAATTTGACTTGGAAACAAAAGCTGAAGTAGATTACAATAAATAATTCTACTTCAGAGCATTCTCAATGTACATAAATTGATTAGTGGATGCACTTTCTCAGTGAAGCTGATAGTTAAATCAGCCCAGAAGCTGGTGGTTAAATTTAACCTCCGACTTTATGTGTGGAACCCATTATTCAACTGATATGAATTAGATATCTCACTTACAATACACACTGCTGATTTTTCCAAAAATTAACATGCAATTATTTCATCTTGCCATGCTATTTATGTAGTACTTTTATGTCAAAGTTAAATTATATCTGTTCATTTTGCTACTTACTTCTGAGTCCTTCCGGTTTTTGCCTGAGGGCTATTCATTGTGAGCTTTTTAATTGCCTGTGCCAAATTCCTGTTAGGAATGAGTAATGTCTGTCACTTTATAAAGCAATTAAAAAAAACATAACATTTAAGCATTACCCTCTGCGAAAGAAACCAGTAAATTGGTTTCAGTTCAGAATACAAAGCTGGATTTTCAGACTGCAGGAACCACGTTTACGGGAAGAAGAAGAGCTGCTCTCAATGCCCAGCCCTCCTTCATTTAAAGGGGTCCTGTCACCTACCACTATTCCATTTGGGATCCTGTCACCTGCCACTATTCCATTTGGGATCCTGTCACCTACCACTATTCCATTTGGGATCCTGTCACCTGCCACTATTCCATTTGGGATCCTGTCACCTACCACTATTCCATTTGGGATCCTGTCACCTGCCACTATTCCATTTGGGATCCTGTCACCTACCACTATTCCATTTGGGATCCTGTCACCTGCCACTATTCCATTTGGGATCCTGTCACCTACCACTATTCCATTTGGGATCCTGTCACCTACCACTATTCCATTTGGGATCCTGTCACCTGCCACTATTCCATTTGGGATCCTGTCACCTACCACTATTCCATTTGGGATCCTGTCACCTGCCACTATTCCATTTGGGATCCTGTCACCTACCACTATTCCATTTGGGATCCTGTCACCTGCCACTATTCCATTTGGGATCCTGTCACCTACCACTATTCCATTTGGGATCCTGTCACCTGCCACTATTCCATTTGGGATCCTGTCACCTACCACTATTCCATTTGGGATCCTGTCACCTGCCACTATTCCATTTGGGATCCTGTCACCTACCACTATTCCATTTGGGATCCTGTCACCTGCCACTATTCCATTTGGGATCCTGTCACCTACCACTATTCCATTTGGGATCCTGTCACCTGCCACTATTCCATTTGGGATCCTGTCACCTACCACTATTCCATTTGGGATCCTGTCACCTGCCACTATTCCATTTGGGATCCTGTCACCTACCACTATTCCATTTGGGATCCTGTCACCTACCACGATTCCATTTGGGATCCTGTCATCTGCCACTATTCCATTTGGGATCCTGTCACCTGCCACTATTCCATTTGGGATCCTGTCACCTGCCACTATTCCATTTGGGATCCTGTCACCTACCACTATTCCATTTGGGATCCTGTCACCTGCCACTATTCCATTTGGGATCCTGTCACCTACCACGATTCCATTTGGGATCCCATTCTTTGCAGTTTTCTTACTTAACTACATTGTTGTTAAAAACAGTGCTTTAAAAACTATGCAGATTTATGTTTAACAATTATTAATATCTTGTTGTGTTCCTCTTAGGAAATCCAGACATTTTTATTTTAATTTTCATGCTCCCAGACAAAATGATGATAATACGTTGCCAGTGGGAAACAGCAGCTGCTGCTGTTGTAGTAAGCTGGAGGTTCAAAGATAATGGATTTAACTGAAATCTCATCTACAGCAAAATGTGTTTAATAACTGTGTAGAATACTACATTCACAAACACCAGCACAGACTATATGCGTTACAGCTTACTGATATGCGCCACAGGATAGCAATAGGCACTGCAGCAAAAGCAAGTCGCTACCAGTGAATCAAAGTAATGAATAGAGCCATAGAAACCATCAGATTAATAAATTATCTTCCTCAGTGGGAAACATCAGTTAACAAATTAATACCAGCAGCATGCATAAGTACATTAAATAGGGGAGAGGGTGGCAGTAAATTCCTAAATTTATCCAGCATTGAAAAGAACAAGAAATTAATAAATCAATATAACTGTGGGCACACCACAAATTCATAAGGGATGTAGCAACAATTCAAAAAAAAACAATGCAGCTGCAGGCAACAGAGCATCAATAAGTTCCTAAAGGAGAATTTTAGCTCCTCTCACTTGTTGGCAATGTGTCAGCTGGGTGACTAACATCTCCAAAGAGTACTTACCACCTCATTGCTCATGCGTTCTTTTTGGCTACTGTTCTTAATGCACTGTTTTCAGTTGGCCGAGGCAACAGCCAAGGATGAACAGGGGCATCAGGAATCATCTAATTTGAAGTCTTTAACCAGTGCCCTCCCTGCCAGTAAATGATTGGGAACTGGCCTATCTGAGTCAGTGAGGATTATTTAAATGCTCACTCACCTAAAGATAAGTGGATTTAACATGTGCAGTTGAAATTCCACGAAACTTCGCAGCTTTCACAGAGCTTCACAGTTTCTTATCTTTGCATTGCTTACCCTCTGTAAACTTTAACTGCATATGGTGGGTTCGTTTATTTGTAGGATCTTTTGGAAGCAGGGAGAGCTAGAGAGTGAGACAAGAATATGGTTTCCATTGATTTTCCTGTTCTAAAAATTTACACAAAGCCTCTGCTTCATTCACAGAATGTATTACAACTTTTGTCTTTCCTTAACTACATTATTAACTAAGCAAATACGGTAGATTCCGGTTAATTGGGCCATTGATTATTCAAGGCAGCCGCTTATTTGTGACAACTCTTAAAGAACAAACACCAATCAATAAATATGCTGGGATTCCCTTCATTTATTTGTGTCACTGTGCCACTTAACTGGGGCAGGATATTTACCATTTCATTTTTAAATCTTTTTATTGATTTCCAGTAAAAAATATACAAATCAGAGAAGTTCAGCAAACAGGTAATACAAAAGACATATAAACAGCAATAAAGAAAAGTATATATTGTCAAAATCAAATAGGTATAATGTTACGCTGTTATATATACAGCATAAAAAAAACAACTCCTCTTAACAAATCGTAAAAAAAATTGGAAAATTTTATTTATAGGAAAAAAACGCTAAACTAAATAAGAACAAAAAAAAAGAAAAAAGAAAAGAAATTTAAAAAAAGAGAAAGAAAAGACATCTTTCCAGTCACCTCCAAACCTTCATGGATAAGGATATTCCCCAGGCAGGATACTTACTGAATAGATTCTAACTAGATTCCGCAGCGTAGAGTTGTGCGGTCGTTAGGCGCTACACTGTGTTTGGAGCTAACGTTTCTTTAACAGCATCAGTTGTGTATGATTGAGTTAAAACAAACATTGTGACATTTGTCACAGGTAGTTGGCAGTACCTGTGTCGACAGGTGGGCTAAACTAGGTGAGGGTAGCTGGCAGGTCTGATACCCAGGGGAGATAGGGACATGCCTGTCCTGGCATACAAAGCCAACTCCAGCAGGCTGGGCAGATGTGATCTACAGTGAGATCCAATGCCAGGAGGTTGATATTACAATGCTCCGTGGAGTACAAAGAGCATGACAAGGCACAGAAGAAGTCATAGTCATCCCCTGCAAATAGAGAAGACCCCAGTTGTTACATATACTTGTACCACTGGACCTGGACCTCTGAGGTCAAGAGAGTGGAACTGCCCCAGTGGCTTTTCCATTTTAAACTCTCTCCCGTACAGGTTTGCTGTCACTGTCGGACACGATGGACAATATCCAGTAGTGTTGGTAGTGGCTATCCCTTAATTGGGCCTAAACATATTGGTGTGTCCCAGTTAACTGGAATCCATTGTATTTTAAAAACAAGTTTAAAACCTGCTATAAAACTAGGATGCTGAATAATAGATTTATCAATTTAATTCCCAAACTTTTCATGACTAAAGATTAATGAAAATTTGTACCTAATTCTCAACTAAATATTAATGAATGGGTCCTTTTAAAAAATTATTTAAAAGATTTTTAAAAATTCTCCCACTCCTGCAAAATACCTTTGAATGTTATTCACAGAACGAATCAAAAGCAGTTGCTTGTCATGTGTAGATGCTCATTGCTGGTGATTTTTCAGCTTGAGACTAGGATTCAGACTGTTTCACCTCATCTTCTATTAAATTGACTTGTATGCAGTGTCATAGGTACTGGGTGAAGGGACGATAAGGAATCAGAATCAGAGTCATAATAATTATCACTGATATAGCTTGAAGCTTTTTGTTTTGCTGCTGAAATACCATGTGAGAGATGAAAGCTATTATAAGTAAAAAAAAAGTGCAAAATGAAAAGAACGAGGTAGTATTCATCAGTTCATGGACTATTCAAAAATCTGATAGCAGAGAAGATGAAGCTGTTCCTAAAGCATCGAGTATAAGTATTCAGGCTCCAAATCCTCTTCTTTGATGACAAAAATATGAAGAGGAGATGTCCTGAATGGTGAGAGTCTAACATTATTCTCATCAAGTTCTTCCCACTTTCATGTGACTGAAGTTCAGCTCTTGTTTCTGTAACCTGGCTGAAACAAAGCTGACCAACTTTCTGAGTGCTTTCAGATCCATGAGTGTCTCTACGTTGGTACCCAGAAGCTACCTGCCAATTATCTGAGCTTCAAGCAAAGTTGTAAAGGCCCACAATAAAACACACAGTGAGAGCTTTCCAGAAAATGGCTATTTGGAATATTGATTTTGTTCAGTTATTGTAGCCTAATGAGCCAGTTAGGTAAAATGAAAAGACACTGAAATGATGGCCACTGTGATCTTTAAAGGTACTGATAATGATCTGCATTTGCATTTTTGAATCAACACAAATCTTTGTCAGCAGCTCCTTAATGATGCAAAGTCTACAAAACCATTGTTTAAAAGTAGTGTTCCCCTAATGACTTCACTGGATAGAACCTTTCATCCTCCTCCTTCTCCTCCTGCTCTATCTTCTGACCATTATTTTGTTCAGTATGCTTTCTCTTCCATAGGACAGAAAGTGCTGTTTTTGAATGTACACAGTTTACAAAATAAGACAGATGATCTTGTAGCACAGTTGGAAAATGGTAAGTACGAAATAGTGGGTGTCACTGAGTCATGGGTGAAAGAAAATTACATTTGTGTGCTTAAAGACCAATGAAACAGATCATATCAAAGGATAGTCAAGTAGGCAAAGAAGGTGTGGTGGTTCTGATGGTGAAAACTGAAACGAAATTGTTAGAAAGAAGTGACATAGAATCAGAAGGTCTAGAAAGAATAGAGATAGGAAAATGCAATGGGTACAAAGACCCTGATGAACATTATATACAGGACTCCAAAACAGTAGTCAAGATGGGAAGTGGAGATTGGAGTTAGAAAAGGCGTATCAAACACAATTTTACAAAGGTCATAACAGATTTCAATAGGCAGGTAGATTGAAAAGATCAAGTTAGTGTTGTCTTCCTAGAGACGAAATTTGTAGAATGTCTATTGTAACGCTCACACGATCGGCTGGTATATGTCTAGGGGAAAATTCATCCACCCGCCAAATCGCACTTCCCGTAAACATGGATGCTGTGAAAAGCACACTGGTACAAACTTGCACACACAATATCAAACCACACATCTTGTACGTTTACAGAATACACTTTATAAATCTTACTAGAACTAAATGATTAATAGTGATACAATATATATGAAAGAAAAGAAAGGAAAGAAAAGGTGCCAGAACTTATCAGGGTTCAGTCAATTAGTGCACAATCGTTGGAGCTCAACCATCGAAGTCTTCGGTCCACTATTCGATCTTCTCCGACCTCCACGACCCACGTGCCTGGGACCACCCTCGCTGATTGACCAGAACGCATCCAGCACGTCCTCCTTCCTCGCGATCTCCCCTCCAACTCCCCAGAAGTTCGCACAACACTAGCTTACAGACCCACAAGAAAGAATAACATCTTTCCCAATTGGTTAACAAATGAATACAATTCTCATTATCAGTAATTATAAGCAAACAAGCTGCAAGAGAAAGCACTCTCTCACCAGTTACCGTAACAAAGAAGCATTCCTACTTTTACTTAACAAAGAAGCCATTTTGATTAACATACACAGTAATATAAGAAATCTCTTACATTCTCCCCCCAGTAACAGAAGTCATGCCGTCATGACATTAACAGAGTTCCCCAAAGCTTCTTGCAAGACACAAAACCCAACCCAGGCGCAGAAAGCAGTGACATAACTTCCCAGGGCAGTAGAGATCACACTCGGCTCTCCTGGCACTGCATATATCAATTGCTCCTGGAGGAGGGGGGGGGGTGCCTACTCCTCTGAGACCTCCGTACCTCCTCTGCTGACCCTTCCGGCTCAGACACCATGGGGGACACCCCGGGTCTACCTGCCGGACCCTCACTGGGATCCCTCTTCACCTGAGAGCCCTCTGTCTCATGTTTTGGGTTCCACCCTCTCTCCCCCCAATGCGGGCTGTATCTCATTCTGCCCCTCAACACTCTCCCTCTTCTCAGCTAGCTCAGCGGGGGAAGGGCCAGGAGCCTCTTCTTCTGCTACTGGGGAATTAGCGAACGTAAGCAGGTGCCACACATCTGAAACGTCGTCTTCCGAAGCAGTATCCCTTTCTGGAGTGTCTCTTCTGCAGCAGGCTCTTCCCTCGCCCCGCGCCCTCGCAGAGTCCTCGTACTAGGCGTAACCTCCCACTCAGGCTCTTGATCCACCTGCACTTCTTGACCCAGGGGCAACAGGTGGTTCCGATGGAGTACCTTGACAAGCCCCTTCCCATCCTCTGGTCTCACCCGGTAAACAGGTAGATTCAGCATCTGGCTCTCTACCACACAGGGGGTGGCCGCCCATCGATCTGCCAACTTGTGCCTACAAGGTAGTCCTAAATTCCATATGAGGACCAGGCCTCCCGGCAATAGTTGGGCGAACTTCACTTTCTGATCATACCTCCTCTTATTCCTCTGATTCTGCTCGGTGGCCGCCACCTCAGACAACTCGGACGCCCTTTTCATCTCTTTCCTCATATCGGACACATACTTCAGATATGGCTTCGAAGGTAATTCATCTGCCTCATTCCCAAAGCACAAGTCAGCTGCCAACGCCAGGGGTGGTCCGGGGGTGATGTGACTCGGTACAGGACTTTGTTCTTCAACTTTAACTGAAGCCATTCTTTCAATAACGGAGGCACTGAAGCGAGTTTCGTCTTCTCTGCCCACACCACATCCCCCTTTTCCACCGTGCTCCAAACAGTGTCAATGCCTGGGTCATCTCACTGAGCAGCTGCCACTTCCTCAGACTTAGTTCCGGCAACTGTTTAGTCTTCAGTGCAGTCAGGTCACAGTAAACCGGGGGCAGGGCATCATCAGAAGCCCCCAGTGGGTCCACTGCTCGCTCCAGCCTCCCCTTTTCTTCAGCCTTCATGGTGATAGAAAACTGACACATGGTTTTCACTCCGGGGCAGGAATGCTCTCCCACTGTTCGTCCGTCTCCTGTTCCCCATGCTCCCGCCATGACAAAGTATCCGCATCGCCATTCCTGCTTCCCGGCCTGTACTTCAGGCTGAAATCATACACCGACAAAGCTGCCAACCACCGAATGCCTGTGGCACCCAGTTTTGCCAAAGTCAGGATATAAGTGAAAGGATTGTTATCCATTTTCACCTCAAACTTGGCCCCATATAGATAGTCGCTCAAATTGTCCACCACTGCCCACTTCAGCACCAGGAGCTCCAACTTGTGAGTGGGATAGTTTCTCTCAGGTGGTGACAAACTTCAGCTGACAAACGCCACCGGTCTCAATTTGTTGCCCTGTTCCTGGTACAGAACAGCCCCTAGACCCTCTTGGCTGGCATCAGTGCGCAGCACATATGGCTTCTGGGATCGGCAAAAGCCAACACCGGGGCCTTGGTCAGCGCCCTTTTCAGAAATTGGAACGCTTCCTCACATTCATCATCCCATCTCAATCCAAAAGGCTCCGCTGGGTTCCAGTATCCTCCTGTGTCTTGCCCTCAGTCCCCCTTTCTTTTCTTCCCCACAGGAGGATAGCCACACAATAGCTGGTTCAACGGGTGACTCATTTTAGCATATCCTTTCACGAATCAGTGGTAATACCCACAGAAACCCCAAAACAAGTGTAGGGCGCTCACCTTCTGGGGTCTCGGCCAGGTGGTCACTGTGTCTATCCTAGCCGAATCCGTAGCCACTCCTTCTCGCAAAATTATGTGGCCAACATAGCCGACCGATGGCTTACAGAATTGGCATTTGTCCAGGGAAAGTCTCAACCCTTCCTCCTTAGGCCGGCTTAACACCTTCAGCAGCCACTCCTCATATTCCTCCAAAGTAGATCCAAACACTATCAGATCGTCCAGATACACCAACACCTCGAGCAGGTTCATATCCTCCACAGTCCTCTCCATGAGCCTCTGGAAGGTGGCTGGGGCCCCCGATATGCCTTGGTGCATTCGTTTGAACTGAAAGAATCCCAGTGGGCAGATAAATGCCATCTTCTCTTTATCAGCCTCACTCATCGGGATCTGGTAATATCCACTCCTCAAGTCCAGCACACTAAACCACTTCGCTCCACTCAGGCAGGCCAGCGCGTCTTCGACCCTCGGATTGGTATACTGGTCAGGGACAGTTCGCTGATTTGAAGTCCGATAGTCCACACACACTTGTACCCTTCCATTCTTCTTCCGGGACACATAGGGGCTTCGGGACTCAGTGATAATTCCAGCATCTTTCAACTTGCACAAGTGCTGCCACACGTCTTCCACATCTGCAGAGGCCAGTCGCCGCGACCTCTCTCTGAACGGGGTGTCCTCAGTCACTCGGATGGTATGGCGAGTGCTTTTGGAGCAGCCCACATCAAACTCGCCAAGAGAAAAAATATCTTCCAACTTCAACATCTTCTCCACCAGCCTGCATTTCCACTCTGGTGACACAGGAGAGTCCCCAAAGTTAAAGGCCTCAGTGGTCAGGTTTCCTCTGATTTCCAATCCTTCCCCTTCAGTGGCCCTCACTGGTGCGCTAGACATTACCGTCACTGGGAACAAATTTGCCAGTGGCATCCCTCTCTTAAAGGTGATTTCTCTCTCCGTAGTGTTCCAGACACTCACAGCTATCCACCTTGCATGGACCACCGAGGGCCTCACCAGCACCCCCGCCGGAAATTGTGTCTCCCCCTCAAGATCTTCCAGGGGGTCTACTAACAGGGCTTCACCCACCGGCAGTCCGGGGAATCAGGGGGTCCCCGTCACTAGTGTCACCTCCCCTGGCCTCGCCTGCGTACACCACACCGTCCCTCGTTTGCACTCAGGATCCAGCCCTTTGGAGTCACCCACTTCTTCGAACTCTGCCCGAAACACTGGGTGTACCGAGAGGGTCTCCAGAAAGTTCTCCCCCACCTTCTCCTTACAGGGTCCCAGGAGCCGTTGCACAAGAGGGGAGTTAGTCCCCACCAGAAGGGCAGCACCACCTGTTTCCACCGGGTCCAGACAAACCAACACCAATGTCTCAATAGCTACAGACACTCCCACATCGCCCTCCGAGAACTCCAATCTCACTGACAGGTACCCATTGTACGGATAATCACCATCACTCACACCCCAAATCTCCAGTGCATCAAATGGGGTTACTGGCAAGTGCTTTAGATATTTGTTGTAGAATGACCAGTACAATAAGGTAACCTGTGATCCTCTCATTTCTTAGTTGCCCGGTGGCTTGCCCTCTGCCTTGTCTCTCATAATCCCACCAAAAGTGTCCCTCTTCCCCACTGCTGTAGCACAATCCTGGCTGCTCACATTCCCACCAGAAATGCCCCTCTTTCCAACATTTATAGCACATGCTTCCCTCCGCCCCTCCTCTCCCAGGACACCCGCCACTCCCAGCCCACTGCACGGGTCGTCCCCTGAAGGGGGTACTCTCCCTGTCCATTGCCTCAAATGAGGGGTCCCTACTCCCCTGGGACCACTTGGGTTTCTCGATCCTCAAACCAACCACCACTTACAGTAGCGCTAAGGATTGCCCCCGGTGGCCCGAGCCCCTTTTTCAGCCCAACGCACTCTCTTCCTCCCGCACCTCTCTAATCAGCTGCCCGAATGATGGAGGGGGGCTCTTTTTATAGGACTGCCAGAGACTCCATGCCATCTTGTCCTTCTCCAGGGAACCACTAATTATCCTCACCCTCGCCCCTTCATCCACCTTCACTACCCCCCGGTGTCGCAACCTAGTAAGCATTCTCTCCAGCTGAAATATGTACTCTGAGAGCTTTCGCCCCTCCCTTGCTCCATGTGGTGAAACTCCACTAAAAGCAGCCAGGGATCCCCTGACATTCCGAACGCTCCCTCCAAAGCTTCTAATACTCCGCCAGTGAGCCGAGGACTGTTCAGCTTTCTGCTCCTGGATTACTCCGGTTGCCCCACCCCTCAAACTGCCCATCAATCGCTGTCTCTTTTCCTTATCTGAGCCTGGCCACGCCTCTAACAACAGGGACGTGTTTTTGATCCGGGTATCATAGCCAACCTCCCCATCTGGGGAGGTTCCTGAGAAAAGCCCCAGCTTCGGCCGTGGCCTCTCGGTCACTCCCACCAGGGAGTTAAGGGCGGCTGCCAGCTCAGAGGCCTCCCCTCTAGCTGGGGGGCGGGGCCCGGCCAAGCCTTCCCACTTTGACCCCTCCCCCCCCGGTTACAGGCTCCTCCCCTGGGGTCACATCTAGCTCCTCCTCCAGTGTCTCCTCACCTTCATCCTCTGGGAGGGTGTGGAGGCCCCACGGCCCCGCCTCCCCTGGGACGCTGACTGTCGCTGGCAGTTCCAATGTCATGACGTCAACAGTCGTACGAACCAACACCCAGCTAGCCTCCACTTCTTTACCGCACCTTCTAGCCACCAGTTCTGTCTGTGCCATACCTTTGACCAAACTCAACCCCCGCACTAACGCACCTTCCGAAATGCGGAAACCCACCCCACTTAACACACACGCATAAATCACCGGTACGTCCTCTAACTCACACCAGTCTACAATCTTATCTCGATCCATCTCTTCACTACTGAATATGGTGATTTACACTGCTTACCGAAAATTCAATCCAGGATGAGCACCCCACAAGTGTAACGCTCACGTGATCGGCTGGTGTATGTCTAAGGGAAACTTCATCCATCGGCCAAACCGCCCCTCCCGTCTACGTGGATACTGTGAAATGCACACAGGCACAAACTCGCACACACAGTATCAAAGCACACACACCATGCACGTTTACAGAATACACTTTATAAATCTTACTAGAACTAAGTGATTAATATTAATACAATATATGTGAAAGAAAAGAAAGGAAAGAAAAGGCGCCAGAACTTATCAGGGTTCAGTCAATTAGTGCACAATCGTTGGAGCTCAACCATCGAAGTCTTCGGTCCACTATTCGATCTTCTCCGACCTCCACGACCCACGTGCCTGGGACCACCCTCGCTGATTGACCAGAACGCATCCAGCACGTCCTCCTTCCTCACGATCTCCCCTCCAACTCCCCAAAAGTCCACCAACAACAGCTCACAGACCCACAAGAAAGAATAACATCTTTCCCAATTGGTTAACAAATGAATACAATTCTCATTATCAGTAATTATAACCAAACAAGCTGCGAGAGAAAGCACTCTCACCAGTTACCGTAACAAAGAAGCATTCCTACTTTTACTTAGCAAAGAAGCCATTTTGCTTAACATACATTTTGCAGTAACATAAGAAACCCCTTACACTATGTTGTGATGTTTTCAGCAGCATGTGGTTGAGTCCACTAGTGAAAAGGCAATTCTATATTGGGTGCAGTGTAATAAAATAGATTTGATTAGGGAGCTCAAGTCAAAGGAATCCTCAGGTGGCAGTGATCATGATAGATTTCACCCTGTAGATTGAGAAGGGAAAATCTAAAAGCAGAAGTATTGACATTACAGTGGAGCAAAGATAACTACAGAGGCATGTGAGAGGAGCTAATCAAAGTAAATTAGAAAGGGACATTAGCAGGAATGATGGTAGAGGAGTAATATTTGAAGTTTCTGGAAGTAATCTGGAAGATGCAGGATTGGTTCATCGCAAAGTAGAAGAAGCATTCTAAAGGGAGGATGGGGCAACTGTGGCTGATAGTGGAAGTAAAAGATAGCATAAAAGCATGAAAGCAAATTAAATTAGTTGGAAGCTCAAGGACTGAAAAGCTTTTAAAAACTAACAGAAGACAACTAAAACAGCAATAAGGAGAGAAAAGAAGAGACATGAAGGTAAGCTAGCCAATCGTGTAAAAGAGGATAATAAAGGTCTTTTATTCAGAGAGTGGTGGGTGCATGGAACATCCTGTCAGGGGTGTTGGTGGCAGCAGATATATTAGGACCTTTTAAGAAATTCTTAAATAGGCTCAAGAATGATAGAAAAATGGAGTATTGTGAAGGAGTGAAGGATTAGAATGATGTTCAAGTAGGTTACAAAGTCAGCACAACATTGTGGGCAGAAGGGTCTGTACTGTATTGTAAAGTTCTATGTTATATTATCTAGAAGTTTTTCAGCTATGTAAAAGTGTAAAAGAGAGGGAAAAATGGACATTGGACCACTGAAAAATTATGCTGGAGAGGTAGTAATGGAGGAAAAATAAATGGTAGATGAATTGAATAAGTATTTTGCCTTGGTCTTCACTGTGGAATACACCATGCATGCCAGAAGTTCATGAGAGTCATTGGCAAAAGTGGGTGTAGTCGCTAATACTAAGAAGTAGGTGATGAGAAGTTGAAAGGTCTGAAGGTAGGTAAGTCACTTAAGCCAGATAGACTCCAAAGATCCTTAAGAGGTAGCTGTAGAAATTGTGAAAACATTGTAGTGATATTTCAAGAAGGGCTAAATTCTGGAATGCTTCTGGATGTTTTGAAAATTGCATACGACACTCCACTCTTTTAAAAATTACCTAAAGACTCTCATTATTAATGGTCAACAAGAGTCCCATTATTAAAGATGAATTTTCTGGGTACTAGAAGCCATGTAATAAAACAGGCCAAAGTCAGCATGGTTTCCTTCAGGGAAAGTCTTGCCTGACAAATCTTTTGAAAATTTTTAAGGCTATTGCAGGTAGGATAGACAAATGAGAATGAGTGGATGCTTTTTATTAGGATTTTCGAAGGCCTTTGACAAGGCGCCACACATGAAGCTGCTAAACAAGACAAGAGACCATGGCATCACAGGAAAGATACTAACATGGATAGAAAACTGGTAGACTGGCAGAAGGCAAACAATATGAATAAATGGAGCCTTTGCTGGTTGGCTGCGGTGAGTTATGGTGTTCCAAAAGAGGTTAATGTTGGATTGATACTTTTCACGTTATATGTTACTGATCCGGATAATGGAATTGAAGGCTTTATAGTAAAGTTTGTATATTGAGAAGGCAACAATTCAGTAGAGGGTTTTGGGCAAATTAGGAGAATGGGCAAAGAAGTAACAGATAGAATACAGTGTACAGAAGTGTATGGTCTTGCATATAGGTGGAAGAAATAAATGAAATGCGGTGTAGGGAAGTGCATGGTAATGCTCTTTGGTAGAAGGAATAAAGGCATTGATTACTTTTTAAAATAGGGGTGCAAATTCAGAAGTTGGAGGCATAAGTGGACTTAGGAGTCCAAGTGCTAAAATTAAAAGATAACTTCGAGGTTGAGTCTGTAGTGAGAAATACAAATGCAATGTCTGCATTCATTTTGAAGAGACTAGAACATAAAAGCAAGGCTGTAAAGCTAAGGCTTATAAGGCATTGGTCAGACCACAATTGAACTATTGTGAGCAGTTCTGGACCCTTCATCTAAGAAAGGATGCTCCCCCAAGCCACAGGCATTGCTCAACCAGCAGTTTCTTTAAAGCTTTAGAAGAATAAGAAATAAAGTTTAATATATTTTGCCATATGTAATTTTATAACAATATTTGCAGAAATGAGGGTTAAAATAAGATATAAGATTCCAGAGAGATTTGCTCTGGAACAGAAACAAACCTGATTTGTGTTAAAACATTAGCCTGGTCTTGCATCTTGTCTGCACATGGTCATTTTAATTTGTGGAACAGGTCATCCATTTAAACGTCATCTTCTTATAAAACTAAGTTTTCCAGTGATTATTGGGAAATAGTAAAACTTATTTTCAGCCACCTTGGCCATTTAATAGTGCTTTTTAAAGGAACAACAGTATTCTAGCCATTGTGTTTTCACTGATTTTAACCTCATTTCTTTTCCCATGGATTTGTTTTCTCTATATAAGAATTCTGATTTTTTTTTTCTTAGAAGTCAACTTCTTCAATCAATTCCTATACTAACTTCTGAAGGAGTATTTTTTGGTTTGGTCTTGTCAATCTTGCCAGTGTTACTCCAATCTGTCAAAACTCAATATTCAAAGTAAGTTTATTATTAAAGTACCGTACATATATGGATAAGTCATTGGGACCAGACCAGATATACCCCAGGCTACTGTGGGAGGTGAAGGAGGAGACTGCTGAGCCTTTGGCAGTGACCTTTTCATCATCGATGTGGACGGGAGAGGTTCCCGAGGATTGGAAGCTTGCTAATGTTGTTCCTTATTCAAGAAAGGGAGTAGAGATAGCCCAGGAAATTATAGACCAGTGAGTCTTACTTCAGTGGTTGGTAAGTTGATGGAGAAGATTCTGAGAGACAGGATTGATGAACATTTGGAGAGGCGCAATAAGATTAGGAGTAGTCAGCATGGCTTTTTCAAAGGCAGGTCATGCCTTACAGCCTGATTGAAATTTTTGAGGATGTGACTAAACGCATTGTTGAAGGGAGTGCAGTAGATGTAGTGTATAAGGATTTCAGCAAGGCATTTGACAAGGTTTCCCATGCAAAGTTTATTGAGAAAGTAAGGAGGCATGGGATCCAAGGGGACCTTGCTTTGTGGATCCAGAACTGGCTTGCACACGAAGGCAAAGTGTGGTTGTAGACGGGTCATATTCTGCATGGAGGTCGGTCACCAGTGATGTGCCTCAGGAATCTGTTCCGGGACTCCTCCTCTTTGTGATTTTTATAAATGACCTAGATGAGGAAGATGAGGGATGGGTTAGTAAATTTGCTGATGACATAAAGGTTTGGGGTGTTATGGATGGTGTGGAGGGCTGTCAGAGGTTACAGCAGGACATTGGTAGAATGCAAAACTGGGCTGAGAATTGGCAGATGGAGTTCACCCCAGATAAGTGTGAGATGGTTCATTTTGGTAGGTCAAATATGATGGCAGAATATACTATTAATGGTAAGACTCTTGGCAGTGTGGAGGATCAGAGGGATCTTGGCTCCGAGTCCATAGAACACTCAAAGCTGCTGCGGAGTGTGTAAAACAGGTCATATGGTGCATTGGCCTTCATTAATCGTGGGATTGAGTTTAGGAGCTGAGAGGTAATGTTGCAGCTACATAGGACTCTGGTGGGACCCCACTTGGAGTACTATGCTCAGTTTTGGTTGCCTCACTACAGGAAGGATATGGAAACCATAGAAAGGGTGCAGATGAGATTTACAAGGATGTTGCTTGGAATGGGGAGCATGCCTTATGAGAATAGGTTGAGTGAACTCAGTATTTTCTACTTGAAGCAACTGAGGATGAGAGGTGACCTGATAGAGGTGTATAAGATGATGAGAGGCATTGATCGTGTCGTTAGTCAGAGGCTTTTTCTCAGGGCTGAAATGACTAACACGAGAGGGCACAGTTTTAAGGTGCTTGCAAGTAGATACAGAGGAGATGTCAGGGGTAAGTTTTTTTATGCAGAGAGTGGTGAGTGTGTGGTATGGGCTGCTGGCAATGGTGGTGGAGGCAGATACGATAGGGTCTTTTAATAGTCTCCCGAACAGTACATGGAGCTCAGAAAAATAGAGAGCTATGGTTAACCATAGTTAATTTCTAAGGTTTGGACATGTTCAGCACAGCTTTGTGGGTGGAATTGCCAGCATTGTGTGGTAGCTTTCTATGTTTCTATATATGTCACCAGATACAACCCTGAGATTCATTTTTTTATGGATAATCACAGTTAATACAAGTAACACAATAGAATCAATGGAAGGACCACTCTCAACAAGAACAGGATGGACACCAACCAATGTGGTGAAAAACTGTGCAAATACAAAAAGAAAGAGAAAATAATAATAATAATAATAATAATAATAATAATAATAATAATAATAATAATAATAATAATAATAATAATAATAATAATAATAATAATAATAATAATAATAATAATAATAACCCAGTAGCAGTTTACTACAGAAAGGTTGACCAAGTTAGGTCTTTACTCTTTGGAGTGTAGAAGTTTGAGGTGGGACTTGATAGAGGTATTTAAAATTATGAGGGGGATAGATAGAGTTGACGTCAGTAGGTTTTTTCCATTGAGAGTAGGGGAGATTCAAACAAGAGGACATGAGTTGAGAGTTAAGGGGCAAAAGTTTAGGGGTAACATGAGGGGGAACTTCTTTACTCAGAGAGTGGTAGCTGTGTGGAATGAGCTTCCGGTAGAAGTGGTAGAGGCAGGTTCGATTTTGTCCTTAAAAAAAAATTGGATAGGTATGTGTACAGGAAAGGAATGGAGGGTTATGGGCTGAGTGCAGGTAGGTTGGACTAGGTGAGAGTAAGCATTCGGCACGACTAGAAGGGCCGAGATGGCCAGTTTCTGTGCTGTAATTGTTATATGGTTATAGATGGTTACAATCTGATTACTTACACAGGCACAATCAAGTGGGAGACATCATTCATCAAAATCTTGCTTTAAAATACAAACTCATAAATGAAATCACACCTTACTATAAATACAAGCCTGTCCAGTTTTAGAGTCAGAATACCACAAATTACATTAGGACTTACCCTGTTATTACAGATAAGACAATCTTTTATAATTGTCTAGATATAATAATACAGGATAAACAAACAAGAGCAACTTATTTAATTGATATAGCCATTTAAAGCACACATATCTTTTCAGAATCATTAAGTGAAAAACACCAGAAATATTGTGAATTAAAAACAGGAAATTAAAAAAACTTTGGAACAAGAACAAGGTGTACATTGCCCCAATAATGATATTTACAACTGGTGTCATCCCAAAGGCACTACACAATAGCACTGGAAAATTAGGGTTACATGGTAATATCTATGTAAATCTTTAGAAAGCCACAGTACTAACCACCACTAGAGTAGTCTGTAAGTTCCTAGCAATTGATAAATGAGCATGCTTGGCTATGCCGGTACCTCAGGTTTTAACAGATTGAGCTGAAAAAATAAATAATATTTGGTATAATAGCTTGGTCTGAAACTGATCTGGAAAATATACAAAGAAAAATAAGAACTGAAATGACAAATTTCGAAAAACATTATGTGCACTTGAATACGCTTAAATTAACATCAACTAGGACGGAAGGGGGAAGAGGAATAAAATATATTAAAATCTACACAACAGTCAGATCAAACTTCTAAGGATATACTTTCATCAACAAAAACAGGATTCAGCTCTCCACCCCAGCATATGCAATTCTGGTAAGAGGTATACACCACTAAACTTAAATGAGAACACAGCCCAGAAAAATGAAGAAGTTATCACTACTGAAGTAAAAGGTTAACCAATGGAAGAGCAAGACCCTCCCTAGAAGACATCCCCATGATCTGAGTCAACTAGATATCAACAAGGAAGCTTCGAAAACCTGGCTCAAGTTTGGAGACTTCTTCCTAGAAACAGGAGGGTTCCCTGTGGCAATACAGGTTAACACAAAAAAATCTCAAAAATACTTAATAAAAGACCAACAAATCCAAGATGATAAGTATGGAAAACACCAAGAAAAGCCAGGAACAATCCAACACATTATGGGATCCTGTAGCAGTTTAACTCAATCTGATTACTTACACAGGCAAAATTAAGAGGCAAACATCATTCACCAAATCTTGCTTTAAAATACAAATTCATTAAAGAAATCACACCTTACTATAAATACTAGGCTGATCCAGCTTTAGAGTCAGAATTCCACCAATTGTATTACAGGTGTCCCCTGTTTTTTGAATGTTTGCTTTACGACAATTCACTGTTATGAAAGAACTACATTAGTACCTGTTTTCGCAAACCAAAGAGGATTTTTGCTTTTACGAAAAAAAGATGCCCGCTTTATATGTGTGTTTACCCTGAGAAAGACTACAATGACCATGAAGCCTTGTGCAGGCAGTTGTTTGCACATGTGTGTACATGCATATGTGTGTATGTGCATGTACGTGTGTAGGCATGTACGTGCCAAGTTTTTTTCTCCAAATCGATTTTGGCTTGCTGTCTCCCCGATACTGGTAAGTGAAACTATACCGTACCTACAGTATTTCTACTTTATATAGAGTGTATATTTATCATATCATTCCTGCTTTTACTATATTTTAGTGTAATTTTAGGTTTTATGTGTTATTTGATATGATTTAGTAGGTTATTTTTTGGATCTGGGAATGCTGAAAAATTTTTCCCATGTAAATTGATGGTAATTGCTTCTTCACTTTACAATATTTCGGTTTACAAACGGTTTCATAGGAACGCTCTACCTTCGGATTGCGGGGGAAACCTGTACCACTGATCTGTTATTACAGATAGGACAATCCATAATAACCTTCAAGATATAATAACAGAAATCTATAAGCGAATAACAACAAAAATATGCTGAATTAAAAGAGGAAATTGAAAGACTTTGGAGCATGAACAGGGTATACATTGCCCCAATAGTAGTATATATGACTTGTATCAACCCAAAGGCACTACACAGTAGTATTAAACAATTAGGGCTACACAGTTATATCTATGTAAATCTTCAGGAAGTCATAATATTAAACACCACTAGAATAGTCTGAAAGTTCCTAGTAATTGAGAAATAAGTGTGATTGGCTATGCTCACGGCTCAGTTTTTACTAGCTTGAGGAGAGGAAAAATAAATTTCTAAAATAATAATAATAATTGTGTCTACCTTTAGCCCACTGAGGTGGATGAAATTAGGGTATCAAATCAGAAACAACAAGACAAATTATACCTTGACATACCTAAGCATGAATAATTTGAAATTATACAATTCTTCATCATCGGTAAAGCTCGAGCAATTAATTCAAGTAGTAGAACTATTTTTGAAAGATATAAATATGAACTTTGGACAAGATAAGTGAGAACATTAAACAGCAAGAAAGGTGCAATAGAACTAGTAGAATATAAAACAGAGCAGCATGATACAATACAACCAATTGATGAGTATGAAACATATAAGTATATGGGATATTAACAAGCATAGAAAATAAATCATATATGAATTAAAGCTTCTATTTCATTAGGTTTCGGCAATAACATCGTTTGACCCAGTTTAACTCTTAAATAAGTCCTTAATTGGAAATAACAGAAAAGAGTGTTATTTGATAATTTGTATTTATTCTTTAATTGGTCAAATGACATTAATATACCTCCTTCAAAATAGTCTCCTATATACTTAATCCCTTTGTGAAACCAGTTATATAAAAGTTGATTATTCATTGTAAAAGGAATAAGTTTATTTTGAATTAAAGGTCTCTTTGCTAATAAAGATTTCTTTATCTCATCATCAGCATTTATCTTATTCCATAAATCAATCAAATGTTTTAGTATAGGAGATTCTTTCTTTTCCTGTATCCATTTAGATTCCCATTTATATATAAAATCTTCTGGTATATTTTCTCCTATTTTATCTAATTCTATTCTAATCCATGCCGGTTTATCTTCATCAAAAAAAGATGCAATAAATCTCAGTTGATTTGCTTTTTGTAATAATTCTTAAAATTTGGTAATTGTAACACTCCTAGGTCGAATTTCCATGTCAATTTTTCCAACGGTATTTTTGACATCTTACCTTCCCAAAGGAATTTCCTCACACATTTATTGAACTCTTGAAAAACTTCTGTGGTAATTGTATTGGTAGTGTTTGGAATAAATATTGTAATGTAGGGAATATATTCATTTTTACAGCATTGACTCTACCTACTAATGTTATTGGTAACATCATCCATTTAACAAGATCCTCTTGAATTTTTTTCAATAATGGCAAATAATTTAGTTTATATAAATTCTTTATATCATTATCAACTCTTATACCTAAGTACTTTAAACCATTAATCGGCCATCTAAATTGAGTTATTAATCAACATTGACTATAATCTCCTTTAGTAAGGGGTAGAATTTTACTTTTATCCCAATTTATTTTGTACCCTGATATTTTCCCATATTCTTCCAATCTAGAAGATAATTTATGCAATGAATGCAAGGGGTTAGTTAGATAAATCAGAACATCATCAGCAAATAAGTTCATCTTATATTCCTCCTGATTAACTCTGAAACCTATAATATCTGAGTCAGTTCTAATTACTTCAGCTAATGGTTCTAAGGAAAAATTAAAAAAAATATTTCAGATATGTATAACTTGATTCAAAAACAGGCAATTAAACAAGGAATTCATAAGTCAAGACAAAAATGGGAAACTGATTTGAATATTAACATTGATGAAACAAGTTGGTCAAGATTATGTCTTGACAGTATGACAAATACAATAAATGTTCGACTAAGATTAGTACAATATAACTTTTTACATCAATTATATATTACACCACAAAAAATAAATAGATTAAATTCAAATTTATTTGATCAACATTTTCAATATAATCAAGAAATTGGTACTTTTTTACACTCCACTGGGTCTTGTTTTAAAATTCAACCTCTTTGGACAAATTTAAGAGTTTTACTGGAACACAGCTTCCACACAATCCAATATTATTCTTACTAGGAGATATTGAAGGGATAAAACCGAAACCCAAATTGAATAAATATCAGAAAGAGTTCATAAAAATTGCATTGGCAGTAGCCAAAAAGGCTATTGCAGTTACTTGGAAATCGGATTTATAGTTAAGTATAGATCGTTGGAAGAATGAAATTTTCAGCTGCATTCCACTTGAGAAAATTACTTATAATTTAAGAAATAAATATGATATATTTCTGAAAATTTGGTGCCCTTATTTACAAAAGATAGGATTAAATATATAAGTGCTCAAAGATAAAATTATTGGTCATCTGGGGAAAGAAACTTATATATACATTAAAGCTAATTTGAACTCCATGGAGCATGTGGGGATTTTCCGATATCCAGGCATTCTTTCTTTCTTTCTTTTTTCTTTTTTTTCTTTCTTTTTTTTCCTCTTTTTCTTATATATAGGGATGTGTTAAGGGGGAGGGGTTAAGGGGAGGGTGGAGGGTTGATATATACATTTTTCCCTTCTATTTTGTAACCCATCTGAAAATTCAATTAAAAATTTTTTAAAAAAAGAAAGAAAATAAATCATAGTCTGATAAAGGGAAATGTTCAACAGAATTTACTTTAAGGCTTAAGAAACCAGAGTTCAGTAATATGAAAGGCAAGAAACTCTTTAGCTATATGCATATTGATGTATTTTTTTAAAGTGCAATATCTTGGTCCAAAACTGATCCGGAAAATTTACAAAGACAAATAAGAACTGAAATGGCAAGTTTGAGAAAACACTATGTACACTCAATTAACACTATCTGGAATGGAAGGAGGAGGGAGAATTACAGATATTTTAAAAAATTACACAACAGTCCATAAAATTTCTAAGGATATATTTTCATCGACAAAACCCAGTTACAACACTCCATGCAAGCATATGTAATTCTGTTAAGAAGTACATATCATTAACTTAAATGAAAAGACAACCCAAAAAATGAAAAAATTATCGTTATAGAAGAAAAAGATAAACAGTGGAAGAGATCCCCATGATCTAAGCAGACTAGATGTTGACAAGGAAGTGTCGAACGCCTGGCTCAGAGTTGGAGAACTCATGAACAGGGTATACATTTTCCTAATAGATTCATTTTCCTGCAGACATACTCAGCAGATCTATGGAATAGTAACTATAACTGGATCAATGAAAGATCAAGTAGAGTGCAGAAGACAATACTGTGTAAATGTAAATATAAATATAAATAAATAGCAATAAATAATGTGAACATAAAATAACAAGATAAAGAGTCCTTAAAGTAAGATCATTGGTTATGACAGCATTTCAATGGACAAGCAAGTGAGTGCAGTTATCTCTTTTTATTCAAGAGCCTGATGAACCTGGTGGTGCAAGTCCTGAGGCTCTTGTACCTTCTACCTGATGGCAGCAGGAAAAAAAGAGCATGGCCTGGATCATGAGGATCTCTGATGATGGATGCTCTTTTTCTATGACAGTATTTCATGTAGATGTGCTCAATGGTTGGGAGGACTTTTCCTGTGATATACTGGGTGAAAATTCATTACCTTTTGTCGGATTTTACATCCAAAAGCATTGAAATTTCTCTATCAGGATGTAATGCAGCCAGTCAATACACTCTCCACTACACATTGAGTTTGTCAAAGTTTTTGATGCCATGCCGAATCTCTGCAAACTCCTAAGGAATTAAAGGTGCTGCTGTGCTTTCTTCATAATTGCATTTATGTGCTGGGTCCAGGACAGTTATAACACCCAGGAATTTAAAGTTGCTAACTCTCTCAACCCCTGCTCCACTGATGAGGACTGACACATGCAATTCTGGTTTCGCTCTCTGAAGTCTGCAGTCAGGTCCTTGGTCTTGCTGAGTGCACAAAATGTATTATTGCCTAGGACCTGAAGCTTATTGATTAGTTTTGTGGGGAAGATGATATTGAATGCTGAGTTGTAGTCAATAAGGAGCATTGTGGTATTTGCATATTCACTGTCCAGGTGTTCCAGAGTTGAGTGAAGAGCCTATGAAGTGGCATGGACTGCGGATTTCAAGAACCAGCCAGGGCTTCAGGTTAGGGAAGACTGTGGGAATCCACTTGTCAAAGATCCTTTTCATGCCCTTCCAAGTCCCTGCTAACAATGCTCGGCCCAAGGATAGTCTCAGCTAGGAAGTTGTCCTTTCACATTTTATTAAGATTTGTTCAGGGAATGGTGTCATGTCAATAAATTTTGAGACTTCCAGGTCACATTGCCACCTCCAGCAGTCGCTGTGCCACATTTCATCCCATTATCTAATCACACTATTGTGACACATCCCCTTCCACACGTCAACTATTCATGGCCAACTATTTGCTTCATCCTTAGGTGACAGTAAATTACTCACCTCCCTTCTTGAAGAAAATCTCTCATGATTTGAGATGGGGTGTTTGCCACCAGAGAAGGTGAGTCTACATGCACATTTTCTTCTCTAGAAGCACTTAGGCCATGGTGGTAACTGGAGAAATGTCACCAAGGAAATGCATGTGATACTTTCAACATCTTTTTCTTCTTTCTCTGACCTTTCCATTATCTTATCCAAAACAATAAACTGAGTTGTTCAATTAATGTATTTAAATTCTCCATTTAGTACTAACATTTTGCAAGACCTATGCGGTTGGATTGAAGGAAAGCAGCTGAGAATTTGGAGGTGCGTTGATATTAAATGTTCTTTATTAACTCATTCAAATGTCTTTGACTCATGATCATCATCATTAAAGTCGCTTAGCATCTGAGACACGTCTTCTTCACCTTAGTACCACCGGTGAGGGGGTACAGGAGCCTTAAGATCTTCTGTACATTCAATATTACTGCCATCAGGTTTCTAAGTGGTCCATGAACCAATGAACACTATCTAATATTTCTTTTTTTGAACTATTTATTTCATAATTTGTATGAGTTTTTATGCCCTGAAATGATACCGCTGCTGCAAAACAACAAATTTCATGACACATATCAGTGGAATAAACATGATTCTGTTTCTAATTCTTACACTGTTCCCCATCAATGTATTAATATTAACTTGCTTGTGCATTTTAAATAGAATTCATTTGCATTACATTATCTATATATTGTATTTTTTCTTACATGCATACATGGCTGCTTTCTGCCAGTTCAAATCCTATTACTAAACTAAATTTCCAGCAACAACTTAAAAAATTTTCTCTGTCAAATGATGTGTTTATTGAATTTATCTTTAAATGTCCATTTATGGAAAAATAACAGTACTCATATTTTTTAAATATGACATTTAATACCAAAAAGGAATGATATTTTAAACTTGCAATACTCTTTTTCAGTGCCAATGAGGTTGATTTGTTGTAATCTTATAGTGAAAATCATCACTCTTTCTCTGGTTAATTTAGTACTTATCTATCCTGACAACATCATGTGATTCAGTGTACATCAATGACAGAGCAGAGATAGATGCTATTTTAACAAAACTAATGAAAGAGCAATGCAAGTTTGATGATAAGCACTAAACTTTAGTGTAATTTCATTTTGTCCTTATTTTGAATTGAATGTACCATTATATTTATATATTCTTAAAGATAGGAAAATCGGATGAAAGACCATAAAACACAGGAACATATTTAAACCGTTCAGCCCATCAAGTCAGTTCCACCATTTGATAATAGCTACCTGCTTGCCTTCTCAACTCCATTCTCCAGTCTTCTCCCCATAACCTTTGACGCCTTTGCTAATTAAGAAATTATCAATGTCCACTTTAAATATATCCAATGACTTGGTGTGCACAGCCATTTGTGGAAACTATTTACCCAGATTCACCACCCTTTGGCTAAAGAAATTCTCCCTTTCTTTGTTCTAAAGGGACATTCATTTATTCTGTGGTTATGCCCTCTCATCCTAGACTCCCCTATTAAAGAAAGCATCCTCTCCACATCCACTCTATCTGGGACTTTCAATATCCAGTACATTTCAATGAGAATCTGACCTGATTCTTCTAAACACCAGCAAGTACAGGCCCAGAGCCATCAAATGCAACTCATACATTAACTCTTTCATTCTCAGGATCATTCTCCTAAAGCTTCTCTGGACCCTCCACGATGCCAACATATACTTCTTTAAATATGTCTCTAAACTGCGCATGATACTCCAAATGTGCTTTGACCAATGCCTTATACAGCCTCAGCATTACCTCTTTGCTTTTATATTCTAGTCCTTTCAAAATGAGTGCTAACATTGCACTTGTCACCCTTACTACTGAACCAACCTGCAAGTTAACCTTCAGTAAATCCTGCACTATGACCGCTAATTCCCTATGCACCATTGATTTCTAAATTAGCTCCCCATTTAGAAAATAGTCTACTCCAATGTTCCTTCTACCAAAGTGCATGACCATACACTTCCCTACACTATATTCCATCTCTCACTTCTTTGCCAAATTCTCCTAAGTTGTCTAAATCTATTTGCCAACTCCCTGCTTCCTCAAAACTACTGTCCCTCCACCTATATTTGTATTATCAGAAAACTTGGCCACAAAGCCATCAATTTCATCATCTAAATCATTAACTTACAAGGTGAAAAATAGCAGACTCAATGCCAATTCCTAAGGAAAACTGCTATTCACCGACAGTCAATAAAACAAGGCCCCATTATTCTCATTCTTTGCCTTCTACCAGTTGGTCAATCTTCTGTCAGTGATTCAGATTCAGATTTATTTATCACGAGTACATCAAAAAGTACAGTCCAATCACAAACAAGATAAAATCTGCAGATGCTGGAAATCAAAAGCAACATGCACAAAATGCTAGAGGAACTCAGCGGGTCAGGCAGTATTATTGGAAAAGAGGACAGTCGACATTTCAGGCCACATCACTCCTCTCAGTTTCACTCACCACCTTGTGCTTCTTCCTCCCCTCTCCCCCCGCCCTTCTTGCACTGACTCCTCATCTTTTTTTTCTCCTGTCCTGATGAAGGATCTTGGCCCAAAACGTTGACTGTACTATTACATAGAAGCTGCCTAGTCTGCTGAGTTCCTCCAGCATTGAAATGAGTCATTTGCACTTACAAACAACACATTTAGTGATGTGCTGAGAGCAGCCCACAGCTGAGGGCTGCTTCCAGACCTGAGGGTGCAATTTCTCACTGCAGGACTGCTTTAATAATATGAACTGGAGAACGTTCAGGGAGGCTGCTACCTAAGCCAACCATGTTAACATTGAGGAATATGTGTATCCTGTGTCCAGCTACAGAGAGAAGCATACTGAGGATGTTACCATCACCAAACACAACTGGGAGAGGGCACGTCAGAAGCCATGGCTTACTGCAGAGGCCCATGCCAGGCTGTGGAATTGTGATGCTGTTTTTAGATCAGCAGATCTGACAGCTCTCAGGGAAGCAAGAACTGTGCTTTGCCGCTCCATCAGGAAGGCGAAATGGGAGCATTCTCAGAGAATTTACAGCCATTTCTGTAATACCAGAGTCAGGAAGTGCATGTGGCAGGGAATTCAGAGGATTACAGACTACAAGTCTACCCTGCATGCAGTGGCCAGAATGCTTCACTCCCTGAGAGTCTGAATGTCTTCCATGCCCGATTTGATGTGCAGAACAAAGTGCTGGCAAGTAAGGCACCCCTCCACCCAGGGGAGCAGACACACCGTCTGGCTGAATCTGAGGTGAGGAAGACCCTGGCCAGAGGTAGCCCACACAAAGCTGCAGGTTGGCTTCTGAAAGACTGTACAGCCCAGCTGACAGAGGTGCTGACCAATATATTTAACATTTCTCTAGAACAATCCATTGTTCCTTCGGTTTGCAATGCGGCAACCATCATTCCAGTGCCAAAGAAGTATTCCGTTTAATTGATAATCAACTGCTGGAACTAACATCAACCATTATGATGTGCTTTGAGTGACTGGTCATGCAGCACATTGAAGCCTTTCTCCTGGCTACACTGGATCCTTTCCAGTTTGCTTCTCACTCAAATCGATCCACTGATGATGCAATAACCTCTGCCCTCCACTCTGTCCTGTCCCACCTGGAAAGTAGGGTCTCATATGCCAGACTGCTGTTTATAGACTTCAGTTTGGTGTTTGACACCATCATACCCCAGAAACTGGTGGGGGATCTGTCCTCACTGGGTCTCAACACCTCCCTCTGCAATTGGATACTGGATTTCTTAGCAGAAAGACCACAGTCAGTCTGTGTGGGCAGCAATGTCTTTTGTCCTAATACGCTGAGTAAGGGCGCTCCTCAAGGCTGTGTACTCAGCCCGTGAATGTTCACACTGCTGATGCAGGAGTGAGTCTCAGGATCCAGCTCAAACGTGTCGTCAAATTTACGGATGGCCCAACAGCGGTTGGCCTTATCAAGAATGATGGTGAGATGGGGTATAGAGAAGAAGCGGAGCTTCTCACTGGAGTGAGAAGAACAACCTAATCTTGAACATGGAGAGCAAAAAGGAAATCATTATCGGCTTCATGAAGTTGCAGGCAAACCATTCCCCTTCAGTAAATACATGGCTCCTCTGTAAAGAGAGTTGTGCACCAAGTTCCTGGGAGTTCACATTACAGATGACCACACATGGTCCCTTAATATCACCTCCCTGAACGAGAAGGCAGAGCAGCACCTCCACTTCTTAAGAAGATTGAGGCAAACAAGGCTCCTAACCCTATCTTAACTGTGTTTTACAAGAGTACCATTGACAGCATCCTGACAAATTGCATCTCCATACGGTATGGGAGCAGTCGAGCATAGGGCCTGAATTCCCTACAGTGAGAACAGCTGGAGGATCATAGGGGACGTTAATCAAGAATGCTACTTGTGCAGGACCTTTAGTATTATCAAGGATCCCATCCATCTATCCTTTGACTTTCTACCATCAGGCAAGAGACTATGATGTATAAAAGCAAGAATGGTCAGGATGAGAAAATGTTTCTTCCCCCAGGCCATTAGGCTTCTAAACTCCCAGACACAATGCATTCAAAGAGTCACTGGTTAATTTGTTCCTTACCTTACAGTATTTAATATTAATGCATTTTAGTTCATTATTTATGTGTGTTATGTGTTTTACACACTGGTTCGAAGAAACTTTGTTTCTTTTCTGTTTACATTATATACGTTATGTACATTATGTAGTTAAATGTCAATAAACTTCACTTGTCAAATGTTGTCTCACATTCTGGTGCCAACAGGACATGCCCTCTATGCCTGGGAACAAAACAACTTGCCACCACTGAAGTCAGATTAACTGATCAATAATTTCCTGTCCTTTGCCTCCCTTCCTGCTTGAAGAGTCAAGTGAAATTTGATGATTTCCCAGTCCTCTTGAACCAGACCAGAATCTAGTGATCCTTGAAAGATTACTTATAATGCCTCCATTACCTCTTCAGAACCGTGAGATGCCATCTGTATAGTCCAGGTGATTTACCTACTTTCAGATGGCTCAGCTTCCAAAGACCTTCTCCTGACTCAAATTGACTTCATTTACTTCTGCCCCCGACACCTTTGAATTTCTAGTTGACTGTTGGTGTCTTCCACGGTGAAGACTGATACAAAATACTTATTCAGTTCATCCACCATTTCTTTGTCCTCCATTCGTACCTCTCCAGTATCATTTTCCAGCAGTCGGATATCTACTCCAGCTCTCCTTACACATTTACATATCTGAAAAAACATTTCCTCTTTTATATTATTGTCTAACTTACCTCCATATTTCGTCTTTTCTCTGCTTATTGCTTCTTTATTGCCTTCTGTTGATTTTTAAAAGCTTCCCTCCAACTTTTCCTATATTGTATGCCCTCGCCTTTGCTTTAATGCTGTCTTTGACTTCCTTGTCAGGTATGGTGACCTCATTCCCCTTTAGTACATTTCTTATTCTTTGGGGTGAATGGATGCTGTGTCTTCTGAATTACCTCCCGAAACCCCAACCACTGGTGTGCTACAGTTATCCCTGCTAGTGTCCCCTTCCAATAATTTTGGGCCTGCTCCTCCCTCATGTCTCTGTAGTTCTCCAAGTTCAAAAATTAGAGTTGCAAATGAACTTGAGAGTACTAGTACAGGATTCCCTAAAGGTGAGCTTGCAGATTGTTTCAGTATTAAGGATGACAATTACAATCTTGGTATTCCTTTATATTTTAATCCTCTCAAAATGAATGTTACAGTAACATTACATTTGCCTTCCTTATTACTGAATCAACCTCCAAGTTAATCTTTACAGAATGCTGCACTAAGACTTCTAAGTCCATTTACTACTCCGATTTCTGAATTTGCAGAAGTATAAAGGGATTACAGTGGCATGAGTGAGGAACTGGACAAAGTTGATTGGAAGGGGACCTTCCACTGTGATACAGATAGATCTGATTTTAGCTTCTTTCATTCAAACTGCAGGGTGAATTCCATCATATTATGACCACTGCCTTCTAAGGGTTTCTTTACCTAAACCTCACAAATCGATTCTGGTTCATTACAGAAGACTCAATCCAAAATTTCTTTTTCCCTAGTGGGCCTGACCAAAAGCTGCTCTAAAAAGTAATCTCTTAGATATTCTGCAGATTCCTTCTCTTGAGGTACCCCACCAACCTGATTTTTCCCAATCCCCCATGACCATCATTATGTTAACCTTTTAAATGTCTTTTCTATCTCCCATTGTAATTTGTACCCCACATCCCTGCTGCTGTTTGAGGTCAGTATATAACTTCCATCAGAGTTAGTCTTGCAGTTTTTTAAACTCTGTCCATGAGGATTCTACATCTTCTGATCCTCTGTCACTTCTTTCTAATGATTTGATTTCATTTTTTACTATCAAAGCCACCCACTGCCTCTGTCCACCTGCCTATCCTTGGATGTTAACCTCCTAGCTGTGATCTTCTTTTAACCATGACTTTGTGGGACCCACAACATCATACCTGCAAATTTGTAACTGTGCTACAAATTCATCTACCATACTTCTTACAAATTCTAAGAACTTCCTACAGAGGCACAACTGAGAGCATCCTGAGTGGCTGCATCACTGCCTGGTATGGAAACTGTACTTCCATCAATTGCAGGACTCTGCAGAGAGTGGTATGGACAACCCAGCATATCTGTAGATGTGAACTTCCCGCTACTCAGGACAGTTACAAAGACAGGTGTGTAAAAAGGTTCTGAAGGATCACTGGGGACCCCAGTCACCTCAACCATGAACTGTTCCAGCTGCTACCATCTGGTAAACGGTACCGCAGCATAAAAGCCAGGTCCAACAGGCTGCGAGTCAGCTTCTTCCACGAGTCAGCATGATTAATTCATGCTGATAGAATTGTATTTCTATGTTACATTGATTATCCTGTTGTAAATACTATTTATTATAAATTACTATAAATTGCACATTGCACATTTAGACAGAGATGTAACATAAAGATTTTTACTCCTCATATATATGTAGGATGTAAGAAATAAAGTCATTTCAATTCAATTCATACATTGCATGTAATCAAACATAACCCCTTCAAACCTGCATTCACCACCAGTCTTTTCAATTATGTCTCCATCCTGCCTAAAGTTAAATTCTTTATATTCTTATCCCTTTCTAAACTTTTTGTCTTAATTGTTCTGGAGACTTCAGTAACCTCACCTGCACTCTGCTTACTTTTTGCATTATCCATATTTTCCAGGTTGTTTTGAGCTCACCTCCCTGCTATTTGGTTTAAATCTCTATCCACTGACCCTAGTTTGCAAATCTCAACATGCTTTTGGTGGAGTGCCAGTATTCCAAGAATTCAAACCCACTTCTTCCACATCAATCTTTGAGCCACACGTTCACCTTTTTGATCTTATTATCCTTGTGTTAATATGCATGTGGCTCTGGTAATAATCCAGAGATTATTACCTTTCTGCATTTTACATTCTGCATTTTAATTTAATCCTTCATTTCTCAAGTTACCTCAACAGAACCTCTTTCCTTGTTTTTCGCTGTTGGACTATAACAACTGGGATCTTTTCCCTACCTCTCCAAATTCCTCTACAGGTCAGGTGAAAGGTCTTGAACTTGGGCACTAGGCAGACAACAGAGCGATCAGTACTCTGATCCTTGTGACAGAGAATGATGTCTATTCCCCAGACTGTACCATCCCCATTTACAACATATTTTTTCTCTTTTCTTCCCTTTCTTGAATGGCTCCCTGAAACTCAATGCCATGAGGTGAAAGGTGGTAAACTGTGGCAAGATAATTCTCTCAATATTTATTATTATCAATATATAAGCAAAACCCCAAGTTGCAGGAGGCACACTTCTGCAGTTAATGTAGAAATCAGATCATTACTGCTTGATATATGTTAGATGCTAAAATTCTATGATAATCGTACCTTGATAACATACTCACATGTGAACTGCACTACACTGTATGATGTTACTCTGGTTATTTCATGTAGTGCCTATCCCATTAAATTCTGTAAACAAATGTTAAAGCTCTTAAATTCCAATAGAAACACCATAATACGTGTAGTAAGTTTTCACCACTATAACAACCTTTCTGAATTTGACAAATGGTTTAAGTTATATGGGGCTGATTCCTTCAGCTGTCATGGGGAAGTTGTTATATTTTTACAATAGTCAATGAAAATTACTGAACTGGGACATCTGAATCAGAAGTAACATGATAAGTTTAAAGTGTGCTACTGTCTCATTATATTCAGATCTGATTTTTGCAGTTGCGCTAACAGGCTCAGCAGTAAAAATATGGAACAAATAACCTACTGAATTTAAATGATTCGAAGTGCATTTATTATCAAAGTATGTATATACAAACCTGAGATTCATCTCTTCCACAGACAGCCACCAAACAAAGAAACCCATGGAACATATTCAAAGAAAAAGCATCAACCAATCCTTATGTACAAAAAACAAATCACGCAAACGGCAACAAGAACATCAAGCAACCACGCGAGAAAATAAAGCAAATTGCGCTAATGGCAACAAGAATGAATGAGCAAAAACGTTGAATATAAAACAGAAAATTGAAAGTCTCTATTCATTTCAGCTCAGTGTCCATCATCTGTATGCTGCCCCGATTCAAAGTTGTAGAAAATTAACAATAGGAAAAGGAGTGACCAGGAACTAGAGTCCAATTCACAAACCACAGACCCAGAACTTGTGCACCACCTCCAGCAGTATCAAGGGAGAGAGAGAGCATTCAAATACAACGAGTGAGAGGGAGTGAGAGACAGTCACACATGGATACCTTCCTCTGACAGCAGTGAGCACAAGGCTGGTAGACAGCTCTGAACACCTGCTCGTCTTCCTCAATTGCCTTGATGTGTCTCAAGTGTCTTCCTTGACACTTTAATCCGCAAGACCAGTGAGAAATGGAGTTGATCATGGTCTCTTCTTGGCCTTGAGGCTGCTTGCCCCAGAGCCTTCTTGGAGACAGCAAAGCAACAGATCACTCAATCAATCTGAAAACATATCATTAACTGTAGATCACAGGCTCCAACACCACATTAAAATGAAAAAGAAGATGTGGACCATCTGGAGAATGTCGCTCGTAGTAGCATTATTTGCTTGCGCTATCTTCTTCCGGAATATTTATATGAAGACAACCTTAGTTTTATCAGCGTTCACTGGATTTTGCTAATATTTATAGTATTGCCCATGGATATTATGGACATTACTACAGAGATGATCATAATCCCAAAGTCATGAAGGTCGCTAAAGATGACAGTCCTGATGAAGAGCCTTAAACGTCAATTGTTTATTCATTTCTGTAGATGCTGCCTGACCTGCTGAGTTCTTGCAGCATTTCATGTGTGTTGCTTTGCATTTCCTGCATCTGCAGAATATCTTGTGTAACTTTATACCCCCAGAAGCAAAACTTTCCATGGCAGAGAATGATCATGCAGAGAAAGTAAGACTATTTATGCAAAATTTTGCTTCAGATTGATTAAATGATGATAACTGAACTTCTGCCCATATATGAAAATAATTTACTTCATTTTTAAAATATGTGTTGAATTGTGTATTTAAATAAAATATGTGTATAATTACAATCAGAAAACGCATGCTGTACCCTTAAAATGAATGGGCTGTTTTTCTCTCATTCAGCAATATTGTTTTGTCAGACCTTAGAATGGACATATGACATTTTCTTTTTTTGCTTCACAAATGGATCTTCCAGTGCAAAAGTCTAGAAAAATTCAGTGGACAATGTGAATAATAATTGGCTGATGCTCCTTATCATGCGAACTTGCCCAGTCACTCCTTTTGTTAATCAACAGAGCTATTGAATTCTGCATTGTGAGTAATGTAACACCGCAGCCGGTTAAGTATTCTGCAGGATTTATTTTCCTCATTTTTTTCCTATTTTCTTATTCCTATTGTTTCTGAGAAAAAATGCCTTCTTGAATATCGTTGTGTTGATTTGGTAGTTTTCTATCAGGTCTGCTAAACAGTAGCAAGAATGAAGGTCTTCTCTATCAGTCTTTGTTTTATAATAAACACTAGTGCATTTAACCACATGGGAAAACTTGTGATCCTTTTATTATCAATACTCTTTGGTGGATTATTGCTAAAACAAAAAAAAATTCTGTACACAGCATTCCACACGGTTTCAAGTCTTGATTCCTGTAGAAGTTTACAGAAGAGAAGTTTAACAGTTGGGATGAGGATCCAGATGAAATTTCGTTAAACACAACAGGTTCAGAGCAAGTTCTGGAGAAACTGGGTTAAAGAATAGAAAGATTAGTTTTAAAAAGAAATACAGATGATGAGTGTAATTTTGCAGAAGACATGAAGGGTTATGTTGTTATGGATACTGCGAAAGGTTGGTATGGGTGACCATGGCACTTAGACAGTTGGCAGAGCTGGGTGGAGAAATGGGAGATGGAGTTTAATTCTGAAAAGTGTGAAAGCAGGGTGCAAGGTTAATGGCAGGACTCTAAGCAGTGTGGAGGAACAGAGGGATCTTGGGGTCCAAGTTCACAGATCCTTCAAATTTAACATGTAAGTTGATAGGATGTTTAAGAAGTTGTATGACTTTCATTAGCCAGAGATTGATTTCAGAAGATTCAAGGTAATATTACAGCTCTATGAAAGCGGACTCGGAATATTGTGTTCAATTCTGGTTGCCTCATTAAAGGAAGAAAATTAAAGTTTTAGAGAGGGTGTAGAAGAGATTTATCTGGCTGATGCTTGAATTAGAGAACATGTCATCTGAGGAAAGATTGAGAAAGCTAAGTCTTTTCTCTTTAAAGTGAAGAAAGATGAATGGTGATTTGATAGAAGTGTATAAGATTATGAGAGGCATTGATAGAGTGGACAGCTAGCAGCTTTTTCCCAGGGCAGCAATGGCCAATACCAATGTGAATGGAGGAAAATTTAGGGGGGGTGACAGAAGTATGTTTTTTTACACTGAGTAGTATGTGCCTGGAATGCACTGCTGTGAGGAAGAAGGTAGCTGGTCATAGAGGCTGATATAATAGTGCCATTTAAGAGATTGGCACATGGATATATGATAAATGAAATGTTATGGGCTGTGTAGGAGGCAAGGGTTAGATTAATCATGAAGTAGGTTGATACAATATCAAGACAACATTGTTGCTGAGGGGTCTGCATTGTGCTGTACTGTACTATGTTCTATGTTCTAAATTGTAAGTCGGAAGAGTATGGGAAAATAAAGTAAAAATTGTGCATGCTGTAAATCCAAGTGAAACATAAAAATCTGGAACTATTCATTACTGCTGGAGAAAGAAACAGATTTAACATATAGGGCAAAAACTTTGCAGCAGAAGGTATTTGTTTCTGTCTCTACATATACCGCTTGATCTGCTGGGTATTCTCAGTGTCCTCTTTTTTTTAACAAGTCACACTGTATTAAACTGAGGCACTACAACCAATTGATTGATAGCAAGTCTATTTAATTGGAAACAACAAGTGGACATGTTGGCCTCCAGGGAGGATACATGGGTAAGGTCACAACCCCTTTAACAAAACCCACAACAGATCTCAACCCTTCAAAGCAGCATGAGGGCCAACACAGTTCAGGGGACTTGTTTCAGTTTGACAATTTCGTTACTAGTGTCTTGAATAATAGCCTGCTGTTTGACACCATTGTGCAAGGCTCATGTTGCTGTTCGCCCGTGTACCAGGAACATGGAATGGAAATTCAGAAGCATTTCCAGCTGATTATGCATTGAAGCTGGATTATGGATAAAATTCTATCATGCAACATACAAAATCATTGTCTGTGAGGATTTCAGGCTGTAATTCTTGATAAATTTGGAACCCAAAAGGAGCAATGCAGATTTCTTGATAAGTTTATAGTAAAGAAATAAATGGAAAGTCTCAACATAGATTGTATAAACCACAAAATAATTAACTAAATGATGCAAACATATCCTTTGTGTGGAAATGGCTTGGACTTTCGAATATATGTGAAAACCACAACTGCATTTTCAAAATGGAAATGAAGTCAACTGTTTAAAAAAGTGAAGATTTTGTTCATAAGTGCTAAATGATAAAGTTACTAATTACTGACAAGTTTTATGAGGAATGGTCATTGCATTTACAGTATAATCAACTGTCCGGCTGCAGCATTTCACCCTAACATAAATAGACAGAAAGCATAAATGAACTGTTCCATCTGTCGAACAATACTGGTGATTTCCTCTGTAAGATCCATTTAATACATTTGCTCTCTCCTGTTTGCTACCCAGACCCCTTTCTTTTTCACCAGGTTCTTCCCTTTATAACAATTTGTAAAAGGTTTTAATGACAGTTCCTGGTAGATAATTCCACGTTATAATCATTCTTTTTTATATACTCAGTTCGGGAAAGGTGTGAAACCAGAACACAAAGTGTGATGAGCTTGCAAATCATCAGAGAGCAGGTAGCTGATGAAAATCAGGAAAATCTCAGGAGGAAGTGTGCTGAACTAAAGAACATTTTCAACTACCTTTACAATGTGGAAATAAGATTTGAGATGATAGGACTCCAAAAGTATCATTTGTAAACATTGTGTGCCCACTGAAAATGAGCACAGAACCAAAGGCAACATTAGGGTGACTGATTCAGAAAAATACAGAGGAAAGCCAAATCATGAGGCATAGACCTGAAGGAAATTGTTGACCCACCTAAATTATTAAAAAATATCTGGGAATAAAGATAATAGTTTAAAAAAGGAGATGAGTGCAGATAATATATGGGGAAGCCCTAAAGATGAAATAAGTTGATTATCTTTTGATTCTAAGTGAGCAATTTTTATGTTTTAGACTGGATTTTATCAATTTGATTGTGGTCATTTTGACATCACCTTCAGTAAAATGTGGAACTGTGTAAGATGTAATCTGTTTCATTTTAAAAATAAACAGGCAAGTAACTATTTGTGTTTGATTTTCTCACCGTATTTAGCAGATTGTATTACTTGAACCTCAGAGTAAATTAAAAATCCTACTAAACACTTCATTTTCTTTTCTCAAACAATGAAAAAAACATTTAATTACTCAATATTTTAACTTATTCAGAACTTCTCTTCTTGAAGATAACCATCTTGTTTCTAAGTAAATATTTCATATCTTCCTTGACACATCCTTGGAAATATTTAAGAGTCTTTCTCTTTTCCCTTTACATGTTTTCTAAACTGATGTACAAGGCGAAGCAATGTGATGTTGGACTAGGACATGGAATTGCTATTTCCTTTCATGCTCCTTATACTTTAACTTTCCTATCATATGTAATTTTATATGAACAACTATAAACATATAATTTTTCAGTAAATTTCCCAGGAATTAAGATAGTTTCTTCTGTACTTTTTCTAGAAACATTTTAGTTTTCAGTAGCAGATGCCATGCCACTAGAATCTGGCTATGTTATAGGTTAATTGTATCACTGGAATTTTGTCACCTCAAGGCTGAGTATGAGTTAACCACTTCTGATTCTTTCATTGTCTTTGTTCTCTCAACTCCTTTTGCCTATTTTCCACTCTTGTAGCACTTAATAAAATCATTTTGAGTAACAAGTTTTATGCATCATTCTTGGCTTCTGAAGAACCTTTATCACAAAAGGATCAGGATCCAACTGTAATAACTATGGCATAACTAAGTTATAAGTATAAAGTTATCTGTTTCCTTTTGTTTTCAGGAATTGATTCTGTATAGTTAGTCAATATTCTTAGGTACCTGGGATTATTTACTCTCTATATGTCTTTTAAATTTCATGTTATAATCCTCTCTCCAGAAATAAATCCAGGTGTTACAAACAACTGTTCCATCCCTAATTCTCTTTCATCTGCCTGGCATGATTCTGAGGTAATCCCAAATATTGGTGTGTGTGTTCAAATTTGAACTTATTTATTTCACAGAGTAGCAGTGCATTTGTTTTAAATTGATTGGCAATGTTAGGTTCATTCCTGCTCCACTGTGCAACTCAACACTGAGCCCAGAGGCAGAGTTCAGACACTGTGAAGTCTACTTTATCATTGGAAGTGGAACCAAACAAATGTGAGTGCATTCTACTTACAGGAATTCTTAAAAGTTGAAGAATCATTGTCCAGATTATACTCTTGTTTACATTATTTTTGCCTTTGCAACAAATGATATGATATCTCAACAAAAACACACAAAAACTTCTATAGCTGTACCGTGGAGAGCATTCTGACAGGTTGCATCACTGTCTTGCTACTGCACAGGATCGAAAGAAGCTGCAGACGGTCGAAAATGTAATTAGCTCCAACTTGGGCACCAGCCTACAAAGAACCCAGGATATATTCAGGGAGCAGTGACTCAGAAAGGCTGTGTCCATTATTAAGGACCTCCAGCACCCGGGGCATGCCCTTTTCTCACTGTTACCATCAGGCAGGAGGTACAGAAGCCTGACGGCACACACTCAATGATTCAGGAACAACTTCTACCCCTCTACCATCCGATTCTTAAATGGACATTGAACCAGTGAACACTACTTCACTTTTTTTAATGTAAACAGGTTGATTATAATTTTTTTATTGTTAAAGTCCACTTATGTATTCACCTTGGCAATGCTAAAGTAGCTGTCTGTGCCTTTAAGAGAAAACAGTGATGTCATTTTGCATGGATGAAGTAGAATAAAGAGTTGCCATGTTCAAGAAAGGACGACATTCGAATGCTTTCCCAAGTTTTGTGAGGAAACATTTTTGCGAGTAAATTGATTAGTGCTGGATAGCCTGATTGCAAAGTTCCTTAATTAGGCTACTAGTGTGAGCAAGGAGAACTCATTTCAAGGTCTAGCCTATATGAGTTTGGAAGTTAAGCACGTGTGTGCCAAATTTATCTTCCTACTGCATACGTAACAAAGGTGTGATCTGAACTTAAACTGCGATTGTAACGGTGCGAACTGTGTTTTAAATTTATTTTGTCGTTTTTATTTTGATAACGTCTTTCTGCAATAAAACATTTAAAACAGATGAAGGAATTTAAGGTCCAGAGAAGTATTTGTTGTCCTGTGTGTGTATTTTTCTGCAGGCTACAAAATTTGGTGGAACCAGGAGTGGGGTAATTCCAAGCCAGTTTAGAGGGTTTTTGATTTTTGTATGCAGTACAATATACAATACATTATACAGTAGTGATGAAGAGCAAGACAGCCGCTCCCATGGGATGGAAGGAGAGCCTGTTATCACATGGAGACTCTGGTAGAGCCTTGAGACTGGGCTGGGACATCGGCACTGACAACAGGATTTATAACTGTGACGGGAATCCAGAGCAACAGTGGCCGTGAAATCATCGTGTTTTCTTCAATTGACGTCAGCAACCCCTTTTCCAGGCTTGTTGTAGAGACTTTAAAGACTTGACTTTTCAAAATGTTACACTCAGAGAATGAGCAAGCCGAACCTGATTTGAATGAATGAATTTGAGAGTTGCCATGGCAACTATAGACAAACTAAGCTAAAGGTCCTATTTATATGTTCCAAGGGAAAGACACATTGCTCCACTTACAGGGGATGTTGAGAAAGATGGCGGGGGTGGGGTCTGTTGATGACTTTATTGAAGAAATTGAATGGGTGCTTCATGCTAGAAACCAGTCTGACCAGGATCAGTATGATGTTGTTATGTCACTGCTCAGGGCTGCAGCTCTGGAAGAAGCACTTATGCGCAGTGATGCTGAGGAAGCCCAGGTGGATGACTTGTTCACCGATCTCAGGGAAGCTTTTAGCGATAACCGTAGTACACCTCAGCTGTTGCATAACAGCCTGAGGGTGAGGAAGTATGAGAGTTTTCACATGCCCTAGCCCGGGGGTCGGCAACCTGCGGCTCCCGAGCCATTTGTGGCTCTTTCACCTCTGTGCTGCGGCTCCCTGTGGCTTTGGGAAATAATTGGTCAGTATTTAATTAAAATGTATTTTATGTTAGTTTGTTAGCTTTTGAAATGTAATTATGGTGATCTTGTACAACCTAAGTGTAGCGACACATTTCCTGCCACATCCGAAACGGCTCACAATTAGCCAGCATTCCGGCTAAGGGAGATAGCCTACGGGGGTTTGTGAGTACGCGTCTTTTGCAGCATCTGCGTCCATGGGGGCTGGGTTGAGGGAGGCTTAAAAGCAAGGCTGTTTAGTTCGAATAAAGCTATCTTTGACTGCAGTTTACTGACACCGCTACAACGTGTTTTTATCGCTGGCTGTCCAGACGGAAGGTGCTGAAACGCTTTGTCGCGTGTCTGGAAGAAGTGAAAACTTTCCTGGGCAGCAAAGGGCTCACCTTTCCTGAGCTGGAACAGCCAGAGTGGCTGGAAAAGCTACACTTCATGGTAGACATGACAGCGCACCTGAACACGCTGAACACAGCTCTTCAGGGGAAAGGACGTACAGCCCTGCACATGTTGGAGGATGTTTTGGCATTCGAGCGCAAGTTGACAGTGCTTGCCAGAGATTTACAGAAAGGCACTTTGTCTCACTTCCCCAATTTGAGAGAGTTCAAACAAGGTCACGACATGATAATTTCGGAGTATTTACATTCTGCAATCATCGCAATGCAAACATCGTTTGGGAAATGCTTCTGTGAGTTCAGAGAGGGAAAAAACACATTATCCTTCCCGGTCACTCCCTTAAGCATCGATCCTTCCCTACTGAATACGACTGCATTGGCAGGTGTGAGTCAACCTGATCTTGAGATGGAACTGGCCGACATAGCCGACAAAGACATATGGGTGTCCAAGTTTAGACGCTTGACAGCAGACCTTGAAGATGTTGCCCGTCAGAAGGCCGTTCTTGCTCAGAAACACAAATGGAGTGATATTGAAAACCTCACAGATGACAGCTTGCGATCCTGTGTAAAGATGAAGGTGACATCATACAGCCCTGATGTGCAGACGCTGTGCGCTGAGGTCCAGGAGCAGAAATCCCATTAACCAAGTATGATAAATATTTTAATTGCCTATTATTTTACTTATATTCATATTTTTTCATAGTTCAGTGAAATAGTCCTTTCATTTTTCAGGATGACAGCTGGCTGACGTTATTTTTGGTTTGCTGCTGGCGGAAAATTTAAGTTCGGCGTTTTTCATAAATACAAGAAGGACTCAAATAGACATTGAATATTTTACTTAAAAGTAACTTTCAACCCAACGTCTTTTTTTCGGAGTTCAAAATGTTTTTGTTGCATGCAGAAATGTAATTTCGTTTTCTCTGCAGGAGTTCATCAATTTCATAAATGCAACACATTATAGTTTGTTTATACATAGCATAAAGGCAAAAAAAAACGTTGTATGCAGTGTTATTTCATTTTAAATGTCAAACGGGTTTTGCGGCTCCCAGTGTTTTCTTTTCTGTGGGAAACGGGTCCAAGTGGCTCTTTCAGTGGTAAAGGTTGCTGACCCCTGCCCTAGCCCAAGCTCTTAATTTATTACTGAAGCGTTCCCCTGATGCTATGGCTAATAAGAAGGTGGCATTAGAGATCAATTTATAGAGGGCATCAGAGATCCTTCCCTTAGAAAGGAACTCCACTGATTCGTGGGGAACACCCCTGAGACCTCAATGATAGAAATGCAAGAACAGGCTCACCTGTAGGTTTCAGAAGAGTCCTCAGGAAATGCAGACTGTGAAGTCAAAATGCAGTGGTAACCAAGCACAGTGCTCAACTCTCAAGCTCAGGAATATAAGTCTGTCACTGTAGATGATGTCCTTGAAGTAGTTGCAGAGCAGGGCAAAACCATTAGTGAGTTGATTTAAGCAATGAAAGATCTTGCTGTACAGAGAGGTGTTGTACATGTTACTAGCTGTAGACCCAAGTTCTTTCTTTCTTTTTCCTTTTTTTTCAGCAATCATAAAAAAAGTCAGAAATTTTATTGATAAAGAAAAAACCCCACTAACTAAACTAAAACAAAAAAAAAAAGAAAAAGAAAAAAAAAAGGAAAGAAAAAGAAAGTTTGGGCAGTCCAATTGAGGATAAAATTAGCAAAAGAGAGAGAGCGAAAAAAACACATCCTTCCAGTCATCTCTGAAACTTCACGGATAGGGATTTTCCCCAAAGAGAATAAAGAAAAATACATAAATAAAAATAAATGAAATCATGTGAAAATATTGAATAAAGGGTTGCCAGACTTGTTCAAAATTAAAGGATGTATCAAACGTCCGGCTTCTAATTTTCTCCAAGCTTAGACATGATATAATGGAGGAGAGCCAATAGAAAACAGTAGGCGGATTAGATTCTTTCCAGTGTAGCAAAATAGCCCTCCTAGCCAGTAAAGTTGAAAAAGCTATCACATGTTGGGTGGAAGCAGACACTTTGCTTGCTTCCTCTGGAATAATCCCAAAAATTGCTGTAAGTGGATTAGGTTGAACATCCGTATCTATAACTTCAGATAATATTCCAAACCCATCCCTCCAAAAATTATTTAAACTTACACATGACCAAAACATATGAGTTAGAGTAGCCACTTCTGTGTTACATCTGTCACAAATAGGGCTTATGGTTAGACATAGGTAATCAAATGAGCACCATGACTGAGCAGCTCTTTCGGGAAAACTTGAATGGGGAGGATGAGGGTATGTTGTCCACTGCTGGCTGGCTCAGGTTAGCAGCTGCTAATGGTCTTGATATTTCTTACCTTGGGTATCTAGAGCTAGAGGTTCAAGCGATGGGCATGAAGATTCCCAATTGTGGCTTTCTGGTAGTCAGAGATCCTGATAGCACTGAACAACCTGAGCCCTGCATTGTAGGCATGAACATTATAAGCCAATGTAGACAATTTGTCTATGCCGCATTTGACATGACCCTAGAAGGAAAGTTGGATTTTGATTGTGGAGATGTTTTCCAGAAAGTGCAGATGCACACTACTGAAAAGAATGCCGTAGTCTTGGGTAAAGATACTAAGCACATACCTGCTGAATCTGTAGCTAACATTATGGCTAGGAAGGCCGATGGAGATGTTGGTACTGATGATACGATGTTACTTGAGCCACTTAACACCACTCTGCTGGCTGATCTTGTTGACTTGTTGTCATACTCTGCCAGTACATATTTTAAACCTCTCTCTCGAGGACTTATGGCTCTCACCTAGGACCTAACTGGGTATATTATCAAAGGTAGAATGTATAGATAGTGATCGGCAAGGTGCTGTAAGATTTCAACAGATCTCAGCTGGCTTTGAACAAGTGACTGTTGGCCTAAAAGAGGAGGCTAGTAACCCCAAGTTAAAATCAATTCTGGAAAAACTTTATATTGGAAGTAGTGAAGAATATCAAGCTCAGTTAAGAGCTTTATTGGCTGAGTACCTGGATATCTTTGCAGTTGAAGATGAAGATCCCGGGTACACTGACAAGGTCAAGTATGAAGCTCATTTAACTGACGATGAGCCCATTACACAGCCATGCTGTTGCATTCGGCCAACTCAGTACTGTGAAATGAAAGAGCACATCTCAAAGTTGTTGAAGAAGGGTGTGACTCAGGAGACCAATAGCGTGTAGGCCTCACTGATTGTGTTGGTACAGAAGGCTGATGGTAACATAAGCCTTTCATAGTGGAGACTGATGCAAGCAGACACAGACTAGGAGCTGTTTTATACAAGGTTGTTGCACATGCAAGCCGATGATTGAGAAATGCTGAAAAGAATGATAGGAATTATAACAGCATAAAATTAGAGCTGCTTGCACTTAAACACTTAAGTGGGCTATAGCAGAAAAGTTTTGTTGTTACTTATTGGGTTCCAAATTCATTGTAATAACTTGTAATAATCCGTTATCCCACTTGAAAACTGCCAAGCAATTGAGCAGAGATGGATCTCACAGCTGTCAGTGTTTGACTTTGATGTTTACTATCATCCGGGTCGGAGCAATACCAGGGCTGATGCTCTCTCTAAGCAGCCACTTGCAGGGGAGCCTGAACCTGTCTCAGAGAATGCTGAGTTTGGTGGGTCTGTGGTGATCCGTAGTCTGATCAATTGCGGCACTGCTCTTAATCCGGCACTGGTTACAGCTGATCTTAATAGCTGTAAGGTTAAGCAAATTGAAGCTCTTGAAGCTGGTACTAATGATGTAAGTGATCTGATGCAAAGAAGCACCCCGACTTTCCCGGGTTATTCCATTAGGACCTTGCACACTTTTCAGCAGCAAGACCCTGTGTTAAGTGTCTTCAGAAACTTATGGGACAGAAAAAAAAGCCACATGGCAAGGAACATAGAGCTCTGCCTGAACCAGTTTTGTCTCTGTTAAAGCACTGGGACAGTATCAGAAACATCTGAGTGATGCTCATGCCAGAGCAAAAGAATACTCTGAATAGAAGACTGCAGAACGCATTGCCTTACCGGAGGATAAAATACATTTTTCCAAGATTGACGTAAGTGCACTAGTTTACCTCCAGAACAGCCCCTTAGGTCGTAATAAGATCCAGGATGCTTGGAAATCAACTGTCTACAGGGTGGTAGAGGTTATTAACAACACATACACGGTGGAACCTTTGGAGGGAGGGCCTATCAAGAGAGTAAACAGGGTAGACATCAGGCCCTGTGAGAACATTCCCACCTCGGTTCCTCAAAGAAGATTACTAACTCCTGTAATTCAGGGTACTCCATCCCTGGGACCTGAATCAGATTCTGAGGATTTGGAGAATGGTGTGGATATTGAGAGAAGATGCGTCAGAACAGGGTGTACAGAATCTTGACTCTAGCCCTGGTAGCAAAACTTCTGGAACTGAGACTATAGTGCCAGTGACAGCTGATACATGGTCAGATGTTGGTAGTCCTCCTGTTGCAGCACCTCACAGGAGTAAGAGAGTAAATGCTGGATGGCAGTCTTAAGTATTCGTTATCCTGCGTGTGTATTTTTCCACAGGCTACAAAATTAATATATATTATTTCTGTTTTTGCATGATTTTTAATCTATTCAATATACATATACTGTTATTTATTTTCTTCTATATTATGCATTGAGAACTGCTGCTGCTAAGTTAACAAATTTCACGACACATACCGATGATAATAAAGCTGATTCTGATTCTGATTCTAAGGGGACAATTAACCTCCACAAATAAAGTATTATATAAATTTCAGTCATTAAGAAGGAAATTCATACCCCTTCAAAAATACAGCAAAGATTTGTGAATTGCAGATAAGTGTGGGGGCAGTAACTAATTCTGTTGTTTGGACTGGTATTTTGTGACTTTGAAAAAAATAATTTTAAAAATATGATTAAACAGTTCTAGAAGTAATAATTTCCAAATGTCATCTAGCAGAGTTTTTAATAAAATTGAGTTTATAAACCATTATTGTAAAAAGGAAGTACTGATGTTCTCTGTAATACCATTTAGGTATATTGGAAGCCATGATTAAATAAAAGTGTTTTTTCTGTATTTGCATTTCTTCAGTCAAACTATAAATAATTTGCCTTCAACACTTCCATTGTTATCCAGGCACGTTTTCAGCTCTGTAACAGGTGATTAAAGAACAATCCCTGGTTTGTTTGCAATCTGCTCACATTCATTCTCCCAGATTGGGTCCAGTCTTTTTTCATGATCTCATTACATTATTATCTTGCTCATTTTCATTTACCTCACAGTCATACATGCTGCAGAAACTTCCAAATTCACCAGGAGAAATACAAGAGATAAATACATAAGAAAAGAATACATACAAACAGATAAAAAATATTAAGTACAGATTCCATGCCCAACAAAATAAGCAAATACTTCACACCCCCTCATGGCTTTAAATGATTTCCAATCACAAAGCAATTGCCTTAATGACAAAATAGCTTACAGAAAAAATACACAGTGGTTTTCTTGTTCACTTCTGCACTTAATCAGCAGCCGTCTCGTTAAATTCAGGATATTTACAGTACAGAGAGTACGATGCACTAGCTTTCTCCTAATATAAGAATTGCTATTGCATTCTCCATGGTGACATGCTTGAGAGGGAACGGAAAACTCTCAGATGTATACACAGTTTGTAATTGTTTTGTTCAGTATGTGATTGACAGTTGCCTTTCAAATGAGAGTGTAAATACTTAAAATCAGAGATGTCAGTCAGCCCATGGTTCAGGTTGGAGTACTTTTGCCTCAGACTCTGAAGACTCTGAGTTCAAGTACATTGTCTTAAAACTTGAGCACAGAAATCAGATTGGGGACTCCTGAATATTACTGAAGAACTGGTGCAATGAAATAGTTCTTCCAGATATAGTAAAGTGGAGGACCCATCCTGCCCAGCACCAAAGCTAAATCAGCACTGTGATCATAGAATATCTGCTGTAATCACACTTCTTGTGGGAGCTTGCTGTGTACAACTTGAGTGTTTGATTTCCTACATTATAGTCACAAATTAATTCAAAATGGTGTAAAGTGATTTGGAATGGCATGAAATGAGAAGAACCCCTCAGAAGTACATTCCACTTTTTGCAACATAATTAATCTGTAGGAAAAAACTGAAAGATTACATGGAATAACAGGTGACTTTTTGAAAATTGGTGAAAACCAGGGAAGTAGCCAAAGCTGATCTACCTGTGCATAAAGATGGTACAGCTTTAACATTCTCATTTAACGAGAACATCACTAACACTGCATTGTGATAACAGAATGTGGATTACAGGAAGACTTAAGTACCAAACTAGGTCTTGATTACAGAATAAAATTACTGTCCTGATCTGAAAGCAACCAATGCCTATTGGTCAGTTGTTAACCAATCCCAGGCTGACATTCTCTGATTGGCTGTTGTTCCAGACAATGCCTCATATATTCTCAGTGACATTTAAGTAATTGTGCTCTGGTTGCACTGTTATCAGTGAGTCCAACGACGTCAGCGTCTAACATTGAACAGGATTCATGTGCTTCCATTAGCAACTTCCAAGGTTACATTTGAATCCTGGTTCAAATGTTACAAAGATATCTTCCTGGTTGAGTTTGCCAGTAAAGATGACTCATAGAAAATACGCATCTTACTCCAAAAATTGGGTACTGCTGAACATGAGCATATAACAACAACTTCATTCTCCCACATGACCAATCATTTGATGAAACTGTCCAACAACTAACAAGCATTTTTTAGAGAGTAGTCATCTCTCTTCAGTGTTTGTGACCACTGTCTGAAACTCATCAAGCACTCATCAGCAATGACTTCATCACATATGCTGGTGTCATCAGTCGCATTGTGAAAACTTCAAGCTGGGTAACATGACTGAATCATTATTCATAAATCTAATTTTTATTTACAATGCAGATATTCACAAATGGCCTTGCCAGATGGGAGCAAGGACATGAAATAACTCTACAAGCTGTCACACAAGATGTAAGCACTTGATCAACCTGAAACTCAATTCCAAACTGGTTGAGCAGAACCGTGTCAACACAGTTTCCAGCGGCCCAGACATCATCACTCAGAAGGTCTCAAAACTGCCAGCCACAGGTTGTTGAAACTGTGGTGTGTGACATTACACAAAAAACTGCAAATACAAGAACCAAATTTATAGAAAGTGCCAATGGCATGGTCACAAAGAAAGCTTTAGCTATCCTTTATTGTCTTCTAGTATAGTGACACACAAGGGCAGTAAGTTTCAAAAGCCATCAAAATCTACAAGGAATTTAATGGGCACTTTCAAAGTTGACTTTGCCACCAGAATAACAGTCCATCAATATATTTATCAATGATCAGTCAATCAAGCCACAACTTGACATGGCGGCAGGTATCACCATTATCTCCAAATGCACATGATGGACTGCTGACTCCACACCAGTCAAGTCCCTTCATCTCTCCACCTGCAGTGCATCCAGTAGAACCCTCCGCATGGCATGTTGGTGAATTACTCTGTACGGTGAAGTTGAATGGTCACCAGTTCAATGGTGTGTATTACCTAACAGACCAGCTAGATCTGAATGTCCTTGGCATTGACTGGCAGGACCATTTTGGAGCATTCCCCTGGATGAGGTCTATATGAAGACATTGATCATTTAGTCATGTCAGCTGATGCCATGTCACCATCAGTACATGAGAGCATACAACAACATCTGGATCAGGGCTATGCAGCTATGTTTCATGATGGTTTACGTCACTACACTAAACTGCAAGTAGAGCTCTATCTGCATCCAGGTCCAAAGTCTGTCTTCTGTCACAAAAGACTGGTACAATATGTAGTCTTACCGATCACTGAGCAAGAGTTAGGTCGCCTACACCAAGTTGGTGTAATCAAAGCTGTCAACCGACTCATTGGGCAGCTCCAATAGTAATCATCAGGCAAGTCAAAGGTACAGTGAGGTCATGTACAGACCTCTGAACTGGTCTCAGCATGGCTCTGGAGACACGTCGTTTCCCACTATCGGTACTGGCAGATCTCTCTGCCAAATTGAGTGGTCTACTTTGCAAAGTTGCACTTGGCTGCAGCCTCCACCCAGGTAGAAATGGTGGAAAATTCACAAGACCTTCTCACCATTACAATACATAAAGGGTTGTTTTGCTTCCTCCAACTGCCTTTCAGGATAAAGGCAGGTCCTTCAATTTTCCACTAGTTTATGGACACCATGTTGAATGGTATCGATGGTGTTGCCACTTACCTCAATGACATCATTGTGATAAGCATGGATTTGACAGAACTATGCCAATGTCAGGACCATGTTTTGAACCAGCTTCAAAACCTTGGATTGTGACTTAGGGTGAAAAAATGCAGCCTTCTGATGTCTGCTGTCAAGCATTTGGGGTTTGTCACAGATGTTCAGTCTCTGAAACAATCCTGCAATCTTAAAGATGCCTCCACCATTAGACGTCAGCATCTTATGATCGTTTTTGGGCATGATCAGTCATTATTTAGAATCCCTCCCTGCAATGCACCTACTAAGGGAGCCAATCAATGTCCTGCTGCCATGTGGAAATGGTCCAAACAATACCAAAAAGCATTTTATCAGGTGAAGAATATGCTGTCCTCTGATCTCTTGACACATTTCAACCCAGATCTGCCAATTCTCATTGTGACAGAGGCATCCAAATAAGGGATGTGTGTGCTGTCTTATCCCATGTCTTTCCTGATGGTTCCAAAAAAGATGTTATGCATGCAGTGAGATCACTGACCACAGCAGAAAGGAACTATGGACAATTCAAGAAAGTAGCTTTGGGAGTCATCTTTGCTGTGAAGAAACTTCTCGTGATACTTTATGGTAGACGTTTCATTCTCCTTACTGATCACAAGTCACTGTTGTCCATCTTCAGGTCTAGGAAATGCATCCTGGTGTGTAGAGCTAACTCTCTGTAAAGGTGGGCAATAGTGTATAATTTTGAAATCAAGTACACAACTAACCATGAACTTGGTCAGGCAAATGTCCTCTCTGTACTTAGAGTATGAATCAGCAGGTTACTGAAAACAAAGATGTAGTTGTAGCTGTAGTTTCAGTTGATTGTGAAGTCCAGCAGGCTGTATCAGATGCTGCTAAGGGTCTTCTGGTCATGGTCGACAAGATCAGAACAGAACCAGCACAGATCCTCTTCTTCAGCTTATCTCTAGACACCTTGCTGAATGATGGTCAGTCAAAATTGAAGATGTCATGCCTTCTAGAGACATCGGAACTGTGAACTCCTGCCTAATGTTTGCAGACTTATTAGGTATTCCATGTACACTTTGACCAAAAGTACTGAAACAATTCCAGCATGGTCACCCCCAGGCATTGATCGAATGAAAGCCCTGGTGAGAAGTTTTATATATTAGCCGAGCATAGATAAAGACACCATATCTGTATTCAAGCAGTGTACTCGGTGCTCCACAGCAGCAAAGAATCCAAATGGAGTTGATTCACAGTCATGGCATCAGGCCACCAGACCTCAGAGTCAAGTATATATTGATTTTGCTGCCCCAAGTGAACTTACCTCACCCCAAATGGCCAGAAGTATTACCTATGAAGTCAACAATGACAAAGGCTACCATTCAACAATTTCTGCAGATCTCTAAATCCCTTTGGGATGCCAGAAATGCGTTTTTTTTTCTGACAATGGCACCCAATTCAGTGCACAGCAGTTTCATCACCAACCATCCACAGTCCAACAGCCAGGCATCGAGGTTTGTGAATACCTCCAAACAGTTGCTTCTGAAACCAGGAGGGGAAGGAACATCAGCCAAACCTTGCAAAATATTTCGGATAACATATTGAATAACACTGCATCCAGGCCTCGAGAGGAAGTCTCCAGCTGAAGTTCTTTTGAAGAGGAAATTTTGCACAGTGTTGGATGCAATACTGTTACAGTGTCCAAGATTTGAGACAGCAGATGGTTCAGATGCTGCCTTGGATAGGTGAAGTCCTTCGATACTGAAGCTGCAGTGTGGGCCAAACAATGTTGTAAAAACCACTGGGTACCAGATCAGATTGTCAAACGCTAGGGGAATGTGTTCTATGAAGATGTTGTAGATGGACATCTCTGACATCGCCAGATTAACCATTTATGACCATGTGTTCCTGAGGGGACTGCAATTTTATTGGGCAGATCATGAAACAAAAAGCTGGGCTTTCAACTCTTCCTGGAAGGGTTCAATTTACTGCAAGCAACATCATGAGGACAGCATGACAACCTGTGACCCTGAAGATAGACTGGTTACCAGTGCGAGCCTATTGTTCAAATCCTAATGAATCTTCAGGTCGAATCCTACTGGTATTCATCTTCAAGAGGATGATGTTTTGATGAGCTGAAAGTAACAAATACCTATTGGTGAGCTGTCATCCAATCCCGTACTGACTTTCTCTGATTGATCATTGTTCTAGACAACATCTCAAATGTTACTTTGACAGTTAAATTTTGTTGATTTTGGCTGAGTGCTTTGCTGAATAAATGTTTCTTCTGTGTTCTGTTTTACTCTATCTCCAAGATCAAGGATGTCATCTGTTGTTATAGGTGAGTGAACAAAAAAAAAAGATTATCCAGAGGTCTAGCAGTAAATCCAATTTCCAAATACGCTCTGTAAAATAATTAGTGAGGTTCCTGAGAGTTGTGTGTTGACTTTCCTGCATTTCATAACTCTACCACATTAGCACAATCCATATCCCTATTTATTATTCTTTCCCCTAAAACAAATCAATCACAGATTATTGAATAATTTCAAAATAGTTGAATAGTTCTTGAGCAAAGTAGTTCTGGAAATCATATAAACTTGCTTGAGCTTCAGAAGAGGGAAGTTGATTTTGATATTTCTGAATGATTGATAGCTTATGCATTTAGAAACTATTCAAAAAGTTTAGATTGATCTTACAGTATAATAGTCTTTTTATTTCTTCTAGGTTGGATAAGATGAGACCATAAATTTGTCACTGTAAATTAATATACTCTCTTTCTGCATTTGACTTTAATGATATAATAGCTTTCCATGAGCTTCTAAAGCAATTGAAGATGAGAGAAATAAAACATTGTCCATTACAGGTAAACCACCAGCAACAATAGCTACTCTTTGATTGCAAAATAAAAAATCTATCTCAATACAACATCATATTTTAATCCTAGGGTATGGGAATACAACAAGTGCCTCTAGAAACCTTTGCAGAGAGTGTAATAATGAGAGAATAAATGGTATAAATAAAAGATGGATAAGGAAAATTCTCATATTCACGCACACCAAAACAGCCACATACTGAAAGATAAAAATAAGAGGGTAAGGAAAAGTTTGCCAGAATCCTGTTTTCATCACAGTTCCAATTGGATTTCAGTCTTCAGCAGAATGTTGAAAGTAATTTTGTAAAGAAACTGCTTGATACTTTAAAGCCTAAAATGGCTGCAGCAGGAAGAGTAATTTCATGCTGTAATGGTAGGAGATGATGTAAGGAAGGACTGCATAATCTTTGTAGTAGGAAATTAAGCTTTCCAAGATATGTACACTTCAGAAGGAGATAATCATTGATGATAGCATTTTCTCTTGTGGAGCAGGATTCAGAGTGTTGAGTGGTTATTTGCTTAATTATAATAACTTTGGCTTAAATATATCTAAAATTTGAATCCATTGGTTCTGTGGTAACAAAAAAATCCAAAGATTTACAACTTTTACACAAAGAAAGTGACTGAGAGTGAGATAATGAGGACTTTTTTTGTGTAAAAATTGTAAATCTTTGAATTTTTTTTTTACCACAAAAGAATTGGATTCAAATTTTTGGATATATTTAGCCAAATTATTATAATTCAGCAAACAACCAGTCAACAGGTTGCTTTTGATGGGACGTAGGCACATAAAAAATTAGTGGACAGATTTGCCTACAAAACAACATTGACTTCCCTTCAAAGCTAATTAATAATCATTTGGTGTTTCGTAGGAATATGAGGCACTCTCTCATCAATATGCAAGACTTTTGTCTGGCCATTGAAGATGGAGCCTTGTCATTATTTTGCATTTTGAAGATGGACAAACTCTCAGTGAAGACTGAAGTGCATACAAGCAGGTGAAGAAACAGTTCACCCTTGGCAAGCACAGCAGGGGCTGTTTGATTACTGTGATATTTTACCATGAGCAGATTATTCATGACTGCCATACTAGTTAGTACAAATAACTCAATTAGTTCTGCATTGCTGCAGTGTGAGGAAGATCAGGAATACCATATGGTATGCATAATTTAAAAGTATAAAGATTGAAAACCATTTAGCATTTTTTAACAAAAAAATAAATTGAGGTGATAGTATAAGCAATCTCCTGTAATAACTATCTTACACGCCTGAGTAAATAATGCATTAAAGAGTCACAGTGAAACAACCAGCCGGAAAGAAAATTATTCTAAAAAAAAGATATTTAGAATATGCCTCTCTGGAAAGTGTTTGTATAAATCAAAGGTGATGTGAAATGAAAATTTGTATTTAATGAACTGTTCGATTTATCATTGCTTCATGCTGTACTAGAACAGAGTGACTTGCACTGTGAAAGAACAAGCAGAAACTATTAGATTTAGAGTTGCAGGATTCCCTGAAAGTGAAGATACCAACATAGTCCTACTTTATATGAGTCATTGAGGAAATATAAATGGAAAACAACTGGAGGTATTTTTTTTGTAAAGTTATTTATCTGTTTTATTGCTAGTTTTATAAATCCCATTGTGTGCACTGTTTGCTAGGCTGGACAAGAGAGACCAAGAGGACCATAAAGAGAAAGCATATCAAATTTAACAACAAAAGGAATGATAATTTAATGTATTGTATAAAAATATCATGAAACTATTAAATATTGCAATGATATATGCAGAAAATTCAATGAACAATGTGAATTGATAATGATGATTAATAATAATAATAATAAACATTTAAATATTGCTATATTTTATCATCATATATCTATATTTGAATTTAAGATATGTTTATATGCTTAAAATCAGCAAGGAAACTGCAAGGTATCTTTGTAGTACCACTATTTGGATTCAATCTCAAACTATTTTATAGAAGTGTGATTGATACGTCATTACTGCCCATCAATTTTTGAATCGTTCCTTTTAAAAATAAGATCTGATAATCCAAGGGTTTGGTTTGATTCAGCTTTACTGTAGATCTCAGCACCTTTTTTATCATGATATTCCCAATGATACATGAGCACTTATTAAAAATAAAGAAGAGTCTGCTTAGAATATGTAGAGAACAATGGAAGCAGATAACCAGCTAGATCACATTCATGCTTATACTGGCAGTTCCTAAACATTACGTGAGCACATTACAGTGTGGAAATGTGGCAATGAATGTGCTGGATGTAAGCAGGTATCATTTCTATCTTTCTGGTTTAATCCTGGACTCAATAATAAATCCAGTAGTGGGTAGTACTGAACTGAGGGGCTGAATGTACTTCAGTTCCTGTCTCTTAATTATGCATCACATATATTAACTGCATTCAGCAGAACTAATGAAAGGGGTGTGAAAATAAAGGAGTTTGATTATTTTTTCTATTTAAGTTAATACTAACATTCTATTTAGGTGGCATGAGTTCCAAATGTTTCTAAATATATTAATTGTTAGTATTTTTTTAACTTTTTAATTGCTATATATTAATGAGCTTGAGTTGTGAGAAGGCCATCAGGGCAGCTTTGAGTGCAGGGTCTCAGAATCCACTGTTTGAAGCTTAGTCACAGTTCAAGGGCAATCTGTGGTTTGGTCAAGAATGATAGTAGGACTGCTAAAGTAATAGGAGATATGTAGCTAAGAGGCAAAAGGAAATAGTTTGGAAATATTACCAGTGATTCATGCCTTGGTAACAGGCTGATACCGGAAGTCACGAAGCACGTGATAAATGGCAATGATTTCCCAAGATCTAGATTTTGAAATTTCTGTATCAAGTCTGAAGAGTTCCAATGTGTGTTTCCACATTGGGATTTTGAATATTGTTCTTTGACATTATATTCTCTGTCCCACTTCTCTCCTTCCTTCCCTTTCCATATCTGCCTTCCCTTTTCTACTTCTCCTCTTCTCCCTTTAATCTTCTGTATATATAACGTGGGTAGAGATGGAATATACCTATTCAAGCCAGGAGGGTTAAAGGTGCTTTTGGAGGCTAATCTTGAATCACATTTTTGATCTTTGACAGATGCCATTTTGTTTGATCTCTGTAATTGCTGTGATTGCAGATACGTGCACTCAGCAGGCTGGGAGAAAATAAATAAACTATAAAAAAACAATAAAACACTCAGATTCCAACCTTTTGTAGTTAAGATATGACTGCCTCTCTTTCTTCATATATTTTTACAACTTTATAATTATCCATGTATAATTCATTCAGTACAATTTTCTTATTTATGAGAAAATACTGCTGCAGTTTGATTCTTCTGCTTCCTTTACTGAGTCAGTTTTCTTTGCAGAGCTTTCAGAGGATGTCAAAGGATCTACACAAACTTGTGGAGAACAGTGGCTATAGAAAGCATGTTCATTGTACTGGTGCTGGAAACTTTGAAGTTTCAGCTTTCGACAGAAGTTTACCAAAGACATGGCTTACAGGAATAGTGCTATATACAGTAAGTGTACTCTGTGAATGCCAGCAGTTAGGGACTTGCAATGTGCAGTCAACCTTAGATGAAGTTTTCTCTACGTGTGATTGGTGTTTGGGTAAGTATCAGACTGACAGATGTGACAGGGAACAGTAGAGTGGAATGCCTGTGAGGCTATGAAACTGGGAGACTCCCATACATCTTCCATTGGGGAGAAAAAAGCAAGGAGCATATGTGAGACTGTATTTGTGAGTACAGGAGGACATAGCTGTCAGTGGGGACAAAGGCCTGATGCCTGATGCCTGATCTTTAAATCTTTACAGTTCACGTTTTCAGGTGAAATGTAGTTGGTGATAGCTAACTGTTCTTTGAGTAAGTAATAACCACATGACTAGAAATTGGACCTACTGGTTCAGAAACTTATGCACACATCGTATTGGCAAGCATTTTATTTTTCATAAGTCTAATTACAGAAGCGATCATTAGTGACAATCAGGACATTAGCTCCAACTTTTCCATATGTTACTTCCCCTCTGCCTGGCCAACATTTGTACAGCCTTAGTCATACAGTCCATGATAGTATCATTTGTGCAGCAGTCACTTCTGTGAGTACCAAACCTGTGCAGAGGCATCAAGAATGATCTTTAACTCTCAAATATTAACTGCACACACAAAGAGAGAAGAAAACTACACAGAGGATTGGAGAGTCTATTCATTAAAGTGTTTTCTGCATGACATCAACGTGACCGCCAGTTCCATTTGTTAATGCTCAATGTTTATATGCAAGCGTCACTGCAAGTTCCTTTTTGGTAGTTGTGTGGTTTCTGTACTATGCACATTAGTGACCGTTGCTGTAATATCTGTCAGAGTGATCACTATACCCTAGAATGGCAGGGGGCTGGTCAGAGCACAATGGTCAATCAATGTATATTATAATGCCGCGAAAAAAATTAATTGAGGCACCATAGTGCATCCATAAGAGAAAATAATTTTGACTACCACCACTACAACAGCTTTTCAAGATTAGATAGCTTGAGACAAAGATTTCTAGACTGTTTCCTTTCAATTATAAACAAGAACAGGTCCTTCAGCCCACCTCTTCTGTGCTGACCATGATCCCAATCTTATTCTGCCTCTGCATGGGTCATATATGCCCATTCCCTAATGTCTGTTTAAACACCTCTTAAACATTACTGTCATATCTGCTTCTACCACCTTTCCTGGCAGCACCTTCTAAGCACCCTCTATTCTCTGTGTAGAAAACAACTTGCTCTCCTCATCTCTTTAAAACTTTCCCCCTCTCATCTTAAATATATAACTTCCAATGTTTAACATTTCTTCCCCGCAGAGAAAGACTCTAACTATCTTAGGACTCAGCAGGTGATAGCAAACAATCCAGTTATGACATTACATTCAACCAACCCGGGCATAAGCCTGTTCTTTCAGTTTAGACAGTCTGTCACATGTGATTCAGTTTTCCACCTCTCTCACGTCAAGTCACAAACAGCTTTTCTGTTACAAATTATACACATGCTCAAATGATTATAAGCAAGTCTTCACATGCTCGGCCACCCTAAGAAGTCAGCTTGGCTGTGATTCATGTTGTTTTCCATCTAATAAATAATCTATTGGCAGAAGATCCAAATGTGGTTCAGCAGCACCATTACATAACTTTGTGGATCCTGCTTTTCTTACAAACTGCCATTCCTGTAAATTTGTCAGTCAAATCCAGCCCACCTAGATAGTTACCTCTTTTTGGAAAACAAGTCTTCTTGGAAAGCATATGACCCATTAAAAAAGGCAGTGAGAGGAAAGGATTTTCAGCATGCCTTTAGGCTTTGTTGGTGTGCACACCCACTCCATCTAAACTGGCAGCAATCATGAAGCCTCCTCCAGCAATAGCAGAAAGAAGTGTCAAATGGCTAACTAGATCTTTAAATCATTGCAGTCAATGGTGTATAATGAATGCTGGCTCCTCTGTAGATGGTCAACAGTATTTCAGGGCAGATAAATGTGATCCAGGTTGCAACATTCAAAATGAGCCTTGCATCATGGTTGGCATCAACCACTGCCTGGACTATAGGTAAAGGATGTCTGACTTGTGCAACCAGATGAGCCAAGCTGATTTCTGAAAACTGCAACACTTCAACCTTCAGCTGCAGGTTGCTCAAAACACAATATTATGTGATCCAGTGTTCATATTTTCATTTTCCATGCTGAACCCAGTTTCAGCCACATTACATCAAGAGGATTATAACAGATTAAAAATGAGTTAGATTCTATTTAGTTGCCCAATTGCACTGATTCATTGAAAATTCTGCATCTGCAAAGCAACTTTTGCAAAAACTTATTTAATCTAACTGGCACAAGTTCAAGCTGAATTTGCCATTTCTTGATTGCCCTGACTGTTGAAACTCTACCAAATGAATCAGATGAAAATAAATACTATCAGTTGTTTATATCACATTGTAAGGACTGAAAGAGTACTGCAAAGGGTAAAAATAGAGTAGGGATTGTTAGGCCTGTAACAGTGGACAGAGATTATGTCATTGCTTGTACTGACTTTGAACTTTGTGGTCTTGTATCAGATATGACATCTCCACGTAGTTTCTATCTCCTTCGCTAAGTAGAGGTTAAAGGAAGTTGAAAGGCTACAGTTTCTATTTTTCAGACTAAATTTACTTCCTGCTTGATTCTCATCAAGCCGGCTAAAGCCATAAGCCACCTCCCCTTTAAGAGATTTGGAACAGCTGCCACCTGCGCTAGGCAGTTATGATGTTATTGGCCTCTTGCTGGTGCATCTCGGCATTGAATGGCACAACTACCTCTAGCAAGGTGAAGGATAATTCATATGATCAGGCATCAAGAATTTGGAATACTGTATGTACTTCATCATCAATTATGCATCAGAATACCTATCTGTTTTGCATTGCTTGAAGTTAGTCCCTTGTGGTTTTCAGTCCCAGGATAACATTTTGAGATCTTTCCAGGAGCCTTATAGTGAGGCACTTGTGCAGATGAGAAATATTAGTTTACAAGAATGTTTACGTGGCACTAGAAATTTGAGAGAATGATAGATGATTAATGAAATATCTAAGTGGGAAAAGAAAGAAAAAAAAAGAAAGATTTACTGCAGCAGGTTTTTCCTGCTTGAACATTTCTTCTTGATGTTCAGATTTCTTCAAATGTTCTTGAGCATTTGAAAAGCATCAAGATAAGTCACTGGGTTCAGATGAGACATACTATGGGAAGCGAGGAAGATTGCTGATCCTTTGGCAATGATCTTTGCATCATCAAAAGGTATGTGAGAAGTACCAGAGAATGGAGGGTTGCAAATGTTGTTCTCTTGTCCAAGAAAGGGAATAGAGATAATCCAGGAAATTATAGACCAGGGATTCTAACTTCAGTGGTGGGCAGATCCTGAGAAGCAGGATTTATGAACATTCGGAGAGACATAATTTGATTAGGGATAGTCAGCATGGCTTTGTCAAGGGCAGGTCATGCCTTACGAACCTGATTGAATTCTTTGGGAATATAACAAAACACATTAATGAAGGTAGAGCAGTAAATGTAGAGTATATGGATTTCAGTAAAGCATTTGATGAAGTTGCCCATGCAAGGCACATTCACTAAGTAAGGAAGCATGGGATCCAAGGAGATCTGTGGATTGCTCACAGAAGGCAAAGGGTGGCTGTAGATGGTTCATATTCTGCATGGAGGTCAGTGACCAATGGTGTTCCACAGGGTTCTGTTCTGGGACTCCTCTTCATTGTGATTTTTATATATGACCTGCTTGAGGAAGTAGAAGGGTGGGTTAGTAAGTTTGCTGATGATACAAATGTTGAGAGTGTTGTGGATAATCTGGAGGGATGTCAAAGATTACAACAGGACATTGATAGGATGCAAAACTGGGCTGAAACGAGGCAGATGGAATTCAATCCAGATAAGTGTGAAGTGGTTCATTTTGGATGGTCAAGTTTGAAGACAGAATATAATATTAACAGTAAGACTCTTGGCAGTGTGGAGGATCTGAGAGATCCATAGGACACTCAAAGCTGCTGCACACGTTGTCAGTGCTGTTAAGAAGGCATACGGTGTGTTAGCCTTCATCAACCATGGGTTTGAGTTCAAGAGCTGTGAGGTAATGTTACAGCTATATAAGACCTTAGTTAGACCCCACTTGGAGTACTGTGTTCAGTTCTGTTTACCTTACTACAGGAAGGATGTGAATACTATAGAGAGAGTGCAGAGGAGATTTACAAGGATGTTGCCTGGATTGTGAATTAGCCTTATGAGAATAGGTTGAGTGTACTTGGCCTTTACTCCTTGGAGTGACAGATGATGAAAGATGACCAGGTAGAGGTATTCAAGATGATGAGAGGCATTGAGTATGTGGATAGCCAAAGGCTTTTTCCCAGGGCTGAAATGACTAACAAGAGTGGGCATGCTTGGAAGTAGATAAAGGGGTGATGTCAGAGGTAAGTTTTTCACACCGAGAGTGGTGGGTGTGTGGAACGTCCTGCCAGTGACACTGGTAGAGGCGGATACAATAGGTTCTTTTAAGACACTCTTAGATAGATACCTGGAGCTTAGGGCTATGCAGTAAGGAAATTCTAGGCAGTTTCTGGAGTAGGTTACATGGTTGGCACAACATTATGGGCTGAAGGACCTGTAATGTGTTTTAGATTTCAATGTTCTATGTTCTACAAATTCTCTCTCTTGGAATCCAGCACCAATGTGATTTTATCAGTCTACCTGATTATGAAACTCCAATTGCCCTCCCCCCACCCCGCCATTACTAATATAACACTGCCCTTTTTACATGCGTTTTCTATTTCCCATTATAATTTGTACTCCATATCCTAGCTGCTGTTCAGAGGCCTGTATATAATTCCAGCAGGATCTTTTTTACCCTTGTAGTTTCTTTACACTACCCACAAGGATCCTACTTCCTCTCATTTTATGTCATCTTTTTATAAAACTTCATTTCAATTTCTACCAACAGAACAACCCACCCCCTCTACCTACCACCTTTTTTTTGATACAATATTAATCCTAGAATGTTAAGTTCCCATCTATGATCCTATCTGCAATCCCAACTATGATCTATACCTGCATGACAAGATCATCTAACTGATTCATGTCCACAAAACCTCCTGTCTGGTATTCTAATTATACAGTGTCTTAACACTACTGTATTCCTCTTCTCTCTTCTTCCCTTCTGAGCCACAGAGCCATTTTCGTTTCCACATTTAACTCCCACTGTGGTTTTATATTGGCTAGCCCATTATTACAGTCAGCATGCAGAGTAGGATTTTCATGGTTAGAACCATGGCAGATTTCACAAAGAAGAGGGTGCTTTATAAATAAGTCATCTGATTTATGGTATGAGCCACAAAGTGATGTGTATTTATAAGGCACTCTCAATTGAATTGAAAGGTAGCCAGATAACTTAAATAAACATTGAAGCAAAAATGAATGCTTAGTTCCAAAGCATTCCTGAAGTTTATGCGCAACTATTTCTTCAAAAAGCCAGAGAAAAAGAAACTCCTGTAAATCAAGTGAGAACGGAATATTAGTCAGCCAGGTACAGCCATTCCATGACAAGGAGATGATTGACATTGGTGACATAAAAGCTGTAATAAATTCAGAATCTGCAGCCGATATTACAAAGTGCCCCGAGGTGATAAAATGGCAGTAAGCAGATCAGATATCAAGTTGTAGAAAATGTTTAAGTGCAGTGGGGTATGAAGAAAGAACTCCATGAAGAGCAGAAAGCAACTGCCTTGAAAATGGTGATATCATAGACACATCAAAGAGATAAACTTAACAGCAATCAAAATTGCAAGAGATATAATTAGTTGTTGCATTTTGAAATAATCTGTCACATTGAGCTTTTAAAACAGTGATCAGTAACAATAAATCACAGGTGTTGGAGTAATTTTTCTATGGTCCATTAAATGTTAAGGTGACAGATAAGTTCTTGCAGATAGATCTGAAGATAAATGCCAAGATCATAAGTTTTAATAATGATGCCAGTGTAGACATTACTGTATGTCACTTCATACACAGTACAATCTCCCCTACACCCCTGAAGAGTCATCTATCATTATTTACAAGAGACCAGCAAGAAAGTAGGATCACTAGAGACCACAGACAAATGCACTTTAAAAGAGAAAGAGGTTTCAATTTTGCTAAGGTATGGGTTACAGCATCATAACCTCCAAGCAGGTGGAGGTATATTTAAAAACAAACAAAAGCTAATGTGATTAAGGTGATGAAGTAGGTTTTAACATCAGAATCCAGAGACATATTATAGCTTTGAATTGCACTCTCTCTCATTATAAAATATCATGACCTGGAAATTGTATTGCATCTAAAATGACACATCAAAAGAGTGTTGCAAGGTTGCTAATTATGTATAAGGACAAAACTGCTTATAATGAAGATGCAGGTGGAGATAACCACTTGGGAGAAGAAAGGAAATACAGATGAAAAAGAGCAACACACAGATGAAATGGAGTAGAGAGGATCTGGCTGTCATCAGGGCAGAAGGTACAGAGGATAGAAGCCTAAGACAATCAGCAAAATGATGGGAGCAAACACTAACTATATAAAAATACAGAAATGGAGAAAGATTATCTTGCCTGAATTCCCCTGGGGTGCAGATAACAGAGATCTATCAAAATCCTCTAATTGATGCCTACTTTGAAGTGTAAAGTCTAAGCAGTCCATTCTCTGTATTCTAGTATAGCTACCTTCTATCAGTGCCTTACATACAAATATTTCTTAAGTGATTGATCGGAACGTTATCTGAATTAAGATGGTAAAATCACTGTCAGTTTCATAACATTCTAACAACTCCTCATTTAAATCACTCTGGATTGTATGGCATATGCCCAAAATCCTGGTGAAGGAACTGGGATTAAGGAACATTCAGAGATAGAGAAGGTCAGATGTTGATTGAGTAAAATTTCAGTACCTAATTCCTTGGCAAATAAGATCAGTAACAAAACTCTTCTGCATTTTCATCTGTTAGTAACAGTATTTTCATTCCTATCTATTATTTTCAAACCCTTTGGGGTGAAATACTTTTGGTCATTGCAAGAAATAAGATGGGTATTCTCATTTTTTTTAATGATGTGGAATGTGTCAATCAAGATAGAAGCTAGGAGTGAATCCGATGACTTATTTGGCAATATTCGAATTCAGATATATCTTCAGCAGGCATTGATGTGATAGTTCTGTGTCTGCCTTACTCCACCCTTTGTAGCTATAAATATAGTTGGTAAATGTACATTGTACATATAGTTTTGATACTCTAGCTTTGCAATAACTTGGCATATATGTATATCCAGTAGCTATGTTACAAGGTACCTTCTGTACCTAAAAACTTGGCCAGTGAGTGTTTGTTTGTGGTTTGCTGCAGCTGTAGCCAACTGATTCAAGGTTTGACATGTTGCATTCAGAAATGCACCTCTGCACGCATTTGTAACTTGTGGCGTTTGAGTAACTGCTGTCTTCCTGTCAGCTTGAACTAGTTTGGTCATAATCCTTTCACCTCTCTCATTAACAAGGTGTTTTTGCCCACAGAACTGCCGCTTACTTGATGATTTTTTTCTTTGCTTTATGCACCATTCTGTGTAAATTCTAGAGACTGTTGTCTGAGAAATTGCCAGAAGATCAGCAGCTTCTGAGATTCTCAAACCACCCTGACTAGCACGAACAATCATTCCATGGTCAAAGTCACTTAGTTCACATTTCTTCCCTATTTTGATGTTTGATCTAAAAAGCAACAGACTCTTTCACCATATCTGTATGCTGTTATGCATTGAGTTGTTGCCACATGTTGACTGATAAGGTATTTGTATTAATGAGCAGGTGTACCTACACAGTCAACCTGTGCAGCAACTTGAGTGTCCTATGGACTCGGATCCCAAGATCCCTCTGATCCTCCGCACTGCCAAGAGACTTACCATTAATACTACATTCTACCACCATATTTGACCTACCAAAATGAACCACCTCATACTTATCTGGGTTGATCTCCACCTGCCATTTCCCAGCCCAGTTTTGCAACCTATCAATGTCCTCTGTCCTCTGACAGCCCTCCACACTATCCACAACACCTCCAATCTTTGTGTCATCAGCAAATTTACTAACCCATCCCTCCACTTTTTCATCCAGGTCATTTATAAAAATCACGAAGAGTAAGGGTCCCAGAACAGATCCCAGAGGCACTCCACTGGTGACCAACCTCCATGCAGAATATGACCCGTCAACAACCACTCTTTGCCTTCTGTGGGCAAGCCAATTCTGGATCCACAAAGCGAGGCCCACTAAGATCCCATGTCTCCTTACTTTCTCAATAAGCCTTTCATAGACTAGCTTATCAAATGCCTTGCTGAAATACATATACACTACATCTACTACTCTACCTTAATCAACATGTTTAGTCACATCCTCAAAAAATTCAATCAGGCTCATAAGGCACGAGCTGCCTTTAACAAAGCCATGCTGACTATAGCGAATCATATTATACCTCTCCAAATGTCATAAATCCTACCTCTCAGGATCTTCTTCACCAACTTACCAACCACTGAAGTAAGGCTCACTGGTCTATAATTTCCTGGGCTAATTCTAATCTCTTTCTTGAATAAGGGAATAACATCTGCAACCCTCCAATCCTCTGGAACCTCTCCTGTCCCTATTGATGGTGCAAAGATCTTTGCCAGAGGCTCAGCAATTGCCTCCCTCACTTCCAACAGCAACCTGGGGTACATCTCAACCAGTCCTGGTGACTTATTGAACTTGATGCTTTCCAAAGCTCCAGCACATCCCCTTCCTTAATATTTACATGCTTAAGCTTTTCAGTCACTGTAAGTCATCCCTACATTTGCCAAGATCCTTTTCTGTAGTTAATACTGAAGCAAAGTATTCATTAAGTATCTCTGTTGCATCCTCCAATTCCATACACACTTTTCCACTGTCTCACCTGATTGGTCCTATTCTCTCACATCTTATCCTCTTGCTCTTCACATACTTGTAGAATGTCTTGGGGTTTTCCTTAATCCTGCTTGCCAAGGCCTTCTCAAGGCCACTTCTGGCTTTCCAAATTTCATTCTTAAACTCCTTCCTGCTAGCCTTATAATTTTCTAGATATCTATCATTACCTAGTTTTTTGAACCTTTCGTAAGCTTTTCTTTTCTTCTTGACTAGATTTTCAATAGCATTTATACACTACACTATAGTTCCTGTATTCTACTATCCTTTACCTGTCTCACCACGCAACTATCTCCTGAACACCACGCAACTATCTCCTGAACATTTGCTACATTTCTGCTGTACATTTCCCTGAAAACATCTGTTCCCAATTTATGCTTCCAAGTTCATGCCTGATAGCTTCATATTTCCCCTTACTCTAATTTAATGCTTTCCTAACTTGTCTGCTCCTATCCCTCTCCAATGTTACAAGGATGTTGCCTGGATTGGGGAGCATGCCTTATGAGAATAGGTTGAGTGAACTCGGCCTTTTCTCCTTGGGGCGAAGGAGGATGAGAGGTGACCTGATAGAGGGATATAAAACGATGAGAGTCATTGATCGTGTGGATCAATTTCCCTCGGGATCAATAAAGTATGTCTGTCTGTCTGTAGTCAGAAGCTTTTTCCCAGGGCGGAAATGGTTGCCACAAGAGGGCACAGGTTTAAGGTGCTGGGGAGTAGGTACAGAGGAAATGTCAGGGGTAAGTTTTTTACTCGGAGAGTGGTGAGTGCATGGAATGGACTGCCAGTAATGGTGGTGGAGGCGGATATGATATAGTCTTTTAAGAGGCTTTTAGCTTACATGGATCTTACTAAAATAGAGGGCTATAGGTAAGCCTAGTAATTTCTAAGGTAGGGACATGTTCGGCACAACTTTGTGGGCCAAAGGGCCTGTATTGAGCTGTAGGTTTTCTATGTTTCGATGTTATGGTAAAGGAGGTAGAATTGTGATTACTATCTCCAAAATACTCTCCCATTGAGAGACCTGACACCTGACCAGGTTCATTTCCCAATGCCAAATCGAGTATGCCTCTCCTCTTATAAGCTTATCTACGTACTGTGTCATGAAACTTTCCTGAACACACCTAACAAACTCCACCCCACCTAAATCCCTTGCTCTAGGGAGATGCCAATCAATATTGGGGAATTTAAAGTATCCCATGACATCAACCTTGTTATTATTGCACCGTTCCTGAATCTGTCTCCTTATCTGCTCCTCGATGTACCTGTTACTATTGGGTGGTCTGGAAAAAAACGTCCAGTAGAGTTATTGACCCCTTCCAGTTTCTAACTTTCACCCAAAGAGACTCATTGGCAATCCCTCCATGACTTCCTCCTTTTCTGTAGCCATGACACAATCTCTGATCAGCAGTGCTACGGCCCCACCTCTTTTGCTTCCCTCCTTGTCCCTTCTGAATCATCTAAAGCCTAACACCTTAAAAACTAGATAAACATTCGTCTGTTTTTTTTTCCTCGGGTAAGATTTTGACTTCTGGTCACTTTGTAATGGGAATTTTTTCAGACCCATCTCTTAATCAAATAGAAGAACTATGAAATCTGAAAGCCTGGAGCAATGCATCCACACAGATAAACCAAAAATTCTGTGGATTACTTACCTTGTTTTGGGAGGAGAAGTATTTATTTAAGGTTGATTATCAATGTTTAATTTTTGATTGCACATCGTTGTTTGCAATATTGTCTTATAAATTTTTGGTTGATATTGGGTTGTCTGGTAGCGTATTGTCCTGTGTTCTATGCTTGGCTCCCAACCACAGTCAATTCTGATATGTTTCACATCCTGGCAATAAAGTGACTCTGATTCTGTTTTTAGGCACTGTTAAAATATTACCTTAAATCACCTTCAAGGTCCACTTTCTGAATATATTGTCTCTGTGATTTCCCTGGGATTGTTTGTATTTCTGCATGTATAATGGAGTAACAGCTGTAGACCTATCAATAGAATATCCTTTACTGAAGGCAGTAATCTCTCATATAAGCAGTATCTGATTCATCAATGCATCACATACCATATTATGCACACAGTTCCTAAAAGTATCTTTCAACTTATACGTGGTACAATTTCTTTTCTAAAATTTGCTTTATCCTGGTTCAGTCTTTCTTTTTTTTCTTTTTTCTTTGGCTGTGCAGTTACTAGAAGCATATGATTGCATTTACATCTTACCTTTATGAAAATTCTTAGGCTAAGTTAAAACTAAGGTAGAGAAAATTACACTGCCTGATAAATTCAATAGCACAGAAGGGAGAAGATCATGTGATTATCAGAAAGTAAGCAGAAATGTTAACAGTTCGTAATGTATCAGGAATAATTGTGGCTGAAGTATTGATTCCTATTTATATCTTTTGTCACACCCTTTCGTATCAACTCCTGCCAGAGAAGAGACTTGGATCCACTCCAATTTGCATACTATCACAAGAAGTCAGCAGCAAATGCCATTAAAATGGCTCTTCACTCAATGCTGAAAGATCTGGACAGCGAAGATGCATCCCTCAGGATGCTCTTCATTGATTACAGTTTGGCAATCATTGTTATCGTTCCCTCAAAACTAATCAATAAGCTTCAAGTGCTAAGCTTCAGTACCTCCTTGTGCAACAGGATCCTCGATTTACTCACTTGCAGACCCCAGTCAGCTCGATATCTTCTCCACGGTCTGCATCAGTAAAAATGCACCTAAACGCTGTGTGCTTAGACCCTGCTCTACTTGCTTTACACTTCTCACTGTGTGGCTAAGCACAGCTCCAATGCCATACTTAATTTTTTTGATGGTATCACTGTCTTGATAGCCAAATCAAGAGTGGTGATGAATCAATATATAGGAGGGAGATTGAAAATCTGAGTGGTGCCACAACAATAATCTCTTGCTCAACGTCAGCAAGACCTCGGAGATGGTTATTAACTTTAGTGAGAGAAAACTGGAGGACCATGATCCAGTCCTCATCAGAGATGGATCAGAGATGGAGATAATTAGCAACTTTAAATTCCTCGGTGCTATCATTTTAGAGGACCTGGCCGGGGTCCAAAAGATAAGCACAATTAAGAAGAAAACATGGCACTGTCTCAACTTACTTAGGAGTTTGTGAAAATTTGGTATGACATCTAAAACTTCAACAAACTTCTGTAGATGTGAGATGGAGGGTATATTGACAGGCTGAATCACAAGCTGATATGGAAATAGCAATGCCCTTTAGCAGAATGTCTTACATAATGTAGTCGACACTGTACAGTCCATCATGAATAAAGTCCTCCCTACCTTTGAGCATATCTACATAAATTGTTGTCACAGCAAAGCAGCGTCTATCTTCAGCGAATCCCATCACTCTGCTCTTTTCTTATTGCCGCCATCAGGAAAAAGCCACAGAAGCCTCAGGACTCACACCACCAAGTTCAGAAACAATTATTACCCCTCAACCTTCAAGCTCTTGAACCGGAAGGGATTTCACTCAAATGCACTTGCCCCAATATTGAAATGTACTCATAACCTATGGGCTCACTTTCAAAGACTCTTCATCACATGTTCTCGATATTTATTGCTTATTTATTTATTATTGTTAATTTTTCCTTATTTTATTTGCATAGTTTATTGTCTTTTGCACTCCATTTGAATGTCCAATTTAGTGTGGTTTTTCATTAATTCTGTTATGGTTACTATTCTATTATGGATTTACTATGTACACCAGCAAGAAAATGAATTCCATGGTTGTTTACGGTGATCTATATGTACTTTGATAATGAATTTATTTTGAACTTTGTTTGTTAGGCCCTTTCTTTGTTGCAATGGTGGCCATTTTCTCTGCCCATCAGTATGAGAGGAAAGAAAACATTTTGGTTGAGATGAAGGGCCTTGACTAAAGCATCAACTATTCATATCCCTCCATAGATTTTGTCTGATATGCTAAGATCATCCAGATTTTTGTGTGTTTTACTCAGTCTCTTGTTCCTACAGAGAAGGAAACCTGCCAAAAGGAGGAGCAGAAGGACACACAGCAAGAGATGTATCAATATCTGTTCATGAAGTGTTCTCTCATGTGCACCTAGTGAGAATAGATTATGCTGATTCTGCTTCATTATGATGCTTAACAAGATCTGCAATGTTTTGCAGCCATAGACCCAGGCACAGCTGCAGCACATGCAAAGACCTCGAGCACTAGCAGTCTCTTGTTTCTCAATGTCAATGAGGTCCCCATGCAAGGACCTCACTGACAAAACTTGAGGAACTGAGTGGATCAGCAGAGAGAAAGAGAGATTCAACTATTGCAAGCAAGAGACAATTTCAAGCGCAAACACAAGGAAATCTGCAGATGTTGAAAATTCAAACATCACACACAAAATAATTTCAAGTTCTTTGTCTTCAGTATCCTATAGACTGAATCAAAATGCTCTTCCTCTTGCTGCCCTTACGCCTGTCTCCTCCATAATATGTGGCATGGCCATCAATGTGTGAAAAGGAATAAGACCATTTATGGGGTGTACTCTTCAGCAAAGAGTTCTTGTTGACTGCTCGAGACCAGCCATAATCTATGGAATTCTCTGCCACATAATCTTAACATCGTATTTCAGTATGCGCTGTATCCTCATGAGGCAACTATTCAGTGGTTTGGACACAAGAACATAAAATATACCAGCAGGTTTAGGCCATCTGGCCCATTGAGCCTACTTAGCTGATCCATTTTTCCTCTCAGCCCCAATCTCCTGCCATCTCCCTGTATCCTTTCATGCCCTGACCAATCAAGAATCTATCAACCTCTGCCTTAAATATACATAAGGACTTGGCTTCTACAGCTGCCTCTGTCAGAGAATTCCATAGATTCGCCACCGTCTGGCTAAAGCAATTGCTCCTCATCTCCGTTCTAAAAGGACGGCCTCTATTCTGAGGCTGTGACCTCCGGTCTTAGGCTCACCCACCATAAGAAACATCCTCTCCGCAAGGCCTTTCACCATTTGTTAAGTTTCAGTGAGGTTCAATAGGTACATTTAAGATCAGAGAAATGTAAACAATATACATACTGAATTTTTTTTTCTTTGCAAACATCCACAAAATCAGAGAGTGCCCCAAAGAATGAATGACAATTAAATGTTAGAAACCCAAAGCCCCTCCCCAGTTCCCCCTTCCATGTACAAGCAGCAGCAAGGCAATAATCCACCCCCCAACAGCAAAAAAGCATCGGTGCCCTCCACCAAGCACTCAAGCATGCAGCAAAGCATCAGTAAAGACACAAACTTGCAGTACTCCAAAAACTACTCATTCACCCAGTAGATCAAATTACCACAGGCTCTCTCTCTCATAAGGGAAAAAGAGATGTCCCCCTTTCATAGTGAGAGGGGAGACATAACATACAACTTGCTGAATTGTGATGTTAGAAGCCTGTTATATCACTTTTTCTGAGCTCTGTGCCCAGAGAATCAGCCCCGGGAAGGCTCAGGTCTCTGGACACACAGCTCCCAATGTTCCGTGTTCTTCCGTGAACCCTCATTCAGGTGCACCAGCATTACATCATCCCTTCTCCAGAGCCATGAAAATCCAACACCCGGAAGGCACACTAGCCTTCCGGGCAGCATCCTTGGCATATCCTTGAGGCCCTAAGAGCAGGTTCCATTCCTGCAAAAAATCAAAGTCAGAATGTAACTCCAGGTCAGGGTCTTCAAAACTACCTTGAAAAGGAAAAAAAGAGATATCAAAAATAGAAATAGAGCTGTTTCTGAAGGTGCAAGCAAAGCAGTTGCTTTTTAGTGACGTCTTAACTTTGCTCCATCCTCATTCTTCTGAATTCCAGCAAATACAGGCCCAGAGTCATTAAATGCTTGCTCTTCATTGACAAACCATTCAATCCTGGAATAATTCACATGAGCCTCCTTTGAACCCTCTCCAGTTTCAGCCCATCTTTTTTAAGATAAGGAGCTCAAAACTTCTCACGATACTCCAAGTGAGGCCTCACCAGTGCTTTATAACATCCTTGTTTTATGTTCTAGTTCTCTTGAAAGAAATGCTAACATTGCATTTGCATTCCACATCACAGACTCAACCTGCAAATTTACCTTTAGGGAATCTTGTATAAGGACTCCAAAGCCCCTTTGCAACTCAGATTTTTGAATTTTCTCCCCATTTAGAAAACAATTAATCCTTTCATTTCATCTACCAAAGTGCATGACCATACACTGTGAGAGATTGTATTCCATCTGCCATTTCTTTGCCCATTGTTCCTAATCTAAGTCCTTCTGTAGCCGTTGTACTTCATCAAAACTATCTGCCCCTCTGCGTATATTCACATCACCTGCAAACTTTGCAACAAATCCATTAAGTCCACCATTCAAATCGTTGACATAAAACATAAAAAGAATTGATGCCAAAACAGACCCCTGTGGAACACCAGTAGTAACCAGCAGTCAACCAGTAAAGGTTCCATTTGTTTGCACTCTTTGCTTCCTGCCAATCAGACACTGCTTTATCCATTCTATCTTTCCGTAATTCCAAGGGCCCAAAGTTTATTAAGCAACCTCACGTGTGGCACCTTGTCAAAGGCCTTCTGAAAATCCAAATACATAACAACAACTGATTTTTCTATGTCTATTCTGCTTGTTATTTCTTCAAAGATTTCCAACAGACGTGTCAGGCAAGATTTTTTTCTTCAGGAAATTATGCTGACTACAGCCTATTTTATCATGTGCCTCCAAGTACCCAGAAACTGCATCCGTATTTATCAACTCTAACATTTTCCCAACCACTGAGTCCAGAATAACTGGCCTATAGTTTCCTTTCTTCTGCCTGTCTCCCTTCTTGAAAAGTGGAGGGATATTTGTGAATTTTTAGTCTTCTAGAAGCTCTCCTGAGTATCGTGATTCTTGAAAGATGAATACTAATGCCTCCATGATCTCTTCAGTCACCTTTTTCAGAACCCTAGGTTGTACACCATCTAGTCCAGGTGACTTATCTACCTTCAGACCTTTCAGTTTCCCAAGAACCTTCTCTCTGGTTATGGTAACTTCACACATTTGATGACCCCTGACACCTAGAACTTCCACCATTTTGCTAGTGTCTTCCACAGTGAAGACTGTAGCAAAATACTTATTCAGTTACTCTGCTATTTCATTGTCTCCCATTACTATCTCTCCAGCATCACTGACCAGTAACCGAGAACCACTCTAGCCTCTCTTTTACACTTTATGTATCTGAGAAAACGTTTGGTAACCTCTTTAATATTATTGATTAACTCACTTTCGAATTCCTTCTTTATCTTCATAATGACTTTTTTAGTGGCCTTCTGTTGGTTTTTAAAATCTTCCCAATCCTCTAGCTTCTCTTTAATTTTTGCTCTATTAGACGGCCTCTTCTTTGGCTTTCTCTCATTGACAGAATTGAGACTAAGGTTTATGATCTGTCTTCACTTCAAAAGCTTGTCCATAGATATACTGATGGAACCTTTCACATATCTATATAGTGGCAAGAAGCTCTTTCTCTAACTGTGCATAGTTGGCTTCTATGTTGTACATAGTTGGCCACAGATTACCATGTGTCGTTACACTGCTGCAGTCGTACTGTTCCAAGACCATACCAGGACACATCAGCCAAGATCCCAGTACAACTTTCCAGATTATAAAACTTCAGCATGGGCTCTTCAGTTAGGATTTTTTTCAGCCTCTGGAAACACTCTTTTTGCTCATGAAACCAAATCCATTCAAATCTATTCACTGCTCAAGAAGTGACCTAAGAGGTGCTGTCACAGTAGAGAGCTAAGGGATTAACTTAGCCAGGTAAGTCACCATCCCCAAGAAACATCTCACCTCCTCTATGTTTTGTGGCCTCTCCATGCTCTCAATGGCTTACATCTTTCTTGGGGTCAGGCTTCACTTCCTCTTCCAGTATGACATCTCCTATGAAAGTCACTGCCTTAACACCAAACTCACATTTCTCTTTATTAAATTCCAAATTGACCTTTTGTGTCACATCTAGTCAGTTGTGCATCATGTTCATCCTTGTGAACCCCCAAATGATGAGGTCATCCAACATGGACTCAAAACCAGGGATGCCCTCAAAGATTATGTGGATGGTTTTACGGTAGTCTTCCGGTGTGGACAGGATCCATATGGTAACTGAAGAAAGTGACATCTTCCCTCTGATGTGTTAAAAGTACACCATCTTGAACTTGTCTCATCAAGCTTCATCAGCCAAGGCCCAGGCATGCATTGAGTTTGCTATGCCACTTGGCATCTACAAAATAGGACATGATCTTCTCCCCTGTATGCAATTTAAAATGCTTTCTCCTGTTGGCTTTATTGAGGTCTCTAAGGTCTAGTCATGTCCGTGGTGCTCCATTTTTCTTTTGCACAATGACCAGTGAGATCACCCAATTTGCTGGCTTTTCGATTTTCTGTGTGACATTTATCCATTCCATGCCTGCTGGTTTTTGTTTAAGTTTGTCACTAAGTGCAAATGGAACTTTCCTGCTTGCATGGACATCAAGAGCTACTGTCTCAAATCCATGGATTTTGTGTACACCAGGTAAGCATCCAAGCCCCTCAAAAACATCTGCATACTTGTCCATGAATGAAGTGTGGTCATCTTTAGTCCGTGAAGCCACTACGGAAAATCTTTTCAACAGATTGAGCTTCTCACATGCACTCAGACATAATATTGGCCTTACTCACTTTGCTATAACCAGTAGCTGTGCTTTTAAATGCTGCCCCTTGTACTTGAAGGTCACTATACATTGCTAATTGGTGCAACATTTCCAACATCTTCCAGGCTTCTAATAATCACGCATGCCCCATATTACCTCAAACCTTTTCTATCTGCTGATGGTTTTTGATAAACATAGACTTACACATGACATATACATGACTATACAGTACACTCATTGGTTAAACATATTCTCTTTGAAATTACTGAATAGCTTACCATTGTGACTGACCATATCACTAACATGAGAAAGTCTGCAGATGCTGGAAATTTAAAGCAAAGCACACAAAATGCTGGAGGAACTCTGCAGGTCAGACAGCATTTATGGAAAAGAGTACAGCGTCAATGTTTTGGGTCAAGACCCTTCTTCAGGACTGAGAAGGAAGGGGGAAAGCATCTAAATCAAAAGGTGGGGAGAAGGGAAAGAGTCCAGCTGAAGGTGATCGGTGATGTCTGGTGGATGGGAAAGGTCAAGGGTTGGAGAACGAAGCATCTGATAGGAGAGGAGAGAGGACAGTAGAAAGGGAAGGAGGAGGGGAAGTAATAGACAGGTGAGAAGAAATAAAGGAAAGGGGGTGGGAGAAGAAATGCATTCACCAAAAGGAGATATCGATATTCTGCCATCAGGTTGGAAGGTACCCAAAAGGAATATCAGGTGTTCCTCCTCCAACCTGAGGAATCAACATGTCAGAATGGGAATGGGAATAGGAATTCAAATATTTGGCCATCAGGAAGTCCAACTTGTGGTGGATGGTGAGGAGGCGCTCAAAGAAGCAACCCCCCAATTTACGATGTATCTCACCAACATGGAGATGGCTGCATCAGGAGCACCAGGCACAATAGACAGCCCCAGCCAATTTCATAAGCGAAGTGTTGCTTCACCTTGAAGGACTGTTTGGGATCCTGAATTGTGGTGAGGGAGGATGTGTATGGGCAGGTATAGCTCTTAGGCCACTTGAAGTGATAAGTGCTGTGGGAGCAATTCCTGAAGAAAGTTGGGGGGGGGGGAATGTAAAGATATGTTTAGGGGTAAAATCCCTTTGAGATGGCAGAAGTTGCAGAGGATAATGTGTTGGGTGCGGAGGCTGATGGGGTGACAAGAGAGACTCTATCATTATTACAGTGGCAGAAAAATGAGGTGAGTGCAGATGTACAAGAAATGGAGGAGATACGGGTGAGGGCAGCATCAACAGTAGAGCGAGGGAAACCACAGTCTTTAAAGGAGGACACCTCCGATGTCCTGGAATGGAAAACCAAGTCCTGTGAACAGATGTAGCAGAGGTGAAGAAGCTGAGAAAAGGGAATAGCATTTATACAGGAGACAGGGTGGGAAGAGGTATAATCGAGATAATCCTGGGAATTGTTAGGTTTATAAAAGATGTTGTTTGACAGTTTGATCCAGAGAGGGAGACAGAGAGACCAAGAGAGTGGAGGGAGGTGTCAGAGATGGACCAAGTGAACTTAAGGGCAGGGTGGAAGTTAGAGGAAAAACTGACAAAATTAACTAGCTCAGCATGAGTGCAGAAGCTGTACCAATGCAGTCGCCAACGTAGCAGAGGAAGATTTGTGGAGTATAACCGGAGAAGGCTTTGAGCATTGACTGTTCTACATCAAAGAGGCAAGCATAGTACTGTTAAAACAGAAGATTGGTACTGAATCAATTACATAGGTATAGTCTCTGTCAACATAATGGAAATTCCATAGGAAGATCATTTTTCTGAGTCATGTTTAATATTCTTTATCGTCACGTGCATTTGTAATATATTCAGAATGAATCATAGTGAGATACTGTGGTGACCCACTTTCTGTGCAGGCGAACCGGCTCACAAATAGCCAGTGCGTGGGGGAGACTTTGGTAATGCACCGCTGATGTCATTTCCGCCTGGAGAGGACGGGCGCTAGGGATTAAATGCCAGCACTGCGAAGTTTGAATAAACTAGTCTCCAAATGACTTACCGACTGCGTGTCATTATTTCAGCGCTGCGTGTAGCACATTGCTACATTGGTGACCCTGACGGTCCAAACGGGATTTGGACCAAAGATGACTGACTCTTCATCTGTTCACGCAGTTTCGCTAAAACTGCCGACTTTCTGGACGCTGCGACCACGCGTGTGGTTTAGCCAAGCAGAAGCCCAGTTCCAGATTCAGCATTTATCCTCTGACTCCATGTGTTACTAGCACATGGTGAGCGCCCGTGACCAGCAGATGGCCGCCCAGGTTGCGGATTTCATACAGTTGCCCCCAGAAGAAGGCAAATATGAAGCATTCAAGACGCTGCTCGTTGGGACCTTTGGCATCTCACGGAGTGATCGGGGTGTCAGCCTGCTTCACCTGGATGGTTTGGGCCATCAGCATTGACGAACAAGGTGACGGACACAACCCTTGCCTCATGTTCGAGCAAGTGTTCCTGCAGCAACTGCCCGAGGACATACATCTGCTGCTGGCCAACGCAGATTTCAGTGACCCCCCCGGAAGGTGGCGGCCCAGGCAGATTACCAGGCCACGTGACCAACAGCAGACCAGACCAGGCCCAACAGGGGGGCGCACACAACACAGAGGCAGGAGTGTGGAGGCCAGTGAACAGTGGTGTTACTACCACCAGCGGTGGGGCTCACAAGTCTGCCGTTGTCGCCCGCCCCGCAAGGGCCAGGGCCAGCTGCCGCTAATGACTATGGTGGCTGGCCACCAGGACAGCGTCTAGCCCCGAATGGGTATGACACCTGCTACAGGAAGCCAGGACCCACGCTGAGGGCTGCAAACGGCAGCTTGATACGGACCTACAGCACCCACACAGTGCAGCTGCAGTTCGGCGCCAGCCGGTTCACATGGGTCTTCACACTGGCCGCGGTGGCCCAACCACTCCTGGGGGCAGACTTCTTGCGAGCTCACAGCCTGTTGGTCGACTTGCAAGGGAAAAGACTGGTACATGCCCAGACTTTCCAGACCTTCTCTCTGGGTGAAGCCAAGTTGCCAGCCCCACATTTGGACTCCATCACGCTGTCGGACAACAAATTCACCAGAATCCCGGTGGACTTCCCATCGGTTCTGGCACCGCAGTTCACGGCAGCCCTACCCAGACATGGGGTACAGCACCACATTCCAACCCAGGGACCACCCCTCCACGCCCATGCTCGAAGGCTCCCCCCGGACAATCTCTGGCTGGCGAAGGAGGAGTTCAAGCAGATGGAGGAATTGGGGATCATACGGCAGTCCGACAGCCCATGGGCCTCCCCCCTGCACATGGTGCCCAAAGCAACAGGGGGCTGGAGACCATGCGGCGACTACCGCAGGCTGAACGAGGCTACGACACCAGACTGCTACCCTGTGCCACACATTCAGGACTTTGCAGCAAACCTGCACGGCGCATGGATCTTCTCCAAGGTAGACCTCGTCCGGGGATACCATCAAATCCTGATGCATCCGGACAAAGTCCCCAAAACGGCACTCATCACCCCTTTCGGCCTTTTTGAGTTCGTCCGCATGCTGTTCGGCCTGAAGAATGCCGCACAGATGTTTCAGCGGTTAATGGATGTGGTGGGACGCAACCTGGACTTCACTTTCATCTACTTGGACGACATCCTCATAGCCAGCAGCAGTTGTCAGGGGCATCTGTCCCACCTCCATCAACTCTACGCCCGACTGAGTGAATACGGCCTCACGATCAACCCGGCCAAGTGCCAGTTCGGTCTCGACACTATTGTCTTCCTGGGCCACAGGATTACCAAAGATGGGGCAACACCTCTGCCTGCCAAGGTAGACGCGATCCGCCACTTTGCCCGGCCCAACATGGTCAAAGGCCTGCAGGAGTTTGTTGGTATGGTGAACTTCTACCACCGTTTCCTCCCCTCAGTAGCCGGTATCATGTGCCCTTTGTACACCCTGATGTCAGGTAAAGGCAAGGACATTACTTGGGACGAGGAGGCCGCGGCCGCTTTCGTTAAAGCCAAGGAAGCCTTGGCAGATGCTGCGATGCTGGTGCACCCCAGAATGGATGTTTTGACCGCCCTCACAGTAGATGCATCCGACACTGCAATCGGCGGGGTGCTGGAGCAGCTCATTGAGGGGCGCTGGCAACCTCTGGCGTTCTTCAGCAAGCACCTACGACCACCCAAACTCAAGTACAGTGCTTTCGACCGGGAGCTGTTGGCACTATATCTGGCAATCCGGCATTTCAGGTACTTCTTAGAAGGCGGGCTGTTCACCGCATTCACGGACCACAAACCGTTGACCTTCGCATTCACGAAGGTGTCTGATCCCTGGTCGGCTCGCCAGCAGTGACATCTGTCCTACATCTCCAAGTACACGACGGACATCCAGCATGTCTCGGGAAAGGGCAACGTCCTGGCGGACGCACTCTCCAGACCAGCTGTCCAGGCCCTGTCCCTGGGGGTGGACTATGCAGCACTGGCGGAGGCGCAGCAGGCAGACGACGAGATGCCCAGCTACAGGACCGCAGTCTTGGGTTTGCAGCTGCAGGACTTTCTCGTAGGTGAGAGGACCCTCCTGTGCGACGTGGCTACTGACCAACCTCGCCCCATTGTGCCGGCAGCCTGGAGGTGGCGAGTTTTCGACTTCATACACGGTTTGGTGCACCCATCTATCACGACAACCATCCGACTGGTCTCCAGCAAGTTTGCGTGGCACGGACTTCGCAAGCAGGTCAGTGAATGGGCCAGAACGTGCACGCAGTGCCAAACAGCCAAGGTGCAGCGGCACACCAAAGCCCCACCGCAGCAGTTCAAACCCACCCAGTTCACTTCCAGCCTGTGGTCGGCCGTGGCCAGCCTACTGGGAACGCGGCTACACCACACAACTGCCTACCACCCACAGTTGAACGGACGAGTGGAACACTTCCACCGTCATTTGAAGTTGGCTTTCATGGCCCGCCTGAGAGGACCTAACTGGTTGGACGAGCTTCCCTGGGTCCTGCTTGGAATTTGTACAGCGCCCAAAGAGGATCTGCACACCTTGTCAGCTGAGTTGGTGTACGGCGCGCCCCTGGCCGTCCTGGGAGAGTTCATATCAGCCCCAAGGGGGCAAGAGGAAGAACCTGCAGCAACTACGTGAAAGGCTCGGCAACCTGGCCCTCGTGCCAACTTCACAGCATGGATGGACCCTGACCCATGTACCCAAAGACCTGCAAAACTGTAAGTTTGTGCTTGTACGAGGGGGCGGACACCGGCTGCCGCTACAGCGGCCGTATGAGGGGCCGTTCAAGGTGATCAACAACAACGAGTCCACGTATGATCTGGACATTGGGGGGAAAGAGAAAGTTTTCACGGTGGACCGAATCAAACCAGCCCATGTGGACTTGGCACAGCCGGTCGAGGTTCAGGTACCACGGCGCAGAGGCAGACCTCCCAAACAGAGACTGATCCAGACTGTGGATGCTGGGGGGTGTATCGCTGGTTCTGGGGGGGGGGGGGTTATGTGGTGACCCACTTTCTGCGCAGGTGAACCGGCTCACAAATAGCCAGTGCGCGGGGGAACACTTTAGTAATGTACCTCTGACGTCATTTCCACCCGGAGAGGGCGGGCGCTAGGGATTTAAATGCCAGCACTGCAAAGTTTGAATAAACTAGTCTCGAAACGACTTACCGACTGCGTGTCATTATTTCATCGCTATGTGTAGCACATCGCTACAATACTTTAATTTCTGACACTATGTAGCATATATACTACAATTATATCCCATTTTGTAATAAGTCGTCTCAAGAACAAAATGAATTGGGAACTTATCCTTGATCAAATGTACAAAATAATGCTATATGAGTGGTATACTATATACATTGCACTTCACTTTCGAAATTAAATTACATGAAAGTCAATGGAACTGAATTTCCAATGTGGATCACAATCTGAATGTGCCACTATCATCAGAATTTAGCACATACAAACATAGATGAAGTTCTACCCCTATACTTCTTACTATACACACAACTGAGTTCTGCTGGCATTTCTGCAGATGTTTACCAACTGAGAAGACAAACTCAGCAAAGCTCCTGCATTTTGTGACTGAAAAAAAAATGTTCATTTAATTTTTCTTCAAAATATTGTTCCAGATTATCTAACCAGGGTTAAAAGGACAACAACATCATTAACGTTGAAGAAACCTCTTCAACGATCTAATTTATTTAGATTTCTCTTTGCCTAGTATTAAGGTCATTTTCTATCATCTGTTTGAGGAAAGCTCTCACGTTTGTCAACAATAATTCCATTGAGTAGGTTGTGCAACTATTCACGGAAAAATTCTTCAGTAAAGTAAATGGTGTAAAATAATCATGGTTCTTTGAAAATTTTTCATGTAGTTCTCAAACAAAACATCAGAAATATGCTTTAATTACTACGCTTTTAAGTCCAAACCACTCTTAAATTGTATTAATTATTTTGCTCGACATATTGTACAAGTATGTGCATAAACCCACGTGCTCCCAGTTGCAGAAAGCTACTAACCTTGCTACTGAAAAAAAGTTAGAAAATAAAAATTAATTCAGCATGTGTCTCCACAGAATTTGCATTCAAGCTGGGTAAAATCACCAGTTAATTAAATCCAGATAATTATTAAAAGTTAAACAGCCATAGGATGGATGTAAGGATTTGATTCATAAAAAAATAATGCAGCAAAGTGGAAGGCTTGTTTAGAGGGGAAATTATTTTGCAAAGTGTAATTCATCATGTTTATGTCTTCCCTGGACCAAGTGACAGCAACCAAGGGTAGGATTTGTACTAAACTACTGGCTGGAACTTACAGCTGCTGGTAAGTAAAACAATATTCTGAAAGAGGGAATGGCTTTGACCTGTAGAAATATACAACATATTTGATTTATTTCATCTTTGCTTCCTAAACACACTTCCTCTTTTCTGTTTCAAATATTCACCTTGTTTCCGAATTAAGACAATGATTATTTATTGCCTCAAATACTTCCTGATTCATGGTCTCTTACAACAAAATATTTCTCTAAACATCACTCTCACTTCCTTCTAGATTCAGTGATCATCCATTTCCCATCAAAATGTCTACACTTATTAAAGGGATGTGGGCTTCATAAGCTGAGACAGCATTTAATAGACCATTGTTAATTGCCCTTGAGAAGGTGGTGTGAGTTGTTTTCCAGAACCACTGTGTGAGAACCTTAAGTTATGGGTATTCTGACAATGCTGTCAGGGGGAGAGTTGCAAGATTTTGGCCCAATGATGATGAAGGAACTGCAATATATTTCCAAGTCAGGATGGTGTGTTGCTTGAAGTGCAACTTCAGGTGGAGGTGTTCCCATGTTTTTTGCTGCCCTTCTAGCTAGTAGTGGTCATGGTCTTGACAAGTTGCTGCAGTATATCCCCTAGAATCTAGAGTCTAGTTGATACAAGTGCGTTGGTGCTGGAGGGAGTGAATGGCTGTGGATGGGCTGCTGATCAGTTGGGCTATTATGTGTTTAATCAGGTGACCTTTGAATATAATCTTTTATCATTGAAGTGCATTTATGTATTCACCCTCGTAATGCTAAAATAGCTGCTTGTGCCTTTAAGAGAAAATGGTGACATCATTATGCACATGCAGAGTAGAAAGAAGAGCTACAATGTTCTAGAAAGACGACCATCAAGACTGGGAGCTGCTTTTCCTGGATATGGTGAGGAAAGGCGAATAATATTTGACAACGTTCATGTAAATTCATTTATACTTGTTTGTACGTCTAGCATATTGGTAATTTGACATGTTTTACATGTGGATGCTTTAGGTTTTTGTGAGTAAGATATCAGGTTCTGGATATCATACTTGTATGGTTCCTTATCAGCGTAGTAGTGTGAGTGAGGGGAACTCGTTTCTGGGTCTAACCTATACGTGTTTGGAAGTGAAGCATGTGTGTGTTATGAATTGCCACTACCATATTGGTTTTGTATATTTTGCTTTATTTACTTTCATACTCCACAAGTGCGTGGACTGAAATTAAGCTGAGATTGTAAAAGCCGGAACTGTGTTTTCTGTTAATTTATTTTGTTGTTCTTATTTTGATACTCTTTTTCTACATTAAAACATTTAAGATATATAAAGGAATTAAAGACCCAAAAAAGTATTTGTTGTCCTGAGTGTGTATTTCTCCCAGGCTACAAAATGCGTATCTAGTATCAAGCTTGCTGAGTGTTGTTGAAGCTGTGCTCATCCAGGCTCATCATGCTCTCAACTTGAGCATTGCAGATAACAGGTTAGCTTTGGGAGTTAGGAGGTGAACTGTTTACTTTAGGTTTCCTAGCCTCTCACCTGCCTTTGTAGCCAAGTAGTGTATTTAGAGTTATCATTTCAGTTTGATGGCTTTTTGACTGGCCTGGCAACAGTTAGAAATCAGACAAAGAGCGAAGGAAGGCGGGTTGGAGGCAATAGTGGTAAGGACAATAATAGAAAGAACAAAGTTAACATCTGGGATAGGATGAACATCTAAATACCAAACATCAGTGGTGCTGGCTGTGAGGGGTAGAGTGGTAAAGGCTTGTTATTGCAGGTGAACTGCATGAGTATGCTCGAAACAGGAGATAAGTAAGTATAGAGAAGAGAATTTATCAGAATTAACCTGTTCTGATTCACTCCGGAAAAGTTGGTTATACAAAACATTGGTTGAATTCACTGTTGAATCATAAAGGCTGCAGTATGACTAACTGTAAGATGAGATGGTCTTCGTCAAATTTATGTTGGCCTTTGTTGCAAAAGTAGAAGAGGCCAGAGTCAGAGAGGTCTGAATGAAGGTGCAATGGAGAACAGAAGTGGTGGGCAATTGGAACTCATGGGTCACCTTTGCAAAATGAACAACATTGCTTTGAAAAGCAGTCACCCGATCTGTGCTTGGTTTCTGTGCAGAGGAGACCATCTGAAGAGCACCTGATGAACTTACATCAACTGTAATGTAAGCTTCAAAGAGGCTTCCTGACTTGATGAGCCTTGCCAGCATTTTCAGTTCTTAAGTCCCATCTGAACCTCATCCAAATAAATTTACTAACCTTTACAATTACTTAGTAAATATTTGTTGTTATGAATGAAGTCTATTTTAGTTAAAAATATTTTTTGACACTTTTTCTAGTCCTCCTGTTGTTTACATAGCCTCCTTGTGGTATGTCACTAATTCTTGAGATTGATCTCAGTGTGGTCTAGAAAATACACCATGAATGTGGATTTAATATGAATTCAGCAAAGATCCCTAGTCTGTATCATTTCCAACTCATCTCACATCTCAGTCACCCTCTTGTCAATCCCCAAATTTCATGCACATGCCTCTGTAGTTTAGTTCATCTCAAATATCTGATTTATTTTGCTAACAAACTTGTTGATAGACATCTGACTAAACACCGCCAAAAATATTTTTCTACGACAGCAAATGCTCCTTCTTTAACTATCTAGCTTTGATTTTCAAACATGATCATCTTTGGCAAGTCCATTTGACCCATTTCATATAAGTTATGTTTATATCATCATTAATTTCATGTGGAATTAGGGATTCAGTTTATTCAGAATGAAAATTAAACCTGAAAGCACCCTCTTTTTTAAAATATATAGTTCCATAAACAGCTATTCTATATTTAAATATGATTAAAGTGTATAAATATGAACTCTCTCATCTATCCTTTATTGCACTTCCTATTACTCTTTTGATGTCTCATCAAATTTTATTTAATGATGCAAAGCTTTGTCAAATACCTTCAAGTTTCACTTTATTTTAATTTTTTTTTCTGCTGCAATTAGAACTCTATTATTTCACCAGTGTATTTTAAACAAAAAGACATGTACTTTTCATATAATGCCTTTCTCAGTAATCAGATATGGCAAAGTGTTTTTCAGACAATTAAATATTTTTGAAACATTGTAATTGTTGTCAATTAGGAAAGTGGAAGCCAATTTGTGCAAAGCAAGCTCTATGAAAAGCAATGTGATATTAATTAGATAATAATTAGATGATATTGGTGGTGACATTGATTTGAAGGCTTGGCCAAAACAACAAGGACAACTCAAAGACTCATCAATTTCATAGGTGAAATAGTACTGCTGTTGTGCATTTTTTTGCAAATATTTTGACCTAATTAGTCTCCAACAATTCTTTTACAGGACATCAGTGATGCTAGTAAGAGAATAAAGAGCCACAATAAATCAGCAACAAATTGAACTGGCCATGGATTAATATTTAGAGAAATACTTACAGTTAGGTTTTCAGATGGTTTGATTTTTATGCAAATATTGATAAATTTATTATTTTGTCCCTTTCTTTTCATTACTAACTTTTGTGTATTGTATAATCCTGTTTGAAACATAAATTTTGATGTTAAAAATTAAAGTTAGCTTTTTGGCATTTAACTCTATAAACTGGTGCTTGCTCAACCAGACATAATTCAGAACAAATTTCATTGAATAGGATCAGAAATATTATAACTTGTAGATCACAAGGCACATCAATGTGAATATACAACTTGTTTTTCTACTGGAAGTCGGAGTACCTGTGGATTAGGTTACTTCTGTGATTCTATTTCTCCTTGAATAATCCAAGCAGAAAACAGTGAGCAAAGGAAATAAACAGAGCATGTCTCTGACTTATGGTCAGGAACCTCTACTCTTTCTGGCACCCACCTACTCTGAAAAGCACATGGCTTGATAAAGCTTTCTCATAGTTTTAAATTCAAAGATGAATACTCTGCTTTTCTAACTTGAGAGAACCTGATATAGACTTTGACTGCTCAGTAACTACCAGTATCACGGAGGGCAGACAGTGAAATGTGATTGAAGAGAATTAGAGGAGATTTGTGTATCTGCAGCTTCAGGCCACAGAGGGGTTCCTCATTATTTGGTATTTATTGTATGCATTTTATTTCCTGTTCCTATTTGGCCTGATATAATTGGGTCGCTAGGATGTTTCTCGGGAAATAGAGACTCAACTACATCACAGGCTCTTCAGCCCACAATGCCAATCCAAACTCATCACATATGATCTATAATTCTCCATTCCCTTCATGTCATGTCCCTGTCTAAATACCTCTTAAATATCACATTCAGCTTCCAATACAACACCTGGCAGCACATTCTGGTAACTACTCTCTGTATAGAATAAAAAACTACCCCATATACCTACCTTAAGCTTTCAACCTCTCACAGATGTCCTCTAGTGCTTGACATTTCTACCCTAAGAAACATATGGATTCCCTTATAAGCCAAATTGGATAAAGATGACTGATTCATTCCCTGAGGTCCATTAATGAAGCAGATTATTTTTATGGTGATCCAGAAATTTCTTAAACATGATTATTGATGCTATTATTTTTTAAATTTTATGAAGTACAGCTGTTAGGATGGGATCTAACTCATATCACTAAGTCATTATTCCAGACACTTGGATGACTATCTTGGAGCAATAACCACTGTGTACCATGTCCAGATTTGGGAACATCATTGGAAGATAAATAAGGCACATACAATAAATATTAAGTAACTATCAATGAAATGTTTAAAGTTGATATAGAAAACTAGTTAAAACCTATTTAAATTACAGGGCGTGCATGTTAATATTTTAGCTTAAGTACCTGAAGGAAGAGAAAGAAAGGAAATTGTCTCTAATTTCTTTTTTGTCTGCCAATCATAAAATATTAATTTTTTTTATTACGTTACTGAGGAAGTCAGAATAAATTTATCCTTCAAACCTGACAGTAAACAGCACTTCATTACCAATTTATTAGGTACACTGTACACCTGCTTGTTAATGCACATAGCTGATCAGCGAATCATGTGGCAGCAAGGTAATGAAGAAAAGCATGCAGACATGATCAAGAGGTTCATGTGTTGTTCAGACCAAATATCAGCATGGGGAAAAAATGTGATCTAAGTGATTTTAACCGTGGAATGATTGTTGGTGCTAGACAGTATCTCAGAAACTGCTGATCTCCTGGGATTTTCATGCACAACAGCCTCTAGAGCAGGGGTTCTCAATCTTTTTTATGCCATGGACCAATGCCATTAATTAAGGAGTCCATGGATCCCAGGTTGGGAACTCCTGCTCTAGAATTTACAGGGGATGGTGCGGAAAACAAACAAACAAAAATACATGTATCCAGTCAGCGGCAGTTCTGTGGGTGAAAATGCCTTGTTAATTAGAGAGGTCAGTGAAGAGTGGTCAAACTGGTGCAAACTGACAGGAAGGCGACAGTAACTAAAACAGCCACACGCTACAACCATGGTACCTAGAAGAGTGTAAATGCACAACATATTGAAACTTGAAGAGGGTGGGCTATAGCAATATTGGACAACACTGGGTTCCAATGCTGTATCTAATATAGTGGCCATGTAGAGTATACATAGGGAATACAACATTTCCATGAGTGAACATGCTTTTCCCTCTGCCTCCACAAAACAGTTTTTAACCTTGATTATACATGAAATATCTGAAACAATTATCTTGTTTTTATAGTTAGACATGCTAATATAATGCTTTCTGATAACTGGTGCTTGTGATCCAGATCCTCAGCTCTAAGTAAATAGCCGTACTGCCTTATGGGCGGCCTCGGGAGAGACAAAGGCTATAAAAGTAAACCGGGACAGAAAATCTGGAGTGGAGTCCTTAAGGCCACTGGACCTCACTGAACATCCTTATGGCAACTCCTGCAGCCAAGCTGGTGCCAAATGCACTGCTTCACTTTCCTTTGGACTACACTGGTGAGGCTGAGAGGAGGATCTTGATGACTGGGCATCCCAACATCTCCATAGCTCCCACCCAGGCTTGTGCCCTGGAGTGGTCACTCCAGTGCTGCTGTCCGCAGCAACAGAACCAACACGGGAGTCAGCAGTTATGGGTGATAAACCTTCACCAATCGGCCTTCACTTGAAGAAACTGCAGCATGACCTGCTGCTCCAAAATTGGTCTGTATAGCCATAGCATGTATTGAGCTCAACAACGGACTGACCCATACTGCACACTATATTTCCATTGTCCTTCGAGATAGACTGATACCATCATCATTGATCACTACTTCTATTCATTTAAGATGGAATTTTTATCAACAAAATGATAAACAACATGAAACAAATTTCTAATAGTTTATTGGTGTATACTTTCAAAAAATGTGTTGATGGTATTGTCTAATTCATTCTTACCATTATAGTTTCTTGACCACTGTGATTTAAAGCATATTAAAATTTGAATAGAATATAAAATTGTAGTGGGGAATATTAGACTCAGAGTGGGGAACAGTGAGTTCTTGGCTCTGCAGCATAGCAGAGGGAGAGATAGATGGATGATCATGTAGCAGAGAAATAAAAGGGACCCGTAGAGTGTTAGTACCATATTCTGTAATATGTTCATCTGGCCGGAGCGACAGACTGCAGGCAAAATTAAGCTATAGCAAACTCATACCTGACTGCAAGTCTAGCAACAGCTTCATGAAATTCCAGGATGGAAACTTGTCATTGTACATGCAAAGTAAAAGTAGAACTGCATAGAGGTCACATAGCATATACGTACTTAAGCTTGAAACTATGAAAAGTTTACCTCTATGGAGTCATAGGAAAAGTACAGCACAGAAACAGGACCTTCAGCCCATCTAGTCCATGCTGAATCATTTAAACTTCCTACTCCCATTGACCTGCACCAAGACCATAGCCCTCCATATCCCTACCATCTCTATACCTATCTGAACTTCTCTTAAACATTGAAATTGAGCTCATATGCACTACTTGTGCTGGCAGCTCATTCCATACTCTCACGGCCTCTTGAATGAAGAAGTTTCCCCTCCTATTCCTCATAAACTTTTCATTTTTCACCCATAACCCATGATGTGTGGTTATAATCCCACCCGAACACATGGAAAAAGCTTGCTTGCATTTACTTTATCTATACCCCTCATAATTTTGTATACCTCTATCAAATCTCCTCTCAATCTTTAACATTCCAAAGACTAAAGACCTAACTTATTCATCCTTTCCTTACAACTCAGGTCCTTCAGATCCAGCAACATCCTTGTAAATTTCCTCTGTATTCGTTCAATCTTATTTACATTATTCCTGTAGGTAGGTGACCAAAAGTGCACACAAAACTCCAAATTAAGCCTCACCAATGTCTTATACAACTTCAACATAACATCCCATCACCTGTACTCAATACTTTGATTTATGAAAGCCAATGTGCCAAATGCATTCTTTATGAACCTATCTACCTGCAACTGCATTTTCAATTAATCATGGACCTGTATTCCCAGATCCCTTTGCTCTACTGCATTCCTCAGTGCCCGACCGTTCACTGTGTGAGACCTACCCTGGTGATCCTACCAAAGCGCCACTCCTCACATTTTTCTGCATTAAATTCCATCTGCTATTTTGCAGGCCATTTTTCCAGATGGTCCATTGCTAGCCTGGATAGCCTTCCTCACTGTCCACTACACCCCCATGCTCAATGTATACAATGTGCATGCAGAGTAAAGAGATTTGGTGGGGGGGGGGGGGGTGTAGGCTAGAAATAGTATAGGAATAACGAAAACTTTGGATCAGCGAGTATTCTTTCCAGGACATCAGTTTGTAATAAAGGGAAAGTTTGTATTGAAGGTAAACCCCAGACTCTGCATAATTATTTCTGTCCATAAAGATAATGTTCTTTAAAACTCTTTGATATTTTGAAATAGTATGGCATAACCAATTATAGTAAGGAATAGCTGGGTAATAAAGAGTAAAAGAAAAATGTATTCAAAATCTTTCCCAGTAGGATCTCCTTTGAGCATATAATATTGCTGGCTTCGTTAACACAGAATGAAAGCCAGTGGTATCAAAATAGTTAAGTGATAACTTCTATTTATCAGAGTATTAGAATGCAATAAATTAGCAGAGATATGTTTATCAGGTAAAATATCAAATGATCAAGTGGAAACGAGAAGGCTGCCTAAGTAAGGAAAATTATGCTGGGCAAAGTACTGGGCAAATAAATGTACGCAAGAGAAGTTCATTAATGCAAACATAGTGTGTGCCAAATAATTCATCTTATTAAGGATTAATCTCATTGAAATTCTGGCCCCTTTTCAGCTATTAAGGTAGCTGTAGCCGTGACCAATAAAAGAGTTAAATAACAATATTTTATTAATGAGGCTTAACTCCAGCAATCTATTACCTCACATTTAAGAAAGGATGTACCAATCACACTATTCTTATTCTCTGGTACCTCAGAATATCATGAGTGAATATTGCTGAATTTATTTTTGTTTGACAAACCATCTAAAAAAGCAAGTAAATGCTACGATATAAGACCAGAATCACATTTTTTTATTTTAGGCAAATCAATTGCATACTTGATATATTTCAATTATATTCAAAGAGGGATTTTGTGATGGAGCAGAAAATTATGGATGCAAGCCCTTGGAGTGCAGATTTAAGTTTATTTCAAAGGTGCACTGAAAGGACAATGTGCAGGAGATTCACACGAGTTTGTTCTGGTATTGTTCGGGAATTATCTCCATGGGCACATTTATACAAAGTATTGCCCACATAGTGGCATGATTTGTGGTTTCTTGTGTAGCTGCACACTTTAGCCCTGCATAATATGAAACTGTGGAAAGATAAAGTACAGAGGGAGGACTTTTGGACCATTATCCCCATGTCAAATCTTTGAAAGAATAACCAGTTTCATTCCCATAGAGAAGGCATTCAATTTCCTGCATTTTTCTCCTTTGAATAGTTATTTAATTCCCTTTTGAGGGTCATTATTGAATCTGCTGCCAACACACAACATCAAAACAGCTCTTATTAAAATCGTAAGTTACACTTTATATGAAAGTAGCAAAGATAACCTATCCCTTCTTATTCTTCTCCATTTATACTGCTGGTTGTGACATAGTTTATAGTAGCAACTTCCTCCCAATTTCTTCATAATCATTCAGGAGTATGGGATTTTTCTTGGTCCCATTTGTATCTATCCATTTATAACCAGTCAATCACCGGTAGTCCCTTTCGTCCTGCTATTCAACCACTGTCTCCAGTGTTCTCTAATGGTCATTTTCTTTTCTTCATTCTTCAGTTTCCGACATCACTGGTGAAATTGTTATTTATCAATTATTGAGGATGATGGGTTTGAGCCATCTTGATAAAGTATTGTCATCTTCTCGATGAACTCAAATGTTTTCTGATCCTAAAGCCTTTGCTGTATCCACTGATCCCAATCATTTCTTGAAATCGCACAGTGTGAACCAAACGGTTGGAGAGTGACTTTTGTGATGATAGAGATTATAGGATAAACCAAAATAGGTTATCAGTTTGCCACTTCTGTCTATTCCTGGCTCTAGTGCTTCCACCTTACCTTCATCATTAACATGCTGGGCCCTACCAGTATTGAGGTGGAAATATGATAGCAGACTTCTTTTCCCATGAGATGTTTAATTGTCTCAAACAGGTCATGACTAGGACAAGGAAGCTATGTTCTCCTCTGTTTATGGTGATATTGCATAGCCCTGTCCATTCCAGAGGTTACACATTGTGTTGTATTCATTTATTCTGTTGCCTCAGGTACAATCAGTGAGATCAGTTCTCATTTAGCACAATTGTAGCATGTAGCCCGGGTGTCAGAATAGAGATATGACTTTACCAATGGACGTGTAAGGCACTCCTTCCGTCCACTAGCCTGTAGGTCACCCTTGAGCAAGATATAAACCTTTTTATTCACCCAACCCTCCCCCCACCCCAATCAGGGTCACGTGAAGCCATGGGAACAGGTGGTGGATGATTATATCAGCAGCCAGTGTATATCACAAGTTCTGGTTATGCGACCACTGAAGCCAGGCAGACGATCTCTGAAGGAGGTTGATAATGGCAGGGTTCATCTGTCTTGTAGAGACAGTGCTCAGAAGAACGCAATGGCAAACCACTTCTATAGAAATATTTGCCACAAACAATCATGATCATGGAAAGACCATGATCGCCTACACCATATGAAACGGCACAAAATGAATGAATGATAGCATGATAGAGGGGTCTTCCCAATAGAGCTTCTTCTACTAATGCTCCCATGGACAATGCAACTACCATAGAGTTAATAAACCCTCTTGTTGGTTTACTTGCTACCTACATTACACCTCTGGGTTAAGGCTTTGATGTGTATCCTCAAAATGACTTGCTATCACCAGCACTATCTGAGCTAAAGAATATGTTCTAAGGGATGTATTCTGTATCTTGCTACTTACAAATGTAAGCATGGTTTTTTTCCAAATGAGTACAGATTTATTATCACTGACACACTGTTCAACTTGAAATTTGTTGTTTTGCTGCACGAGGATAGTATGTTTTAATCAGGAAGAAGTTTTGATCTGTCTTAGTGCCTTGGGGGTATCATGGCTTATAGAATCAATGTTGAGGAATCCATGGGCTACTCCCACCCATGTATAAATCACAGTACTGTGACTTATGGATTGTTTGTTCCTGCCATTTCTAAAACAAGTTGTTGCTCCTCCAAATTTCAGATGATTAATCTTAACATGAATTCCACATCTTTTTTTTTTATTTGAACTCGGGTCACTGGATTAGAAATCCAGGTCCCTGAATTACTCATCTGGTAATGGTGCACTTGTTCTCATGTGCTTTGAGTACTCCAACACATTGATGCTTCCTTGGTGAGGATGACACATCCAAGCTCTTCAATCTATGTCTGTTCACGCTAGTCCAGTTTATCTTGTTGATCCAGATTGGTTTGTGGCTCAGCAAAGTCTCATTTAAAAAAAATTATTATGCTCTCAAAGATTTGTGATTCTCCATTAATCATCTTAAACATTGATTTTCAGTCATTCTCTAATGAACAGCTATATCTTGAGTCGCCAAGGAGTCAAATTCTGGAATTTCCCCATACCACCACCCATGTCTTTAATTTTTTTCTTTAAAGATTCCTTAAACTTATGTTTTTCCCAAAATTTTCACTGTCTACCCTAATAGTTCCTGACAAAACTTTGCATGAAATTCTACGTCAAAGTTCTCCTGTGAAGCACCTTGGAATGCTTTACTACAGTGAGTATTGAGTATAAGGGTTGGAATGTTATGGTGAGGTTGTATAAGGCAATGGTGAGGCTGAATTTGGAGTATTGTGTACAGTTTTGATCACTAAATTACAGGTGTTACGTACCCCGTAACTGGGTCACTTACCAGCAAAGATAGAGAGGTCCGTTGAAGTCTGATGGTACTATTTTTCACAGTATTTATTGATAAAAATACACAAAAATAATATCAATGCAAACATACAGATAATATACGTCGTCAATACTGAATCTAAAAGCGCGGGTATAATAATAATCAATAAGAAATAGCTCTATCGTTGTCTAGGGGATAATATATTGTCCGATGGAAATATAAAAGTCACTCAAGTTCATTCAAGCTGCAGCTTTTAGTTGGAAAGAGAGATGGACTAAAACTTGCCCATTCCTTTTATGATGTCGATCCTTCGAGAGTCGTTGGGGCGGATTTCTCCTTTGTTGTTAGCTAAAGCCATTCTTCTGTGGCAAGACCCACCAATTCCGAGGCAAATGGAAAAGGACGCACGTGGCTTTCCACCGGCTTTTGCTATTACGCTGTTACAGGATTTCTAGCGTTTCTCCTGGTGCGTGTCAAGGGCTGTTCCCCAGACCCTCTTTTATCCTGACTCACAGGGTCTCAGATGTCAATCAGGGTGGAATGATGCCATCCCCCAACCAGCCCACGTTGCCTGAGGGCTTCCATGGAGTACAGTATTCAATACACAATTCCGTCTCCAAGAGACAATGACCTGTTCCATGGCTTTGTATCGCTGAGGGCCAGGACATTCCAAATGTCTCTCTCTCATTTCCTGGGTCTCCTGCCCTGACTTAATAGTGATCTTGCGATTCTCAAAAAGGTGGGAGGGTGCACAGGCATAACACAGGAAGGATATTAATAAGGTTGAAAGAGTGCAGAGAAGGTTTACAAGGATGTTGCCGGGACTTGAGAAACTGAGTTAAAGAGAAAGGTTGAATAGGTTAGGAATTTATTCCCTGGAGCGTAGAAGAATGAGGGGTGATTTGATAGAGGCATATAAAATTATGATGGGCATAGACAGAGTGAATGCAAGCAGGCTTTTTTCCACTGAGGCTAGGGAGAAAAAAACCAGAGGACATGGGTTAAGGGTGAAAAGTTTAAACGGAATTTTAAGGGGGGCTTCTTCACACAGAGAGTGGTGGGAGTGTGGAATGAGCTGCCAGATGAAGTGGTAAATGTGGGCTCACTTTTAACATTTAAGAAAATCTTGGACAGGTACATGGATGAGAGGTGTATGGAGGGAAATGGTCCAGCTGCAGGTCAGTGGGACTAGGCAGAAAAATGGTTCAGCACAGTCAAGAAGGGCCAAAAGGCCTGTTTCTGTGCTGTAATATTCTATGGTTCTATTGAAAATGTTAATACAAGTTGTTGCTGTTTTTATTTAAGTTGAACATTTTTGATCACAACTCAGTATATCAGAAAAGTACTCATCTTGATTCTGGTTAGTTGCCAATTATGTTCATTTTTTGTTCATTGGACCTTTAGTTCTATTTGAATAATCTACTGTTTTGGGATTTGTCTCATCTAAAATTATGAATACCGGAGTCCAATAATAAATATTCATCAAAAATTGTAATGTTAGTCCCCAGGAAAGGACAACATTAAATACAACCCCAAGCTTTCCAGTAGTCCTATTGAAACAATTTTTCCTATCTGTGAAAGGAAAATTGATTACCAAGCATTGGTTTGACATAGGATGCCAGTTTTCCTGTAAACCAAAGTAAAGGCTTTGGTATATTGTGGAATCAACACCAACCATTTTAAAGGGGAGGCCAGAGACACACAGAATGATTGCACACGGGAAGTCACTTAAGCCATTGATATTTTACCAACTCTGGGTTATAGCAAGCTATCTAGTACTAGACTTGATATCTGTCTATAGGCCTTCCGATTCTTTCCTTCAGATAAATATCTATCGCTTGAACAATTTAACTGAGCCTGCATTCCATTGCTGGCAGATTCAACTATACTGTTCAAAAGAGAGCTTGATATTTGCTGAGTCTTGCTAATATCACTTTGTTTCTTTGGTGAATCTCCCTTGAAGACATACAGCATTCCCATTGAGTCTTCAGTAATGATAAATGAACTCCCAAAATACAGCATGGTATTGAGAAGCTCAAAAGGAGAACCACTCATCCATCTACCTTATTCTATCTATTCTCTGAATATCTTTCATGATTTCAAAGAGAACAGCTACAGTATCTTTAGTCTGTCCACAGCAAAAATTCCTGTTTATTGGTAATTCTCTCATACATTCTATTCCATCCATTCATATCAAGCCTAAAATGTAACATATGGAACTGGATATGGTTCCAGCTGAACAATTAAAATTCATCATGATTTTGTAGTTTGTATTTTCTACATTGCCACTTATCAATCTCACGGTCCTGGGCACCTTTTTAAATAAATTTCTCATTCCCCTGCCCATTCCATAGAATTATGCATATAAATCTCCAGCTGCTTCTGTTCTTGTACTGTATTTAGAATTGTGCCATGTTTCTACTTCCTCGCAAAGTGAAATTTACTGTTATCAACATGCTTTATGTCATCTGCAAATATTGAAATTGCACCTTGCATACTCAAGTCCAAGACATTAATATGTATTAGAGAGAGCAGTGTTCCTGATGCCAATCATGTAGGCACCCACTGTACATTTACACCACTCGGAAATTTTCCCTTATGTTCTTACACTCGTTGCCAACTTTCTATCTGTGTTATTATAGTTAGTCTTTTTCCTTCAATTGGGATAATACCCTATGATGTTATGACTTTAGCTGGATGGTGGTGAATCTATGGAATTTATTGCCACAGACAGCACGCAGGCCAGGTCATTGGATATACTTAAAGTGGAGGTTGATAGGCTCTTAATTAGTAAGGGTGTCAAAGGTTACAGGGAGAAGGGAGTAGAATGGAATTGGGAGGGCTAATAAGTCAGCCATGATGGAATGGCCAATCCCAAGTCCCAACTACATCTTTCTTTGCCAAAACTGCACTAGCATCTTTTCCCTTGATGCAAACTGATATGAAGTAGCCAAGGCATCTGTCTCCATGAGTTGTTTTCATTTTTTCCCACACATTGGGTCCAGCAGACCTTACTGAAGGCTTTTTCTTGTTCACATGCCTACAGAATAAATTTGGATACCTTTATTTTTTGTCTTTTCTCATTCTTTCTCTTTTATGTATTTAATTCCTATTTCATTTGCTCTCCAAATTCATTGGAATCTATTCAGATCTTGCTTGTGTTAGCATTTACTATGAGCATTTTATCCCTACTCCATTTTACTTTCTTTTGGTAATCCAGGCAACTCTGGATTTAATTTCTTTGTCTTTCTCCCTCGTTAGGTACTGAAGCATGTCCACCTCAAAAAGCCTTCCATGTTCACCTGTTGAGCTTTGATTCTCAGTGACTTTAGTCAGACATCTTACAGCGAGGTTGTCTACATCATTTTTCATAACTATTTTAAAGCTTATAATTTGGTGGATCATTGTTTCTGCTACAATTCAGATAGATACCTGCTCCACTCATTCTGGTTCATTTCCCAGAGCTGAGTCTAATCACGTGCCCATTTCATTGATCCAGGAATGCACTCATCATAATAGTTCATCTGAACACACTTCAGAATCTCCTTCTCTTTTCACTCCTTATACAATTAGCTCCACAACTCCCCTGCTTGCCACCAGTTGGCAACCTATAGCACGATCATAGCAGTATTGCATCATAACTTCAAGCAGAGTGATTCTGTTTAGTACCATGATAATCTTTCTCCAACATTGAAATATTGAGGATTTGAGTTAAATGGAAATGTTGAATAGCATAGGACTTTATTTCCTGAATTGTAGGGGAATAAAGGAAGATTGGATGGAGGTATATAAAATTTTAAGGGATATAGAGGGGGTTTTTCCACTGAAGTTGGGGGAAAGACCAAAACTAGAGGTCATAAATTAAGGGTGAAAGGTGAAATGTTAAAGGGGAACCTGAGGATGATGTCAGTGTGGTATCAATTACCAGTGGAAGTGCTAGATGCAATTTTGATTGCAACATTTAAGAGAAGCTTGGATAAGTATATGATAAGGAGGTGTATGGAGGACTATGGTCCAAGTGTGGGTTGATAAGACTAGGCAGAAATTACTCCCCCCCTTTTTTTTTTCAGCCCTGATGAAGGTTTTCAGCCCAAAAAGTTGACTGTTTAGACCCATTCATAGATGCTGCCTGACCTGCTGAGCTCCTCCAGCATATTACGTGTATTGCTCTAGGCAGAATAACAGTTCGGTATGGACTAGGCAGAACAAAGGGGCTGTTTCTGTGTATGACTCTAATACTCTCCTGAACTGATAACACACCACCACAAAATTTGAAATAAAAAACAAAGAATGCTGGAAGCACCCTGCAGGTAAAACAGCTTTGGTGAAAGAAAAGTCAGAGGCAACATCAAAAAGAATCAACCCTTCAAAAGACCTTTGCCAAATTTCCAGCATCTGCAGTTTTTTTTTTGATTTTCAGTTCAAAGTTACATTCTCTGAAAGAGTAAATTTGACAAATGTTAAGGTGCATTGGAACAACCCCCAAGTATTAGCCTATTTTGGAAGTAATTTCCCCTTAAACAAATCCTGTGAATGCCACTTCATTTTCTGTCCTTGTTATCAATTATGAGTCAGTTGCTAGACATGGTCCAACCAAGGATAATGTGTAGTTAAACCAGTGAATTTAAATCAACCATTCAGATTTACATGCAAAATGCAATGATATTACTGTGAACCAAATTCTTACATTTTAGAAGATGTCTGCTGTCCCACAGAAGCTGGTAAATCCATCCCACTGGATTCCCAAATGTTTGTTTATATGTGCATGCTGCACTTAAGTTGGGTGATTGTTGATTTACCATACTAGTAATGCGGAGCCCTGGATTAGGGACTTGGAGAGTTTAACCATTTAATTAAGTAATGTGAGATAAAGAATAGACCTGACTTGTCTTGCTGAGACTTTAATATGATGGTGGCAGTGTTTACCATGAATTGCACCTCAAGTGTGTATCCAGATCATTTATAAAGCACCAGTTGCAAGAGATACCCTTGATGGTCAACCCCAATGCTATCTGGGGTAACCTACATGCTTGCACAACTGCTGCTCATTACTCATAAGGAAGGGAATGAATTTGCCTCTATTTGAATGGAGAAGTCTCCATGAAGTCTCCGATGCTATGATGAATGGCAAACTGCAACATATGGCATAGCTTGGCCATTGCTACCTAGAGTGCTCCATAGGTTAAGGCACTCAATGTCACTGTGATAGGCAGAGTAATCCAGACAGAGGTCTGTGGCTGGAGCTCTATCTGATAGCATAAGGACAACCTCCTTGGAGAATCTTGGCCATCAGAATATTTCCATAGGTTTGACCATAGGACTAATGTTTACTACAAGAAATCTTGCAGAATAGGACACTTGTGGCCAGATTCTTCATGGCAGTGCATGGCTTGATGGAGTGTGGTAGAAAAAGCCTTGATAAAATTGAAGTCAGTGAGATTTAAGCAGAAAAATGTCAACATAGCAGGAGTTATTTATAATACAAATGAAAATGTTTGTAGCTAGTGAAATTCAGTTTCAGGACATAAATGCAGGAGTTCTTAATGCCGTTCTCACTTTTTTCATTGTTATCTTCTCTTCACTTTGTCAGGAATAGTGATGTTCATTAATAATCATGCAATATTAAAATTCTCAGAAACTAAAAACATGCTGCCTTTGTGTAGCAAAGCTTAGAGAACATTCAGATGTGGACAGATAAAGTGAGCAACATTATCACCAATGATTGCCAGGAAATGGCCACCTCCCCTTGATATTCAATAAAATTGCCATTAATATATTTCCATCTGTAAATATCCTGGATGTCAAACTTGAACCAGCCCCATTAATCATGTGACTATAAAATCAGTTCCAATAAATAGGTATCCTGAAATATTGACTTAACTGACACCTAAAACTTTTCCACTATCTGTAAGTACCTATTAGAAATTAATGAAATCATCTCCCCTGTTTAAATGAATGCAGCCCTGACAATAGTTAAGAGTCTTAACACAGCACATAACAAAATAATCTGTTTAATTGGTAGTCCATCAAGCACCTTAAACATTCATTCCCCCCATCACTTGCATACTGTGGTTGTTGTTCATACTATCCACTGAAAGACATCATGCAAATGCAATGATCTCAGATTTTCCTCTGGATAGCCACTTCTCTGTATGATGGAAGACAGAAAATGTCAATGGTGCATTACAGCAAACTTCATACAGAGCAGAATGTTTCCCTTGAACAATATTTAGTTTATTTTGGTCCAAAGAGAATATTCAAATAAAACCACACCATGTGAAATTAAAGAGAGTTATGAGAAAAAAGGACCAAATAAAAAATAACAATACTATACTAGTGATGATTCCTACTACTATCAAATGTTACTTGCATAATAATTTTGCTGCCCATGTTTGTAAACATATTGCTATATTTTCTACTTACAATTTCTCAATAATGTTTCAAGATTCATTATGCTTTATTCAACCCAAAGCATAATGGGGTGGAATGAATATTTGCATGAATAACAATGTCTTTTCTTTTTATTCATCTGTACAATATTCTAGATTAATCCTTTGTCACAATTCTAGAGAGGAAACATGTAGGTGTTATGAAAGAACTCAAAGATCCACTTGCAAGACATGAGTAGTACACAGTCTACTGTGTTCTGTTGCTTTCATATCCTCAATAGTGACGCACAGCACTAAGTATTACTGACTGGTTGCTCCACACTGCCCGAACTCATCGAAAACTGGCTTAATTAGTGGGATTGTGTGCAGCCTCACTGTGACTTCAGAATTACAGGATAATCAGTCTGCAGGTTTTAATGACCTCTGATACTCTTTTCTACAATTTCTAAAGTAAAATTCATGTTATTTTATTTGCCTTTGGGTTACAAGGAACATTTTTTTTCCATTAATCTTTCATTCGTTGCCTCTTTGGCGGCATCTGCATCTTCCAGCTGTCTCAACTTCAATGGATGGTGTTGTACTACATACCTGCCAATCTCATGTGAGTTGAGGCGATTCATTTACTGCTACCACTTTCACTTTGCCTTCTTTTACAAATCTAATTATAAAACAGACTGAAGCATATTTCGACATCATTAGAAGTTGCTCCCCTAATTAGAACAATCATATTCTTTGATTTAAAGCTAATGTTTGATATTCAGCTTCAAAAGGATAGGATATGTCAAAAAGATAACAAATTGGCATTAAAGGTTTCCAAAGAGCTAACTACCAACTCCCACGACTCTGAAGCATAATTTTTGGAATAGGCCATTCAGTTCTTCATGGCTTTTCTGATATTCAGTTAGATAATGGTTGATTTGCACCTCAGTTCCATTTACATGCCTTTGCTCTATATCCTTTGATGTTCTTCAATAATAAACACAGCCAAGTCCTAGGAATTTAAATTGAAGTTAATATCCACAGGTGTGCAGGGCAAATAAGTCATAGACATTCACTATATGCAGAATGCGTCTTAATTTCACAGCTAAATGGCTTTGCTCTAATTTTAAAACATCAATATCTTATTCTTCTTTTTCTCCATCAAAGGAAATTGTTTATTTGCATCTACCTTTATCATTCCATGAAATCGCCTCGCAACTTTTAAACTCTAGAGAATGCAAACCAATCCTATGCAATCAATCATCAGAATTCAGCCCCTTTTGCTGAGATCTATCAATCACTTCTAGTCACTTCTAATCTTCACAATTTTTAACATTGCATCTCCTCAGTTAAATTCACTGGCAGTGTTAGTCTGCGCTGTCTTATTCCATACCAGTAAACATGGACTACTAAGAGAGCGGTAAAGAAGAGGGAGGTGCTGGGTGCAGCCAGTGGATGCAGTGATGTTTGAAATCCAGTAGCTGATAGGTATTTTCAATGGAAAAACGCCATGTCCATGACAGCACTACAAATATTCCTGCATAATGCTCCCAAGGGGGCATAATTCATATTTGAAGACCTCAGTTATAATGGATTGAGTTATCACTCTGCTGTTAATATTAATCAGTGTATCTACTAAACTTTCCTGATTGACATTTCAGGAAATCTCTTAATATTTTTTGTTTTCCAGGCTAATATTATAAAGATCAATGGTCCAGAGATACAGATAAAATATATGGAGAATGAAGCATTGATACTACCTTCAAAGCTAAAGCAGAAATGCCTGATGTAGAATGCTGCCAAATAGTAGAAATTTAAATTTGATTGCTGACCCGCTCCTTCAGGATTTCTCTTCCGTTGCCTTCAATTAAACACTTATTTTGCAGAGTATTAGCAGAATCTTAAAAGCACAAAAGCTGGCCCTTCAGATTACCAAGGCTGTATGAGCTATACCAAAATGTTGACTCTTTATTCATTTCCATAGATGCTGCTTGACTTGCGGAGTTCCTCCAGCATTTTGTATGTGTTGCTCTGGATTTCCAGCAGCTGAAATTTATCAAAGACCTAATTTCATTCTTTTCCACATTCCATGAACTCTTCCCCCTCCCCCACCCAAATTCCAACACTCATCCATACAATACAGGGAATTTACAACTGTCAATCAACCTGGAAGATATGGGAAGCAAAATAGAACATTCAAAGAAAGCACACAAGATCACATAGATAATATACAAACCCCACACATACCACACCGGAAGTGTGGGTTGGTACTGGATTGCTGTGGATGTGCAGGAACAGCTCTCCCACTTGTGCCACAGTGTAACTCTGTTGTTATAGCACCTTCATAGCTGCGGTGTAACTGGAGAGGTTTGAAACCAGTTTAAGTAACGCTACTTCTGTTGCATATTTTCGTTTAAAAGCTTAATTTATTACTCGATACAAAGTACAGTGGAAAAAGGAAAATAGAATTCTAATGGCTAGATGGAAAATGAGGCATAATTGTTTACTAACTTTCTTATTTGCTTTAACTAGTATTTTTATCCTATCTGTGTAGAAAATTCATTATTCATCTTTTCAAAAATAAAACCTTGCAAGTTACAATTGCCACTTATTTCTCAAAAATTTCTGTTCCTGTTCAGATAATAGAACTAAAAGTGAGGTGGATGTTCCTCCAGTACCTAAAAAGGTGGCCACTGGATGTATGTTAATGGTCGTTTGCTTCTGTAGCCCATCCACTTCAAAGTTTGATGTGTTGTGTTTTCAGAAATGCTCTTCTGCACACCAGTGTTGTAACATGTGGCTATTTCAGTTACTGTCACTAGAACAAATCTGATCATTCTCCTCTGACTTTTCTCAATAACAAGGCATTTTCACCCACAGAACTGCCACTCACTGGATCTTCTGTTTTGTTTTTTTTTTGCACCATTGTCTTTAAACTCCAGAAATTGTCAAACATGAAAATTTCAGATCAGTTTCTGAGATCCTCAATCCACCCTGTCTGACACCAATAATTATTCCATGGTCAATGTCACTAAGGTCACTTTTCTTCCCCATTCTGATGTTTATTCTGAACAACAAATGAACTTCTTGACCATGCCTGCATGCTATTTTGTATTTAGTTGCTGCCACATTTTTGCTTGATTAGATATTTGTATTAATGAGCAGGTATACAGGTGTACCTAATAAAGTGTCCACTGAGTGTATGTGTACAATCTAAATAGATAACCTTAAAAGGGATATTATAATAAACTGTACAAATATAACATTTTTCTTGTGTAGATATTACTATATGTTATTATACATTGTCAGCATTTTAGTATTAGGATGCTCTTTCTGTATAGTTAATATTTAAATAATATTTGAGTAGTACTGTAACTATTGTTTGATTAAGCATTGTTTATTTGAATAGTTCGTTATGGGTTATATGTAAGACTACGTGAATTGCATACTCAAGATGATACCGTGTGAAACGTCTATGCTTTGCCAAATGTAAAATGAAACTACCATACTCACATCTCTCAGCTCCTGTCTCTTTCTTGGAATTAGCTTAAAGTTTCTGATTGCATTAACCTTAACAGTGGCGACAAGATCATTTTAAAATGAATCTGAGATGACTACTCATCTGTTGAAGTGCAGGGAGATGTTCCAGCTAAAAAGAAGCAGCCCAGCTCATGTTCTTCATAAGGGGAGACATGATTGAGTTTAAATATAAGACAAGAAACAGAAGAATTCTCACGTTCATAAATACTGAGTATATGGTGATAATAATCATAAAAAGCAGAAATAGCTAGCTACATCGGGAAGATAGACATGTTCCATTGCACAACAGATAACTAGATTTTGCATACAGAGCAGATTGAGCAGTATTTTAAAGTAAATGACATAATTCATTGGAAGCAAGTGCCAATTTTGCTGAGTGTATTGGATTTAAAGGCATACTGTTAGCTTCAAAGTTTAACTGCTCCAAACAAACTGAATGAAATGAACGTTGCTGATATCATGAAAGTAATGCAGGAACATTTAGCATCAAAGCCATGTTAATTGTGTTACGAAATCCCGTAACTGGATCACTTACCAGCAAAGATAGAGAGGTCCGTTGAAGTCTGGTGGTACTATTTTTAAAAGTATTTATTGATAAAGGGCACAAAAATAAGATTAATGTAAACATACAGATAATATACGTCGTCAATACTAAATCTAAAGCGCGGGTATAATAATAACCAATAAGAAATAGCTCTATTGTTGTCTGGGGATAATGTATTGTCCGATGGAAAGATAACAGTCACTATCAGTTCGCTCAAGTTGCAGCGTCGTTGGGTTTAAAAGTGATGCAGTTTAAACTTGCCCTGGGTCTTTTATGATGCCAATCCATTGAGTCAGGGAAGTGGGCTTCCCCGTTGTTAGCTAAATGCCGTTTTCCGTGGTTCCAGCCATGGAATTGAACGCACGTGGCCTCCTTCAGATGACTTCCTGCTGTTACGTGGTCGCTTAACATTTCTTCTTGGTGCGTCTGAAGGGGTTGTTCCCCAGACCCTCCTTTATACTTCCTCACGGGGTCTCAGATGTCAATCAGGTTGGGATGATGCAATCCCTCAACCAGCCCACTCTGGTCATCCCCTGAGGGCTTCAATGAATAGTACAGTACTCAATACACAACTTGGTCTTCTGGAGACAATGGCCATGTCTTTACATAGCTTTACATCGTCGGGGAAACGAGGCATTTTGCATGTCACACTCTCATTTCCTGGGACCCTTGACCCAAGCCAACGGTGATCCTGTGATTCTCACAAAGGAGGGGGCTACGGACGTAACAATTGTAAAATGCTTTAGGTTCCATGAGTGGAATCAAAAAGAAGGGGAGTGCTTTTCAGCATTTGTGGCTAAATGGAAGAGATTATTTGAGCATTATCAATTTGATAATAGGCGTAATGATGCACTGAGCTATTAATTGGTCTTTGGAATCTTACAAGAAAGCATTCAGAAATGGCTCCTGACTGAAGCACAATTTACATTTAAAAGGGCAATTGAAATAGCTGAATCAATGGAAACAGCAGGCAGAGACACAACTGAGTTGCAGTAAGGTTTGAAAGTGAGCATCCACAAAATTGCAGTGCCCAGACAAAGGCCAACAAACCATGTTACTGTTTTGGCAGAGGCTCACATCCACCAGACATACAAAGATTTAAAGAGGAAACTTGCAAAAAATGCAGCAAAGTAGGAAATATAGAAGGAGCATGTCAGGCAGACAAAAATAAACAGACTGCACAGGATAAGAAAAAGATAAAATGTAAAGTTGCAATTTTATAAACCACTAAATTGCATGGTGTTGATGAAAAATTCGATAATGATGAGAGTGACACAAGATTGAGCAGCTTTGATATTTACAATGTGAAAGCTAATAGTAGACAAGTAATATGGCTTAAAATGGTATTGGCTCAACTGTTTCAGTCATTCTAGAAGATGAGTTTGAGCAGTATGTCAAATATACTGAACTGAAGCCTGCAGCTATCCAACTAAGAACTTAGTCTGTGGGAATGACATTCAGGCAGTGAAATACAACTGCACTGAGCTTGTATGTAATTTAAAAAAAAAATAGGAGGACCAGCATTGTGGGGGTATGATTGGCTAAGACAACAGCAACTTGATTGAAGGTCCATCCATAATTTGCATACCATATCCCCTGAAACAGAGTCAACTGAAAGTGAATTATGAAAGGTACTGAATGATGCTGAAACTGCCTCCATGCTATACATCCTGAACCGTTGTCAAACAGAGGGCAAACAGGTGTTTGTGCTTCTGGTTGGAAAATATATTGGTACAAGATGAACAATGCTGCTCAGAGGAATTGTGAAAGTGACGAAAGCTGTTGTCCAAGTACAACAGTTTTTGTAGGTGACATATTTGAGAAAGCTTCTGATATGTTAATCAGACAGTTAGTTGTGAAATATAGCTTGATTTTAAGCTGGAAGAGAGTTCAAGGGGCTTCAGGAAACTTGCAGGCATTCAGCTTTTATGAGTATAAAGAACCAACATCAGCTGTATGTGTATTATCGTTATTGCATGATCTTCAAGTGGGGGATAAAAAGCTACTTGTCAAAGTAGATGTAAGACCCAAGCCCTGCTGGATGAATGGAAGGCCAAAAAGAAAGCAGTCAATGGAGATACGAAAAAAGAGGATTCATCAGATGACATTGTAGATGAGGAAACCAAGAGGAGAGATCAGATGGTAAGGAGTGCAATAGAAGAATACATAAAAGAATACTCCAATGAACTAAGTGGACCTTCAAGGTCAAGATGCATAAACTAGAAGGATGAAGAAAGGTGTTCAGAGCTGTCAGTACCACTTCCTACAGTCTCAACATCAACTCCTACAACCATCACAAAGGAGGCCCCAAAACGTGAGATTGTTTTCACAGCCATTAGTCTCACCTATGAAGCAGGGTGACCTCCCTCATCTAAAAGATACATGAGTAAGAAATCCTCCACAGCAATTAAACCTTTAGGCCAGAAGAGGACAAGTTAAAATTTATTATGCTGTGGATGTCTGTCTATAGTAGTTGTATCATATAGTATATTCTAAATATAGTTGAGATGCATTCTCTATACATTTGGAGTTTATAGCTAAGCAGGAGTGTTGTGCATTTAATATTTTAGTAATATTGTTTAATTAAACATTATTTGTTTGAATAGCTCATTACGGATTATATGTAAGAATATGTGAATTGCATATGTCATGTCACTACCATACATATGAGCACGCCTTGCTAAAAGTAAAACAAAACTCATGTACTCGCATCTCTCAGCTAACATGCCTCTTTTTTAATTAGTTTAATGTTTTCAAATGCACATAAAATCAAAAATAACTTGCTTCTTTCTATGTATAATTGTTATAAGTTCGCTTAATGAAATACTTCAAATCTGTCTCCTGGTACAAGTATTCTTTTCCTGCCCTATTCTGTATTCAAAAGGCATCACATTCTTCTCTTCACAGAACATTTTGTTCCTCCGCTCTTCCATTCATAGACACACTTTTTCCATCACAATAGCACATTTCAACAGTTATTGATCATTTTCTATAGAAAAGATATAAGGGAACATAATTATTTTTCAGCTTTTTTAAAGATTAGATTTGCATTAGTTAAAAATGGAAGAATATTATCTGCAGGCATTAGCAAACTAAATCAGCACTTATCCTGTTATTTAGGGTGACTGGAAATATTGTTCATTTTTTCCATTATGTCCAGAGTTCACAATGTTTTTTTTAAACATTGTTGGATTGTAAAATAATTTCCTCTTAAACATTCCATTGAGCCATGAGAAACAGAGTTAGTGAAAGAGTAGCCATGATTTTCAGGTTCTCTGGCTAATCTCCATATATGAAAATAATTTGGAATTAAATTAAATCCTGATTCCTAGAGGAATGAGGAGGTACCAGTGATCTGATGTGGAAAGGTTGTAAGGAAGTCAGCACAGGTATAAACAATAATAGTCAAACATCTTTCAGTCATAGCATTAATGCCTCCAAGTCTGATGTCCAAGCTTTACTCCAGAAACTTGATCACATTATCTATCCTGAGACCGGCAAGTACTTTAAATTGGACGAGCTATGCATTAGACCAAGGTCCCAGTCTCATAGTTAATGAAAATCAAGGAAATACTCTTGATGCCTTGGTCAACATTTTAGCATTGTAATAAATCAGAATCTTTGGCGGGTATTACAACATAGGCTACAGTTTAATAATACTTGCCTGATGTATTAGGAAGCTCTTTGTTTTGGTTGATCTGAAGATGACTTAATGGTTTTCCACTATCTTCATGATATCATTATCATTAAACATATCTTTAGACTTTACAGAATATTTTTGTGTATATGCAGAGGAAATGTTTTAGAGTTATAAGATCTGCCAAAATGCATATTTCCATGATGTTGACCTAGTGTATGGTAACTTACATACAGGTAATAAAGGAGATTGGGGAAAATAACTTCATTTCTCTTATGAGTCCTGAAAAACCTCCTTTGACAGTATAACTGATGGGTTGAGTTGGGATAGCCGTGTACTTGTAGGCAGGAGTTATTGCAACCTCAAAAATGTATTTTTGCCTATTTAATATTAACATTTAATATCAGGTACGATGAACAACATAAAATGAATAGTTTTTTGAAACTACTAAAACTAGCTATTGTAGTGAATAATGAGAGGTGTGCTTCTTTTATCATGTTTAAGAATTAACAATGTCTGCAGAGGTAGTCGGAGGTAAGCTTGCTCCAGACAATGGCTAGAGTTGCTTGTAGTTTGCTTGTTATAAAAATCTAACCTGTTCACAAAATTCATCAGAGGAAGAAATCTGCCCACCTTGCCTAATCAAGCCTAAGTACAAGTCCAGACCTGTTCTGTGCAGTTGTCTCCTAAATATCTTATTAGGTGATGTAGGATGCATCCCAATTGTACTATTACTGTTATGTTTTATGTTTAAACAGAAATAAAATACAAGAAGATAGACCATCTAGCATTAACTTATGCACCAAATCTGGGCAAAACAAAGACCCCTTTTTCCTTGTGGATCTTCAAAGTCCTCATCCCAATTATCTAGTTTACAAATTTGGAAAAATTGTCTTAGAAACTAGACAAGCAACAGCATTTCATAGTCATTGTCATAGAATGATACCTGATCTATCATCTGCCAGTTTTCTCCATGGGCCCAGAGTACATTACAAAAATCAGTCCAAAGCAGTAAATAAATTGCTGGAGGAATATTGAATGGCATTTTCATTGTCAACTCCCTCACCATTCATTTTTTCAGGCTCACTAATGATAGCCCAAACCCATTCTACCATCCAGTGAGAAAGTCAGGAGCCTAATGGAATGCTATCCATTTGCCTCAATGGGTATAACACCAACAGCTTTCAAGAAGCTTGACATTACTCAGGACAAATTGTGCACTCGATTAGTAGCAATCAACCTCCTTAAACATTTATTCCCTCCACCACAGGTGCATAGAGACTGCACTGTGTATCATCTACTAAAATACAATGTTTTTGCTCACAAAGTTACTTGCAAATTCTACTGCCCAGGAGGATCAATGTTGCAGACACATGGGAAAGAGCACAACCTGCATAATCTTCCAATCATGCACATTCAGATTCAGAATATATCACTGGTCCTTTATCTTCCCTGGGTCTATATTTGCAGAAGGCCTTTGACAAGGTGCCGCACATGAGGCTGCTAAACAAGATAAGAGTCTATGGAATTACGGGAAAGTTACATACGTGGATAGAGCTTTGGTTGATTGACAGGAAACGGAGAGTGGGAATAAAGGGTTCCCATTCTGGTTGGCTGCCGGTTACCAGTGGTGTTCCACAGGGGTCTGTATTGGGGCCGCTTCTTTTTACATTGTATATCAATTATTTGGATTATGGAATAGATGGCTTTGTGGCTAAGTTTGCTGATGATACAAAGATAGGTGGAGGGGCCGGTAGTGCTGAGGAAACAGAGAGACTTCAGAGAGACTTGGATAGATGGGGGAATGGGCAAAGAAGTAGGAAATGAATTATAATGTTGGAAAGTGTACGGTCATGCACTTTGGTAGAAGAAATAAACCGGCAGACTATTATTTAAACGGGGAGAGAATTCAAAGTTCTGAGATGCAACAGGACTTGGGAGTCCTCGTGCAGGATACCCTTAAAGTTAACCTTCAGGTTGAGTCAGTAGTGAAGAAGGCGAATGTAATGTTGGCATTCATTTCTAGAGGAATAGAGTATAGGAGCAGGGATGTGATGTTGAGGCTCTATAAGGCTCTGGTAAGACCACACTTGGAATACTGCGTGTAGTTTTGGGCTCCATATTTAAGAAAGGATGTGTTGACATTGGAGAGGGTTCAGAGAAGATTCATTAGAATGATGCCGGGAATAATAGGGTTAACATATGAGGAATGTCTGACCACTCTTGGACAGTACCCCTTGGAGTTTACAAGAATGAGGGGGGATCTCATAGAAACATTTTGAATGTTGAAAGGCAAGGACAGAGTGGATGTGGCAAAGTTGTTGCCCATGGTGGGGGAGTCTAGTACTAGAGGACATGACTTGAGGATTACAGGGCGCCCATTCAGAACAGAGATGCAAAAACATTTTTTTAGCAGAGGGTGGTGAATCTGTGGAATTTGTTGTCACGGTCGGCAGTGGAGGCCAAGTCATTGGGTGTTTCTAAGGAAGAGATTGATAGGCATCTGAGTAGGCAGGGCATCAAAGGTTATGGTGAGAAGGCGGGGGAATGGGACTAAAGGGGAGATTGGATTCAGCTCATGATGAAATGGTGGAGCAGACTCGATGGGCTGAATGGCCAACTTCTGCTCCTTTGTCTTATGGTCTATATAGTGCTGAAATGTATTGTGGGAACACTTCACCGGAAGGTATGTAGCAGATCAAGAAAGTGACTCACAATCATTTTCTAAAGGACAGTGAGAGATAGCCTTACTGATAATGTCTGGGTACCAAAAATAAATATATATTAAAAATCCTGGAAAATCAGAACATGCAGCTGAAATTGTGAATAATTGGTGACTACCCAATAACTCTCAATGTTTAGCATTTTATAGCCATTTATTACATTGTCTTAAATTCAGAAGCTTTCAATTTACAATCTGATTATAGAATGAAAAGCCTTACTGGCTTTGATAAACAGATAAGATACTATGCTACGCAGTGAGGTTTGAATATAATGTTGTGAAGCATTCAAAAGTTAAATGACTTAAAAAGATTAAAAATACATTCATTTAATAATGAGCAATGTGTAACCAAGTAGCAATACATTTAAATAGTTCTATATTTCAGTGTGGAAAGAAGAAATGGCAACAAAAAAAACATCCAAATTAGTGGATTTGATGACAGAAAAATCTCAAATCATTCCAATTCCTGTTTTAATGTACAGGAACAAAATATCTATCAAACCACCCCCCCCCCCACCCCGTCAGATCCTGAATCACTTGAGTAGTTACTATGGTGAGCCTTTGGACATTAGATTTGAACATTTTAGGTTTGATCCTGATCATTTGATGTTCCTGGAAGATACATGGAGAGGTTAAAACTGCTGTGTAGTAGAAGTACTTACTCCTGCCTATAAACAAATCTGTTTCCTCCAATGATTAGACTGCTCACAAAATAATACTAATCCATTTCCTCCCATATTTGGAGACAATCCCCCTCAATAATCCATTTCTGTGATTTCTCCAAAACTCTCTCTAATCTTGCTCTGTCTTAAATACTTATCATCTCTGGCATATGCACCAAAACTGCTACAGCTCTGCAGTTGTCCCTTGCTCTAGTAACATGCATCTAGTATACCTCTGCTTCAGCAATCTACACCCTAACAGGTTGTAAATCAAACCAGATTCTAGGTAACAATTTTATCTTGATGGAAAGAAACTGGAGCAGTAGAACAGCTTTCTTCCTCTTCTCAAAACAAACTTGGAAGTCATGGCTTAGAAATTTTTCTACTCAGCACACTGAAGAAATTTGTGATAACTTGGCATTAACAAGTTTCACATTCAGACTAATTTTGTGCATCTATCATCCATTTTAATAAGGATGAAGATGAGAGAAATTCATGTATCTAAGGACTGTTTCTCTAGTACACTGTTGCATGGAGTGACTGATCAGAAACCAAGTTCAGGACATGGGATTTAGTTGGGGATGTGTGTGCAGATGTGAACGCTGAACAGCAAACCGGAGGAATCTTGACACGGAGCTCTGATATAGAGCCTTGACACAGAGACAAGGTTTTCATGGAATATCTTGAAACTGGAGTTGAACTTAGAACAAACGGTTCTAAGCAGTCGAGAAACAAAGTTATCACATGAGAATAGACCAACAAACTGGCAACCTGTGATACTGACACCATCGTTTTTATTTCCCAGTCTGTGATGAAAACCAGGTGTACTGTAATTGAGTAAACTAGCAGCAAATGGAGATCTAATGTCTGAACTTAGGGCATAATCAGGGACAAAGAAACATTAAAGGGGAACAACCAGCCGGAACCATGACATGCTCACATCACCCAAATTACATCAATATATTGTAATGTCTCATTTTACTTTCCGGAAGAAAATTTCTGTTATATTGATTGGAGGTACAGTGCTGCTTGTCTTACACACAAAGACTAAATTTTAATAATGTCAAAACCTCACAACTAAACAAGTAAAAATGGGGAGAGGCATCTTAAAAGAGGTGGCACTTGTAGCAGGCATATACTTATAAGGGTCCATAGAAGTGTTGATGTACAGAGGGACCGAGGGGTGCAAGTTCATAGCTTCTTGAAATAGCAACATGGGTGGAGAGGGTAGTGAAGACGGGATTCGGCATGCTGGCTTTCATGGGCAGATGTAGTGGATTATATGGGTTGGGATGTAATGTTGCAACTGTATGAAATGTTCATCAGAGGATTTTGCCTCATTACAGAAAGGAGTTGGTAGAAATAGAGAGTGCAGTGAGTATCAGTACCTTGGAGAGTTGTAACAGCAAAATTTACCAAAAAATACAATGTATTCAGCCAGGTATCTGTAAGTATCAATGTGAGGCATCTCTCAAAAGAGACAGCCTGTGAGCACTGTAAGGCTAGGTTTCAGAGGAATTATTGAAATCAATACCTGAATTTTGCACTGGGACCAATAACTCCTCTTTCTAAGGCAAATCTCTACTGTCTTCTTCCTGGCTTTTATAATGGATTTAAATCTATAGATGCTGCCATTGTAATGGATAAATGCTGCAAATGGATTTTTTGCCATAAAACAGCAAAATCATTTCATATATATGTGATGTAGCATTGAAAAGAAAACAAAAGTGGCTTTGCTCAAGGATATGATATAAAATACAATAAAACAGCAAGCTTTTTTTTACATACATGATTGTGCTTCTGTGAATCTCACCAGCCTAGTATTTTCGATTTGAACTCAAGGGCAGTTCAGATTCAGACTGGTATACAAATACCTCATTGCTAACATTAACAAAGCTTCACTAAAGAAATTAAAGCATACCTTACCAATAGCTGTGATATTGTCTCTATGAGGGCAATGACTAAATATGAAAGAATGACACATTAGCCATTAAATATTTTGGAACATGAGAAAGGTATAACTAATCTACTTACAAAGAGTTTTTCTCTTTATATTCCAACAGTCTTTAATCAAGTCAGCCTATTGTGAATATTGACATAGGGTTGAAAGTATATCCACTATTTTCTCAGTTTAGAATTCTACCTAGCTGTATAGGTAAAATTTTCCCTTGCTATTAGTCATGGAATTGCACAGCACACAAACCAGCCCTCCAATCCAGCTGACCCTGTCTACATTACAAATCCCATTTGCTTGTGTTAGGCCCTATTCTTCTACTCCTTTCCTATCCAACATCTATTCAAGTGCCTTTTATCTGCTTCCACTATCATCTCTGGTAGCTCAAAGCTCTGTTTTCAAAAAAATACCCATCAGATCTCCTTTAAAGTTCTCCCCTCTCTTCTCATACCTATACCCTTTAGTTTTATACTCAACCAACCTAGAAAAAAAAGACTCGGACTCTTTTTTACCTTATGCACACCCTTATAATTTCATAAACCTCACTATGATCAACCCTCAGCTACCTACGTTCCAGTGAAAATAAACCAAGCCCTTCCAATCTCTCATTATAAATAATGCTCTCCATTCTAGGCAACATCCTGTGAATCTCTTCTGCACAGTTTCTGTTTCTATCACATCCACCTGTAATTTGGCAATCAGAACTGTACATAATACTCCAAGTGCAGCTTGACTAATGTTTATACAGTTGCAATAATGCATTCCAGTTCTTTTACTCAAAGCATCAGCCTGTGAAATTCTCATCTGCCTCTGTTGCCATTTTCAAGGAGCTTTGAACTTGCACCCCAGAACCATCTTCACTGCTAAGGTCCTTGCCATTTACTCTACTCATCCTCTCAAGTCCTACCCAAATAGCTTATTGGTCAATAACACCAAGATTATCTCCATGTGTGTATGTTTGTGGTTTTCTGCTGCTCTGGCCCATCTACTTCTGGGTTCAATATGTTGTGCATTCAGAATATTATGCTCTTCTACACACTACTGTTACAATGCATGGCTATTTGAGTTACTGATGCCTTCCTGTCAGCTTGGACCAATCTGGCTATTGTCTGACCTATGGCAATAACAAAGTATTTTTGCCCACGTAAGTGCCACTCACAGGATTTTTTGTTTTTGTTTTTTTACACCATTCTCTGTAAACTGTAGAGACTGCCGTGCATGAAAATCCGAGGAAATCTGAAGTTCTGAGATGCACAAGTCTCCCCATGTATCACTGACAAAGTAACTTAGATCATATTTCTGCCCCATTCTGATATTTGGCCTGAACATCAACTAAGCAAACCACTTGACAATAAGATATAGATGCAGAATTAGGGCATTTCGCCCATCGATCCTGCTCCACCATTTCATCATGGCTGATCCATTTCCCTCTCAGTCCCAATCTCCTGCCTTCTCCCCATATCCCTTCATGCCCTGACTAATCAAGAATCTATCAACGTCTGCCTTAAATGTTCCCAATGATTTGGCGTCCACAACCATCTCCACAACAAATGCCACGGATTCACCACTCTCTTGTAAAAAGAAATCCCCTTCAGCCAGGTCTACATGCTTTTATAATACTTTGAGTTGGCTGATTAAATATTTGCATTAACACCCAGGTGTACCTAATAAGAAGGTTATTGAGCGAACATCTCAAGTTGCATATTTGGTAAAAGGAATTTTATATCATCAATAGTTACTTTATTTAAATCCATATTAGGTTACTCATAGTTTTCTCATCACGTCAATTCATGACATATTCTTTCACTAAAATATTACTTAGAGTAACACATTGAGAGTTTACCCAGTTAAATACGCTGGTTAGGAAATTATAGTCCAACAAATCGTGCAAACTGTGTTATTAATTCCACAGTGAAAAACAGAAGAAACCTATTTTTCTGTAACTACAACAAAGTACTGAAACTAATCTGTAAATTATGAAAATATAGCGTATAAAATCCTTCATTAGACAACTGTTAAATTATGACCCAAAAGGGACTCGTAGCAAAGCAAAAGAAAAAAATTTGAAGGGACCCACAAAGGGGATTGCATAGTTTTGGCCCAGTCCCTGTTGTCTACATGGATTTTTGTAAGGCATTTAACAAGATCTCTCATGTTAGGCTTATCCAATAGATTAACAACCAGAATCAGAATCAGGTTTATTATCAACGGCTTATGTCTTGAAATTTGTTAACTTTTGCAGCAGCAGTTCAATACAATACATGATAATATAGAAAGAAAAAAAATAAATAAGCAAATCAATTACAGTAAATATATATAAAAATAAAATAGTTAAGTTAAAAATAGTGCAAAAACAGATAATGAGGAAAGTGAGGTCGTGTTCATAGTATCCACAGTAACTTTGCAATTTGGATGTAGAGTTGGCTTGCATCGAAGAGAAGGAATAGTTGTTGATGGGACTACATCCCATTCTCCTGCTGTTCTTCGCTATGAGTATGAATACAGTCATACTTGCAGAACATTTAACCTGGTTCGGGATTACAAAGAAGGGTATCACAGAATAACTGGAGGAAAATTGCAGAGGTTTTCATTTCAATTACTACAAGAGCCCAGCACTGTGTCACAGTCAGGATGACAATGTCAGTCTGATTTATAGGAGTTTGTGACAAACAGATATATATAAGGTGTCTATGAGCATTTGGAGAAGTACAGTCTACTCATGGATAGTCAACATGGTTTTGTGAAGGGAAGATTGTGCCTCACGAGCCTGATTGAGTTTTTTGAAGAGGTAACAAAAGAAATTGATGATGGTAGGGCAGTGGATGTGGTCTACATGGTCTGTAGCAAAACATTTGACAAGGTCCCTCATGAGAGACTCATCCAGAAAGTCATGAGGCATGGGATAAGTGGAACCTTGGCTGTTTGGATAAAAAATTGGCTTAAAGGAAGAAAGCAGAGGGTAGTTGTGGAAGGAAAGTATTCTGCCTGGAGGTTGGTGACTAGTGGAGTACCGCAGGGATCTGTCCTGGGACCCCTGCTATTTGTGATTTTTATAAATGATCTGGATGTAGAGGCAGAAGGATGGGTGAATAAGTTTGTGGATGACATGAAGATTGGAGGAGTTGCGGATGGAGCTGTAGGTGGTCGAAGGTTACAAGAGTATATAGACAGAATGCAGAGTTGGGCAGAAAAATGGCAGATGGAGTTCAATCCGGACAAGTGTGAAGTGATGCATTTTGGAATAACAAACCAGAAGAGTGAGTACAGGATTAATGGTCAGTTGCTTAAGAGTGTGGATGAACAAAGGGACCTTGGGGTTCAAATCCATACATCCCTCAAGGTCGCAGTGCAGGTTGATAGGGTAGTTAAGAAGGCCTATGGGACGCTAGGCTTCATAAACAGGGGATTGAGTTCAAGAGTAGAGCGGTCATGTTGCAACTCTACAAATCTCTGGTGAGACCGCACTTAGATTATTGTGTTCAATTCTGGTCACCTCATTATAGGAAGGATGTGGAAGCTATGGAAGGGGTGCAGAGGAGATTTACCAGGATGTTGCCTGATTTGGAGAACAAATCACATGAAGCAAGGTTAGCAGAGCAGCGACTTTTCTCTTTGGAGCGTAGAAGAATGAGAGGGGACTTGATAGAGGTTCTCAAGATTATGAGAGGCATAGATAGGGTGGATACTCAGTACCTGTTTCCCAGGGCACCAATAGCAAACACCAGAGGGCATATGTACAAAATTAAGGGAGGGAAGTTTAGGGGAGATATCAGGGATAAGTTTTTTACACAGAGGTTTGTGAGTGCCTAGAATGACTTGCCAGGGATGGTGGTGGAGGCTAAAACATTCAGGGTATTTAAGAGCCTCTTGACAGGCACATGGATGAAAGAAAAATGGAGAGTTATGGGGTAGTGTGAGTTTAGTAGTTTTTTTAAGGACTATATGGGTCAGCACAACATGGAGGGCTGAAGGGCCTGTACTGTGCTGTAGTGTTCTATGGTTCTATGGTCCCATTCTGAAGTGAAAGTTAACAGTTCAAAAGGAAGCTACCAGCTTTCTAGTGGTATTTTTAAAAATCATTGACGATATTAGACCAGGAAATTAAATAATGGAATTGATAGCTTTGTGGTAAAGTTTGGGGATGGTATGAAGATAGGTGGATGGGTAGGTAGTGCTAAGGAAGCAGAGTGATTGCAGCTTGTCTTTGACAAGTTGGAAGAATAGGCCAACAAGTGGCAGATGGAAGACAATATTGGGAAACATATGATAATACATTTTGGTAAAAGGAATAATAGTGCTGACTATTATCTAAATGGAGAGAAAATTCAAACAGAGGTGAAGGGGGACTTGGGAGTCCTCGTGCAAAACTTCCAGAAGGTTAATTTACAGTGGAGTCTGTGGTAAAGAAAGCAAATGCAATGTTGGCATTTATTTCAAGGGGAATAGAATATAAGAGCAAGGAGATAATGCTGAGACTTTATAAGACACTAGAAAGGCTGCTCTTGGAGTATTGTCACCAGTTTTGAAGCCCATATCTCAGAAAGGATGTGTTGCTATTGGAGAATGTTCACGAGGATCATTTTGGGAATGAAGGAGTAAACAGATGTGAAGCATTTGGCAGCTTTGGGCCTGTACTCACTGGAATTTAGAAGAATGCAAGAGGATCTCATTGAACCTACCAAATGTTGAAAGGACTAGATAAGGTGGATGTGGAGAGGGCATTTACTATGGTGGTAACTGGAGGGCACAGCCTCAAAATTGAGCGCTGACCTTTTAGAACAGAAGTAAGGGCAAATTTTTTTAGCCAGAGAGTAGTGAATCTGTGGAATGGTCTGCCGCAGACTGTGGTGGCCAAGTCTGTGTGCATATTTAAAGCAGAATTGATAGTTTTCTGATTGGTCAGGGCATCAAAGGAAATGGCAAGAAGACAGGTGTATGGGGTTGAGTGGGATCTAGGATCAGTCATGTTGAAATGGTAGAGCAGACTCAATGGGCCGAATGGCCTAGTTAGACCCTAAGACCACAAGACTTAGGAGCAGAATTAGCCATTTGGCCCATCAAGTCTGGTCTGCCATTCAATCATATCTGATTCTTTTTTCTCTCCTCCTCAACCCCATTTTCAGGCCTTCTCCCTGTAACCTTTGATGTCATGTCCAATCAAGAACCTATCAATCTCCGCTTTGAATGAAACAAACAACCTGGCCTCCACAGCTGCACGTGACAACAAATTCAACAAATTCACCACCCTCTGGCTAAAGAAATTTCTCTGCATCTCTGATTTGAATGAATGCCCCTCTATCCTTAGGCTGTGCCCTATTCTGCTCCTATTTCTTACAATCTAAGGAGTTTAGTGAGCCAAAGTTCAAAATAACCATGTGCTGCACAAAGCGTTCTGAATTCCTCCTACTTTATAGCTTTCTGCATATGCAACTTCAGGCACTGCACTGTTTTCACCCAGTGCTTGGCAATGCTTCCATGTCATATGGTGATTTTACAAACTGCATTAAAGAATTTGACCAGAGATCTGGTTGCTAAATGCACATCGGTCCTTTGTATTTCACAGACATCACCATTTCTTCTTTTGAGTTCCCATGGAGCTGCCCGGTTATGCATGATGACATTCAGTGGCACGTTGTACACAAATACGGATGTCTTGCTTAAAATATGTTTGAACACGCATTCTTAGGTAACTTAGTTTACTCTAAAATATTTAAGTTTTAATTACATATGTGAGGCTTGTTTAAGCTGCAGGAATCTTACCTGATTAGGACTATAGCTGTGGAATTCCATAAATGGAACAATCTACACTTATGCCCCTTTAATTTTCCTTTTTCTTGCTGCAAGCCTGTTATTGGATCCTTGCTTGATTATAATCACAATCCACACTTTTCCACGGCTGAAGCAAGAACTCGGCTGCAATCTCACCCATGTACATTCCACCCAGTAGCCAATTGATCCCAAACCATGCAAGCTGATAATAATGAAGGAAAGGCTGTTAATTCTAAAAAAATGTTTAAGATTATTTCAATGTCATTCATTACCCTGGTCATTAGAGATCATACTTCCATGCAGCAGAGACAAAGAGTTAAAACAATACTTCTACTAAAATATTTTAAAAAATTAAATGCATTGAATATGTTGAAAGATGTATACACATTACTGAACCAAATATGCTAATATGGAACAAACTTTCACTCAAAATATAAATAATTACAAATTAAATCAAAAACACAAGCCTATTTGATCTTTGGCTCAAAAATGCTACTTTCATCTTTCAGTAAATGAATCAAGGAATTCAAATTAATATTACTCATACATTTTTATTCACTTTGATTCTATCTCAGCTAGTCTGCAGGATCTAATATCTAAGAGCACAGCATGTATCCTAATTACACATGGAACCTGTTTTGAAATCCTGGTGTTCAAACCCAATTTCAACTATACAATCAATCATAAGGAGTCAGACAAGCATGCAATGCAGACTTGTATAGACAAAGAGAACAGTGAAGATAGAAAATGTTTCAATTGTCAGAAACGGGATGTAATGGGTGCTTAAGAACAGCTTCCCTGTTGATATAAGCTGATGAGAATTGCAGTATAAAATGCTTGAACCAAATTCTAGCAAATTATATAAATTATTGATGAAGAATATTTTTCAGGGACAATACAGTTAAAATAAACTGGAGTAATAGAGTGGAAGGTGAGCATTTTGTAAACAAGAAATATAGAATATTGGTTACTTAGGAGGCAGAAAAAAAGACTTAAAATTATATTGAATAATTGTACCATAAACTCTGTCAGTAACCCTCAAAAGATTTTTGACCATGAGTTGAATCTAGATGAGAGAATTTCAGCATGTTTCATCAAATACACCTTTATATATAACCATTGCATTTTCTTGCCATCGCTCTCTGTAAATGCTACCTTGAATACTGCTACAAGGATGAGTTGGTATGACATAGGAGAAAGAGTATTACAGATGACTGGAATGCATGATTTGATATGCTTCAGAAACTTTCTATTTTGAAAGATATTCTTATGAAGCCTAGAAATATTCCTCAATAAAAATAAACTAAGCAATATCCATGAACTGAGTTTAAATTACGAAAGACAAAATCAAGGAAAGTGTTAATTAGTTTAATGAATAAGTATTCACAAAGGAAGTTCTGCTTCCTCCAATGAAACTTTCATATGAACCCTGAGATTAATTGCTTTGAAATTTTCCACTTCAATTTATAATAGCAATGTACTGTTAAAATGCACAAGGAAGACTAGCCTATTTAATTACAACCAATTTAATCCTGTTTTAAAAATCCTTGTGGAAGGAAAATTACATTTCTTTTAACTGATGTCTGAGTTATGATTCTTCATTGAATGAATGTTGTCGTGGCAATTTCTTTTCATCACTACTTTTCCAATTGTAGGAAAATCATTGGAATCCCCAATAATTTATTATAATGAATCTGAAGGCAGGAGATGTGGATGCCCTTTGCAATCATCTTTAGATAAACATGTACCATCTTCTACTTGTGTCTGCCCACAATGCAGTCTACCTTGGCATATATTCAGCCATGCATGCATGACTTATGACTTGTCCTCAAGTGATGAGCAGATCCTATGTACTGCATGTTCTGATTCTCTCTCATTGCAATCAAGAATTTCAGATATTGCAGTTCAGCCTCCATTTTCTGCGCAGTCCACACTCTCCAAATTTGTTATTCAATTTGATAATTACTATTATCAAATAACTTAGCTTTTTGTGGATCACTAATCACCAAAAGTCGACTGATCAGGTAACAGATTTACGATGTTTACAAGAGAAGGTCTGACCTTGGCAAGCAGTTTCCTTCCTGATTGCCAAAAGTCTTCAAGTTATTCTCAAGACATGATAATTTCCTTGATGAAATGGTCTCCACTTGCTTGATGAGAGCAGTTACAGCAACAATCAAGGGCTTGATACCCTCTAATAAAAGTAGCTTGCTTAGGTACCCAATCCGTCAACCTAGGCGATCTCAATAACTGCAGTGTTTACAGTTACACAGCGTCAATACTTTTGCAGCACCTCTCTAGTCCATGGATAATCTAGTCAGTAATGAAATACTACCAATGAATAAAGGGATAAAGGTAAAACTGATATTGAGAAAAAGAACAGAAGATAATACAGGAAAAGCTGCTTAAACAGAATAAAAATAAGTTAAGAAAGAGGTCAATCATGTGATTACCAAACCAGCTAACAGAAAACAAGTTATATTATACATTCAGTGGTCTCCTGCTGTTCTAGTACATCCACTTCAAGTTTCAATGTGTCGTGTGTTTCTGCATACCACTCTTGTAAGGTGTGAGTTACTGTCACCTTCCTGTCAGCTTGAATCAGTGTGGCCATTCTCCATTGACCTCTCTCGTTAATAAGGCATTTATCACCCAAGGACTGCAGCTCACTGAATGTTTGTTGTTTTTACACCATTCTCTGTAAAGTCAAGAGATTGTTATGAGTAAAAATCCCAGGAAATCAGCAGTTTCTGAGATACTCAAATTACCCCATCTGGCACCAATGATTATTCTATGGTCAAAGTCACTAGTCTGTATGCCTGCATGTTTTTATACATTAAGGCTCATGATTGGCTGATTAGATATTTGCATTAATGAGCGGGTGTACCTAATAACGTGTGCCACTGATTGAAAATGTAGCTATAAATTATCACACAGTATCATAAATAACAATGTAAAAATCAAAATATTGACAAAGGCACAATAGGATGCATAATAAACTCATCTGTAATTATAGCCAAATTATAAAACTATTGAATAATTATGTTGCCTCAGTATTTACCAAGGAGATTAAGAGAGAGATAATGGATCAGAAAATTGAGAAAGAAAGGATACATAAGTAAGTGATACATAATCAAAAGTATGAGATAAGAATTGTGGTTGATTTGGATGACATCTATGTATATTAAAAGAAGTTAACAAAAATAGCAAGAACATTAACACAACAATATAAAATAAATATTAGCCAAGGGAATGATACCAGAGTACTAAGAGACAGCTAGTGAATTTTCTATTTAAAATGGAGGACAGAGCACATCCAGGGAACTTCAGAACAGTTTGTTGAGCAGGTTGCAGGAAACTAATGGAGCCTTTATTCAGATATAATAGAAAATCTTATAGAAATTGAAAATATCATAAAGTGCAGAGAGCGTGGATTTAAAATGGAAAGGTCATACATCACCAACCTCACTGAATTCTTTGAAGAAGTAACAGATTGCAGACTGGATTATGTAATATATTTTGATTTTCAACAGATCTCCAGCATGATATCCCACTGTAGACTCATGCTAGAGGAAGTGCTCTTGGGAATAAGTAGTAAAGTGTGAGATAATGAGCTGAATATTACAAACCAAGAGTGTGGATAAAGTATATGACTCAGAATGGCACGAGGTAGGAAGTGATATAACACATGGATTACAGTGGAAGCCACAGTTATTAGACCAAATGTTTAAACTTAGGCATTGGATGCACAATTTCAAGAGCTGAAACAAATGTAAGAAAGTATAAAAGATCACAAATAAACCAAGAATGGCTGAGTAATTGGCAAATAACTTTCAATACCATGAGTGTGAGGTGTGACTTTTACTAGGAGAATAACACAGGCCAGTTGCTACACAGGTAATCTTAAAGGAATATAAAGTAAATTACTTTTCACTGCAACACAAATGCAACTAAAATCTATATCTTAAAAGCAGAATAATGTGGACTCAATTATAACTAAAGACTACAAACTATCAGTAGGAAAACTTTGAGTATTAATTCATGAAAGCAAATAATGAGAGACTGGCAGGCCAAGCAATGTACATGCGAGAGCTTGAGGAGACTACTGTGATTCACAGCAACCACATCCTCAGGAAGTGTCTGCAATTTGAGAAATCCCATTTCAGATTTGACCACGAAGTTTGAGCGTCAGACACTACATTGATCAGGAATGCTGAAAGTTAGTTGGACCCTCTATTCAAGGATGTAGTCACATTCCTCAGGTCAATTTGTTGATTTTGTGGTTGAACAGAGATGGATGGGTGTGATTACACATAAGGCAGATATGAGGATTCAGAAGATAGTGATGGAGATATCTCAACCCTTGCATTTATATAACAGATGCAGGTTCTTCCAGACTGATGGAAAGAGAAAACTGCAAGGATGATCAAACTGGCCACAGTGTTCAAGCACTGGGGGCCTCATACATTTTGGGTGGTATGGAAAGGAATGTCATTGAGAGAAGAAACAGAAAGAGAAGTGGATAGAGCTTCCTGCAGTGGTAAGTATGTGTCTTGAAGGTTATGTTCCAGCCTGACATCAAGGAATAGTACATTTTCTCAAAGATGGACAGAGGTAGATCTATGAATAATATTCTGCTGAGTGTGTAAGAGTAGTTGGATTCTAAAAAAAGTAGATTCACAAAGGTAATATGTTTCCCATGTGAAGCACATTTAATTTGGCATTGATTTATCAAAATCAGAACACTAAATGCATGGCTGAATGGTTCGAGATTGCTCATTGCCACTTATCAGTACACAAGTGTAAAGGAGAACAGGATGATAAAATGATTGTTACTACAGATCCAAAGCAGCATAAAAAATACACAATAACCATAAAGAACACAATAAAAAAAACCCACAATGAATATAAATATGAAAGTAGAATTGGTATGATTTTTGCTTCACAGGGCAGTGGCTCATGTACTGGGGAAAGAAGGAACCTTAGTAACAGGCTTCACTTGGATTAGGTTGAAACTGGTGTCCCTGTGAATCCAGTATCTAGGCTAGGTCAAAGGATCTTAGAAAAATCTCATTTATGAATGAAGCCATTTAACCCATATTGTCTGTGTTGGGCTGTCCTCCTACCTATATTAATTCTAGGATTAGATCCTTAGAACAGCAGGTTACTGTATTTCAAGATCATGTCCAAAAATTGTTTAAATGCAATGAGAATCTGTGCTTGTAAAACCTTTTCAGGTTGTGTGTTGTAGATCTCTATCATCTTTATCTTCCTTTGAACACTTCTATCAGTTACATTAAATCTGTCAACAGGGTTTTATATTCCATAAACTGGTTAAGTTAAAAAGAAATTTGGAATGTTAAAGGATAAGGCAGTGATGATCATGAAAAAGATAATGATAACTAGAATGTGACATAAATTAACAAAAGAATCCAACTGCCTACAGGGACACAGATAGGACAAATTGTTAGAAAACAGAACTGGAGGCGTTATCTCAGATCATGCTGCATTCATAACATAACCAATGAATTGTTGATAGAAATCGAAGATGTTGCATTTTTAAGGAGATTTTGAGACCATCTTTGAGGCATTCTCTTTTTCCACATAATCTCTTGCTGTGATAGAGTGGACAATGTGTCTCAGGAATCAAATTCAGAGCATACAAACAAGGCGACCTGTATCTCACAGCCAGCTGAAAGTAATAGTAAGTGCAGTGCTGGAGATGACTGCCTGTGAGAGGACAATGATTTTGGTTTGCTTATTTTGCCAGTGGATTTGAAGGAATTTGTGAAGACATAAATTATGCTGCTTCTCTTCTTCTTCTAAAACTGAGGATAATCCATGTCGCAGAAGCACACTGGAGACAGGGATCACTGCTGTCTTGTAGACCACGAGAGTTGTGCTAGGTTTGAAGTCTTGGTATTTATTTTCTGCAGGAAGTCAATAGCGAAGGTGAATTTCATAGGATCTGCTTGTCTTATTATACAGGAAGTGGCATCTTGATCTCTGTTTTCACGGGACAACGTTTGAAGCAGAGGCAGCTTTGTAGAAAACTTTTGCCTTGTGGATGTTAAGTGAAATTTATTTTAATTATTTAATTCAGTGATACAGAGCAGAGTAGGTCATTCCCACCTTTTGAGCCATGCCACCCAAGTAACGAACCTCCCACCACCGAAAAATACAAATAACCTTAACCTACATCATGGGACAATTTACAATGACCAGTTAACCTATACAGTACGGTCTTTAGACTGTGGGAGGAAACATTTCGCGACAAAGACGTACAGAGACTCCTTGTGGAATGATGCTGCAATTGAACTTCAAACTCCAGAATACCCAAGCTGTAATAGCGTCCCATTAATCATACCTTTCATCTAGTAACTCATCTTCCAGGGCATTTCAGTAGATGAATCGCCTAAAGCTTGGTCTCTGAATCGAGTATCTATCAGCATTCTTTACATATTGAACCTTAATGACTGATGTTGGAATAAACTTGGTTCCAATGTGGAGGGGGCATGGGTTGATGAGCTCAGATTGGCTTTATGTTGCCTTTCCCACCATATACAGTGGAATATTCCTTTTCTTTAGTAATGGGAATATGTAAACATGTATATGTTGTTTGTGTTCTGTATTTAAGGTAGATACTTCTGTTTATTTTATCATATGATTGTTACTAGACTGTAGGTGCATCATATTCCAATTCATGTGTAGTCTTAAGTTAACTGTGTTGGTAATTAAAGGTGGTATGTCCTAATGTCTATATAAGGAGCTCATCACCCTCAGTAAGAGAGAGAGAGAGATGGGGGCTACCAGGAGTTCACACTACACAAAAATGAGTGTGGAGCTGCTATTGTGTTTTCTTGTAGATATTTTTTTTGTCAATATTGGCATTTTTCTTTTCACTAAATTTCACTAATTTTTGTAAGTTGGAGCTTTGACACAGCTGATAAACACCCTTGCACTAAAACGCTAAGCAACTCCAACCATTTTTTCTTTGGTCATAACCCAGGTTTCTAACACTCTTACTGATGTTGAGTGCAAGATTTTTGTTGCGACACCACTCAACCAACTCATCAATCTCACTTTTGTACTTCTCTTCATCACCATCTGAGATTCTGCTAACAATGGTTGTGTCATGGGCAAATAGGTAGATGGCGTTTGAACTGTGCCGAGCCACATAGGTGCAGGTGTAAAGAGAGTACAGCGGAAGGCTGAGCACATATCCCTGAGGTATGCCAGTGTTAACTGTCAGCAAGGACATGTTATTTCTGAGTCACGCTGACTGTGGTCTCTTGGAGAGGAAGTCAAGGATCCAGTTGCAGAGAGAGGTACAGAGGCCCAGGTTTTCAAGCTTGTTGATTAGAACTGGCATGATTGGATTGAATGATGAGCTGCAATCAACAACCAGCTGTCAGACGTAGGTTCCCGTTGTTCAGGTTATCCAAGGCCAAGAGCAGAGCCAGTGAGATTTCAATGCTGTAGATCTATTGTGGCAAGTTGCAGTGGGTCCAGGTCCTTGCTTAGGTGGGACTGGATACGGCCATGAGAAACCTCTCAAAGCATTGCATCACAGTAGATGAGACTGCAACTGGATGTTATCAGGTGGGAACCTTCAACTGCAACAGTGAGAGATTGTCTTATGTTTTCAGTGCCTTATCAATTACACATTCAAGGCCTGAAGCCTTGTAAAGGTTCACCCTCTTGAAAGATGTTCTGACGTTGGCCTCTGAGACAAGTGATCACAGGGTCACCAGATGTTGTAGGGATTCACACAAGTGTTTTTTTAATCTTCATTTCAAAGCATGCATAAAAGGTGCTGAGCTCAACTGGGAGTGAAGCATCACTGCCATTCATGATGATAGGTTTCACTTTGCAGGAAGTAATGGCCTGCAAATCCTGCCAGAGCTGACATGCATCCAATTTCATCTCCAGCATCAATTGTAGTTGTACTCTTGCTCTTAAAGTAGCCTTCCATATGTCATACTGGGACTTTACAGTTCTGGATCAGATATCTTGAATGCCACAGATCTAGCCTCCAGCAGACTGTGAATCTCCTGGTTCATCCACATCTTTTGGTTTGAGTGTAACTGGTTTGGGTTGAACGAACACAGACCTTGATGAAGTTGGTGACAAATCTGTCATATTCATTCAGATTTCCAGATGAATCCCTAAATATTGACCAGTCCACTGACTCAAAGCGGTCCTTTAAGCACTCTTCCACATCCCTTGACCATACCTTCTCCGGGGGGGGGGGGGGGGGTGGGAGAGGGTCCTCATCACTGGTGCTGCAGTTCTTAGTCTCTGCCTATACACTGAGGGTAGAAGTACAGGCAGATGATTGGACTTTACAACATGTGGGCGTATGTTGGCAAGGTAAGTGTTCTTGATGGTGGTATGACAGTGGTCAAGCGTGTTGGCTCCTCTGGGTCCACAGGTAAGATGCTGGTGGTAGATATTTTGGTATATAGAGCAGATAGATTCAGGCATGGCCTTCAAGAGAAAATTGTAGTTAATATACAGTATGCTGGAGAAAAAATTCTGGACTAGTGGGTGTAACTAATGAGTAGTCTTGGCAGAAAGATGATATGGACATAATAGACTGAATGGTCTGTATGCCTGATTCTGTAAAACTATGATGCTCTGATTCTTTTCTTCTCATAATCTCATGATCTTGTATGAAGAGTAAATATTAGATTGAAGTATTCTCTTTTTATTGAGTGGCCCCATGTTACTTCTATTTGTGAAAGCAATTGGAAACTCGAGTAAAAGTAAAAGTGCATTGGCAAACGAAGCTGCAAATGTGAAGACATATTTAGAATTTAATAAAACACAAATGTCCATGTGAAAATATTACTTCATTTAATTCTACTATGTTACCATTGGGACAAAATTAGGTTCAGCTTTTGCTTGTTGCTAATGATTTTATAAGATTTTACTTTTAACTTTACCTTCAGCAAAATCCGTAAGTTCCTTGAAAATTCCTTTGACTAAGTGATTAATAAACCAAAAAGTACAAAATTCCCCAAGACTGTCTCCAGTCAAAGGTCAGGTGGTCTAATACGAAATGTGAAAGAGAGCTGAATTGTTTATCCAATTTCTTTCAACTTATTCAAAGTTCAAATTTCAAAGTTCATTTATTAACAAAGTACACGTATGTCACAAATAGAACCCTGAGATTCATTTTCTTGCAGTGATACTCAATAACTCCATATCAAAATCAGAATCAGAATCAGAATCAGACTTTAATCACCAAGTACCTGTGCACATACAAGGAATTTACTTCCGGCAGATGTTGTCTCACTGCTCATAACAATAATAATGATAAATATAAATGAAAATATAGATTATACATACAAGTAGTGCAATCCAAGTAATAGTTAGCCGACAGTTAACCGGCAGTTAACCATTCAGCAAAGTGACCGCAGTAGGGAAAAAACTTCTCCAGTGCCTATTAGTCCTAGTCTGGAGGGATCTGAAGCGCCTACCAGACGGAAGCAGTTCAAACAGTCCGTGCGCAGGATGGAGGGAGTCCTTTATGATGTTCCCCGCCCTCTTCTTCAACCTGGAGGAGTACAGGTCCACAATAGAAGGCAGGGAGGCTCCAATGATGCGCTCGGCAGTCCTCACTGTGCGTTGTAGTCTGGTTCTATCCTGCTTGGTGGCGGCTCCAAACCACACAGTGATGGAGGTGCACAGAACAGACTCAATGACTGCAGTATAGAACTGCAGCAGCAATTCCTGAGGCAGACCATATTTCCTCAAGAGCCGCAGGAAGTACATCCACTGCTGGGCCTTCTTCAGGATGGAGCTGATGTTCTGCTCCCACTTCAGATCCTGAGAGATGGTGGTTCCCAGGAACCTGAAGTTCTCCACGGTGGACACAGGGCTGCCGAGGACTGTGAGGGGGGACATAACGGGGGGATGTCTCCTGAAATGCACTATCATCTCCTTTGTCTTGAGCGTGTTCAGCTCCAGATTGTTCCGACTGCACCAGAGCACCAGTTGGTCCACCTGCTGTCGATATGCAGACTCATCACTGTTCTGGATGAGTCCGATGATGGTGGTGTCATCTGCAAACTTCAAAAGCTTCACATAGGGGTTGGAGGAGGTGCAATCATTGGTGTAGAGGGAGAACAGCCATAATAATAACCATAATAGAATCAATGAAAGACCATTTGCCTTTTATTCAATTGATGTACAAAATGCAACAACTGGGCAAATACAAAAACAAGAAATAATAAAAATAAATAAACAAACAAACAAACGAATTAATAAACAATAAATATCAAGAACCTGAGATGAACAGTCCTTGAAAGCGAGTCCATAGGTTGTGGGAACATTTGAATGTTGGGGCAAGTGAAGTTGATTGAAGTTATCCTTTTTGGTTCAAGAACATGATGGTTGAGAAGTAGTAACTGTTCCTGTGTGAAAAGCTACCATGCTCGCCCAAAATGTATAAATACCATTCTGCAGAGGATTAAGGTTTTTGCTTGAACACACAATCAGAAGTGTGAACATAGTCAGATATGAAATATAGCATGTAAAATGACAGAAGATGGGTTATTATTGACAAATATACTAAGATATAGTGATAAACTTTGCGATCCATACAGATCATTTCACCACATCAGAATATTGAGATAGTACTAGGGAAAGCAACAACAGAATCCAGAAAATCTGCTGTGGTTAAAGTGATAGTGCAGTTCAGGCAGGTAATAAGGCACAAGGCCTTGATTAGGTAGCTTCTGAATTCAAGAGTTCAACTTATTGTACAAGAGATCCATTCAAGAAAAGCAGGAGAGTAGCTGTCCTTTAGTCTGGGTAATATGTGCTATCAGGCTTGTTTACTAATAACACAAAAAGAACTGTTCAACCTGAGAGCAAAACAATTCAATCAGTTCCCATTACCATCGTCCTCATTCTTCCAACAGACCAGCCATCTATTCTCTCATATGCTCATCATAGTCTTTTGCCATTGTTTTTAAAAGGGTAGTTAACAGTAGCCAGTTAGCCCATCAGCACATCTTTGAGATTTGCAAGGAAGTGTTATCACCTGGCAGAATCCTATACAGTCTTAAGAAGAATATAAACTCCATGGGTTAACTGGAGCATGCCACCCATAGATTGGACTGAAATATATGAAAAGAAAATTCTTATTTATAAGGATACAAGAATTAAAACTTCATTGATATAACATTTCTTTTCTAAAATAAAAAGTTACTTCCTTAATACTAGTTTATATGTGATAATAATTATTAAATTAAGTCTCTAGTTCTTTATGCTGACCCACTAAAAGAGAGACAGTAGTGTCTGATTATTGCAGCATTTCATATGTGGAAGAAGAAATAGAAAGTTTAGTAGACTGTGTTAAATAAAGTCAAACAGAAGGAATGTGTTGAACTTAAACACAGCAGGGACAAGTTGAACCAAATTCTTACAAAATTATACTTTAACTCTATCATTATTGAAGGGAAATGAAATTCCCCTCACATTCTGAGCTGGAAAGAGGAATCCCAGCAGGCTTTATGCTTGCATATCGAGCAGTAGAGTAGAAAGTGCAAGGTTGAAAGTAAATCAGTGCTGCCACATTTTATATCTTAACGTATAGAACAGGTTGTGAGTGAGTTTTATTCTTTTGTTCTTTTGTATCATCAAGGCTTGTGAAAGAGCATGTCCACAGACTCAGCCTTTAGAAATATCAACTAAAATGATGTCTGCTAAAACCCCTCAAAAACACCATGACTTTTCTGGCTTTGAGGGGAACAACTATAAACTTTTTCACAATTTATTCTATATATAACTTAAGTACATTATTAAATTTCCTTCCAACCCCTCCTAAAGCTAATTCAACATTATTTCACAAAATTATCTGGATAATATGTCATCAGCTCTTGGCCATGTATCCCCTCTTCAGCGGTTTTCTCTGGCAATGAAAGATGACTGTGATCATATGCATTTCAATGATTTTGCTTGGCTTTGAAATCTGTAGCATTTGAATGTATTCTCAAGGTCAAAGCGCATCTTGAAACCTGTAGAGCGAGGCATTGACTTCATTTCATTGAACAGGAAAATAAGGGGTTTTGAACAGTGTAAATTGTGAAATATGTCCATAAATGTACTTACTGAGCTGCTACATTCCAAACACATCGGCTAATGCGGTGTTATCCAGTTCAGAGCACATTTCCTCAACTGTAGTCAGTATTTTGGACTTAAGCCTTATTGGCTCTTTAGGAGCATCTTTCATTAGATAGGATGCTAGCACCATATGGTGATGAGTCACAAAATAATATTAACTCTCTCCTTCTTGAATATTGGACAGGCAGATCAACAGACTGGCACAATTTTCTGGAATGCACAACAGCCTTTTCTTGAGATTCTGTCCACCTCCAATTTACATAATTTCACAGCAATTGATTCAGTAGACTAAGAGTGTTGTTAGATTTGGCAGGAATTCACTGTAAAACAACAATATTAGATATGACTTTATCTGTAGTAATAATAGCTTATCATGTTGCAGTTCTCCAATTTCCATATGGTATCCCAAGCACTAATCACCATCCACAAGAAGTTACACTTATTTCTCTTTAAATATTGGACTGTTTTTTACTGGTTGTCTTGATTTTCTAAGTGTTCATGTCTCAAGGCTCCCACAACCACGATAACATCCAACTGTGCAGAGAGCCTAGCAATGCTCTGCAAGAACCTTTGCATTGCTCTATAAAAGATAGCCCGAACAGACAAAACTAGTGGTAATTTTTATATCTAAAGTATGCTGACTCTCAAGACTTTCTTAGACTACTCCTCTAACACTGCCTATTAACGTGTACAATTCACATACATCTTGATAAACTACTATCCTTCAGTCAAAACTGAAAACCAATCTTCTATTCCAGTATTAAGATATTGTACCAAAGGTGAAGATTGATTAATTATCATTGTGTAATCACAAATTCTAGCAATTCCATCACTGGCAGAATGCTTGCTGCTCAAAAATAGCATTTAGCAGCTTCATTTTTTTCCCATGTCAAGTTCTGCTTCCAGTTTTGGTTCCTTTGTGTAATCTTGGTTTGATGGTTTGATGAACCATTGACCATTTAAAATTTTGGCTTTGGTATCCTTAAACATGTCCAACTCAATCTTCAAAAATGTTTTAATTTCTTCTTAACCCAGCTTCTCCATCATAATATCGGGAATGTTTCCACAATCTAGGGAATGTCTTATAGCCATCTTTACTTGTTATAACATAAGGAATGTTTTCACAATTGAGGGAAATGTTTTGCAGCCACCTTCACCAATCATAAACATAAGGAATGTTTCCATAATCCAGGGAATACCTTTCAGCCAGCTTCTTTCCAATAGATTTGGTCTAAAACCTGCAAAAATTACTAATGATAACATCTGAATTTGTCCTTGCTACTTCATTGCCACTAAAGCAGCTTCAACAACTTCAATTGTAGGTCTTCAGATTTAGCTGTGCTTTTGTAAATTTAGCTGCAGTGTTTTTGGCCACCAGCTACACATTCAATCTGCTTCCTCAATGTAATGATGTACACCATGCCAAACTCAAATGTCATGCCTCCGTCATTCAACTTCACAGTAGCAATCAATGATATTCTGGTAAATCAGGCCTTGCTTAATTAATCATTGTGAAGTGTTCCTCATTATTGCAGTCTTCGTTTGCTTCTTTTGCGAGGTGAAAATATTAGAAACTTAAGAAAGTTTGAAGCCTTCTTTTAACTTATTACATTAATTCTATTTCTTCTATACATGTGCTTACAAACAGCACCAACGTAGCCTTTAAAACTTTGTTTGTGATAGTTTTCACACCTGAACTCAGAACCAGAATCAAAATCAGATTTATTATCACCGGCATGTGACATGAAATTTCCTAACTTAGCAGCAGCAGTTCAATGCAATACATAATGTAGAAGAGAAAAAATAGTAAATAGAATAATAATGATAATAAATAAGGAAATCAATTACAGTATACATGCATTGAATAGATTAAAAAACAAGCAAAAAAACTGAAATACTGTATATTTAAAAAAATGAGGTAGTGCCCAAGGGTTCAATGTCCATTTAGAAATCAGATGTCAGAGTTGAAGAAGCTGTTCCTGAATCACTGAGAGTGTGCCTTCAGGCTTCTGTACCTCCTACCTGATGGTAACAGTGAGAAAAGGGCATGCCCTGGGTGCTGAAGGTCCTTAATAATGGATGCTGCCTTTCTGAGATACCGCTCCCTGAAGATGTCCTGGGTAATTTGTAGGTCATTATCCAAGATGGAGCTGACTGGACTCATTCCCTCTGCAGCTTCTTTCAGTCCTAAGCAGTAGCCCCTCACATACTAGACAGTGATGCAGCTGTCAAAATGCTTTCCATGGTGCATCTATAGAAGTTTTTGAGTGTATTTGTAGACATGGTAAATCTCCTCAAACTCCTAATAAAGTATAGCCGCTATCTTGCCTTCTTTATAACTACATTGATCTGTTGGGACCAGGTTAGATCCTCAGAGATCTTGACACCCAGGAACTTGAAACTGCTCACTCTCTCCACTTCTGATCCCTCTATGAGGATTGGTATGTGTTCCTTTGTCTTACCCTTCCTGAAGTCCACAATCAGTTCTTTCATCTTACTGACGTTGAGTGCCAGATTGTTGCTGCAGCACCATTCCATTAGTCGGCATATCTCCCTCCTGTACACCCTCTTGTCACCACCTGAGATTCTACCAACAATGGCGGTATCGTCAGTAAATTTATAGATGGTGTTTGAGCTATGCCTAGCTACACAGTCATGTGTATATAGAGAGTAGAGCAGTGGGCCAGTGTTGATCGTCAGTATTATCATCAGTCTTATACAAATTACGGACTTCCAATTGCAGAGCAAGATACAGAGGCCCAGGTTCTGCAATTTCTGATATTTAACAAAATAACATTTGTTTGACATATATTACCCTGCACAATGGTAACAGTCTCTGTTTGGCTAGTTTTGGAACAATATGTTTTGCTTCTTGTCCACCATGTGTGCTACTACATGAAATACCTAGTTCCACTTTCAAGAACTTCATGTTTTACTTACTAATTCCCCCACCTCACCAATTTATAGTGCATTCTCAAAGGTCAAATTTCCTTCTGATTACCACTGCCTCTGAATCAGTTTCTTGTGGATTCCTTAGGGCCTGCAAGAGGGCATTATAATGGTACTCTTGTGATATTTCCCTTGGATCTGCTATATATTTAGCCCCTGTTTTATTAGATATACTTACATTAAACCTATGCACAATCCTATTTAACTTTAGGTTGAAATGATTTCTCATCATTTGTAAGGACTCCCTCACACTAGCCATTTATTTTATTTTCGTTATCATTATTTTTGTTGTAGAGAAATGACACAAATATTTGCAGTCATCCTGCAATTTCTGGGTTTGAAAGTCAATCGTTGCTCTCCAAGTTATGCCAGTTTCCTTAACATCATTTTTTTATTCTAAATCAGATGATTGTTAATCTTAGCTCTCACTTCCTATAACATGTCTTAGAAATAAAAAGCATCTCCTTGGGCCTGCCTAACAGGAACTAGTATTTTTTTGCATATAAAAATAGGCTGAATTTCATCTTTTAAGAAGCTTATTTATTTTCTTCAAACCTGCTGAGACCACATGTCTGTTAACACAGCCACAACAGAGAGCAGCTGAAATGTTGATTGCCAAAGATCAAAACAATGACATAAAGTAAGTTTCCAAAAGCATCATGACCTTCACTGGCTTAGGGATGTAAACTGGTGTAGAAAACAGTGTAGTACTGAAGTCATGGTATGCACTCCTTCCTTGTGGAAGGATATTGCAGCAGAAATCCAACTCACTCTTCCTGGTGCTCTTTTTAGCTAATTTAATGACTTTCTAAGCCATCATTGACTGTCGAGGTGAGATCTTCGTCAAGGAATCAGCTGTCCTCTGAGCTATAGATGACTCACACATTATAATTGTAATAGCTTTTACAGTCTGCAAAGTGATGACAGATAAAAAGAACGTTACTGCTCAGCTATTCCTTATGTTTTGTAAGTTACGTTGACAGACACAGTATGGCTAGTGTGGTAAATATGGAGCACTTCATATGCCTTGGAGACAGAAATCAACATGACTGAAGAAGACACGGTGGTTACTGAAGAAAATCAGCCTGAGGAAACCAACTGTGAGATCTTCCTCTGCTGAAATATTTATGTCATCCCTGCTTGTTCGCTGGGCAGGCATAGCACCAACTAATATTTTATGTTTAGCTTACATGCATTTTTTTTTTAAAAGTAAGCTGTTTTTTCTTCATTACTTTGCATCATGAACCACATTTATTTAGTGTCATTACAATTTGCATGCAATATGAAATGGAAGCACATTTGTTGACATTAAATGAACCCAACATGTTACAACATGCCTTGTATTCTTGGGTTTAATTAGGGAATTGCCCTTATTTGATGCTTGTATCATATTTTCCACATATTTTACAGAAGAATCTCAGTGGCAATTCATGTTTATCTCCGAATGTAATCAACAAATAGCTGAAGACAGAAGGCAAATTTTCAGGATTTATTTGTTTCGACAGTGATCAAATAGATGAGTTATTTGGATTATTAGACCTCAATAACTTGGCCTAGTGGCCCAGCCAATGGTGATAAACACAGGGCTTATCTTCATTACCCAATATGTGTGAGGTTACAAAGGATGCAATTCCAGGTGGAAATATGAAATCAAACAGCATGTCTCGGGTCACTTTTCTGTTGATTCAGAAATTAAATTGCTTTCTCTGCTGTTCTGAATCCAAAGCAACAATTGAAAACATAACAATAGCCATCTGCTGTGTGGTGGCTTTTCTAATGTACTCAGAATTTATATCAAAAATGACATTTAGAGAATCTGCACTCAATTAAACTGGGGACATTTGGGACCCGGAAAGAAGGTCCAGGTGAAAACCCGAGTAGCTGCCAATCTGCAGAAGATCCTCAAACTGATTTGGCCTGTTAAGACTAGAAATGCTTCACAATGTGTTGCTAAGGCTATATAGTTAATTAGTTCAGACCAGTTGCAAAACGGTTTTGCAATATGAATAATGCATGGATGGGAAGTAAACTGGCCAGTAATTTATCCCCTATGATTTAGATTAACCTCCAACAATATCAGTGGATGATTAAATGTATTTCTTTTATTCAGCAACAGCTCAGATGATTGGTGTTCTGAATATCATTGTAAATATGCAATGAAATTATCAACAATGACAACCTCCTCCTCATAAAACCATGATGAAATAACAAGATAAACAGTCCTTAAAGTGAGACCAACAGTTGTGAGACTAGAGAAATAGAATGTGCTGTGCCATGTCCCAATCATCCAGGTAGTTACCTCACTACCTATCCTTTGTGGAAAAGTTCTTCCAAGCAAACAGCTTTGACCACAAATCCAACAGGCAATGGTCATCACGGAACATTCTGCAGAAACGCTACGGATACTATGGGGTAGCTTCCTGAACAAACTATCCAAGACATCTGATAGAGTGCCTCAATGCTAGAACTCACCAACAAGTACCAAGACCTCACGTTGCTGGCAGTGAGAGTGACCCTTACTGTCAGATTCTTCCTCTATGGACCAAATAATATCCCCAGTGCATGCTTAGTGCAGTGGGGAAAAGACTGAGTTTAAAGAAAGCCATGCACTGCTTCTTTGTGAAGAAGATTTAATTAGAAATTTGAAAAATGTCTTTTAAAATGTTGTTTACAGTATACAAGCAGTGCTGGCTAGGTCAGCATGCAATCTTCATTCGTAATTACCCTTGAAAAACCAATGGTGTACCATCTCCTTGAACTATTGCTCTCCTTCAAGTGAGGGATTCTCAAACATTTAACTAGGGACCTCCAGGATATTGCACCAATAGAGGTAGAGGGACGATGCTTGGCTTTCAAGTAAGGGAGAGGAAGCTGTAGGAATAATGCTCCTGTGTAACTGTTGCACTTGTCCTAGGTGGATTTATCCCCAGAAATTGACCCCAGTTATAACTCTCTTTACCTCCACATCCACTTTCCTACACCTTTCCTAATATGCATTTAAAAATGTGATGAATGGGAACAGGTGTTCCATTCAATCTTCTTCTGTTGTTTCAGTGCTGATTGACACTGGCTCTGATTCTCAGCATGCTCACTGGCAGCTCCAAGTTATACTGTCACAAGCAATAATGTTTGTATTAGATGCAAGTATTTAATGGAAGGATGAAAAAAACACAAAAATCTATCCATTTTTGTGACGAAACAAGCAATAATTGTTTTGAAGCATTACTACCTGGGATCCTGACTGGGCTCAAAATTGGAGAGCTGGAAATGGAGCTGGAAGCGATTTGAAACAAGATGGCAGTGGAGACAAAACATGTGGTTGTGATAGTGAGCCTGGATGAGCACATAGGTGAAAAGCTGGTGAGCATCAGTGATCACAGAGGGGGAGCAATGAGAGATAGTCTCACAAAACTCCCACAGAAGAGAAGACAACAAATTCTTCAAAGTCAGCATACTTTGAAAAGTATTCACAGTGGAATAGCAAACTGGAGACAGAAGAGACTACTGATGCTGGAAGTAGTCCAACACAGGAGCTGTAAAAAGAAATCATGAAGTCAGGCAGAAACAATGGAAAAAAAATAAGCAGTCAATGTATCAAGTCTTGCAGTCCATTGAAGTATACTGTATGGACCCAAAACTTTGAAGGCCCATTTTCCTCAATAGCTACTGCCTGAATCAAGACGTCCTCCAACATCTCCTGTGTATCTCGAGGTTCCAACATCTACAATTTCTTGTGTCTTCGGTTAACAATAATTCTTTGTTTGATCAACTCATATGAAAATGCTATCACAATTGTCTGGTTCATCAACTAAAAGGCAAGTTATAATTGCTACTCCACATCTACATCTGCCATATGTAAGAATATGAAATTAATTAACTTTCAAAGCTGAAGATGTTCCTGTGGGGATTTCCCTCAGAAAATAAGTCGAACAATACTTGTGACCAGCCAAAAGTAATGAATTGTCAAGAAGTTATATTTTCTTTAAAGGAACAGTAGTATTTTGTGCAGCTGAGGAAGAAAAGAATACATGAGCTGCTCCAACAACACATTACAAATTTTATCAATGTGATCTTGGTGCTAAGGGGATGATCAGATGGAAACATAGTGATGCATGTGATGGAATCTAGAGAAAAGTACTAAGTACTGGAGAAACTCAGCAGATCAGGCATCATGGATAAGGTTGATCCTTCACCTGGACCGAAAGCTAGAACGGTGTGTTATGAGCTCTTCAAGCTTGTGCAGGGAGCTGGAGAGAATTGGGGTCCAAGATTTTTAAACCCATGCGACCACCAGGTGCCCATGGCAGATGGTACAAAAGTGCTCGGCAAGCAGGAGATATCAGATGTCCTCATTGTGTGAATATTTGGATCTTTCTCAGTGACTTGATCAAAGTATGATCAGGGTGTAGGATGCCTGCTCCAACTTTCTCCATCTGCTACTTGATCATTATAGCTGAGCAGAGCATTGTGAAAGTTTGCATATTATGAACACTGTAATGTTAAAGAAAACATCTTTGTAGTGCAGTGGCGAGCTTGGCTGCAATGAACCATGCCTTGTGTTTTGCAGGGACTAGGCTGGGTTTTGACTAGGTCTTGGAGGCATTCACCATCTCAGCTCGACAGAGCATCACCATTGTGTCAACTGGCCTGATGTGATTCCTTTTTCATTCTCTGAACAAAGCAAAACTTTTGATATTTCTTGCACAGCAAAAAATACTTCCAGCTGCTTAACTGATCTTGCAATTGCAAAATATTTTAGATCAGGGGTTCCCAACCTTTTTAATGCCGTAGAGCCTTACCATTAACCAAGGGGTCTATGAACCGCTGTTTTAGATGCTTCCACAGTCAGTCATGAGGAGCTGTTAAACCTGACACAGATTTTATTCATATGTTTGGAGTTACATAAGGGCAAATTTTATTTTGTAGGGGAAATTGACCTCCCATTTTGGACTGCATGAGGATGTGAGTGTAAGAATAAATGTATTTGAAATGACAAACACAAGAAAATATGCAAATGCTGGAAATCCAGAGCGGTACATACAAAATACTGGAGGAACTCAGCCGGCTAGGCAGCTTTTATGGAAAAGAGTGAACAGTCAACATTCCAGGCCTAGGTCCTTCAACAGAACTAAAATGATATTGTTACAGAGGCACAGGCAGCCACTCATGTTAATGCAGTTGTATTCTTCAAACACCAATAGGATTTATCTCACTTGAATAATGAAAATTAAGAGGAATTGAATTGACTTCATTTCTTACATACTTGAGAAATAAAAATATGCCTCTGTCTAAATGAGCAATGCACAATTTATAATAGTTTATAATAAATAATTGAATATGCTCAAGACAAAGGAGATGATAGTGGATTTCAGGAGACATCCCCCCGTTATGTCCCCCCTCACAGTCCTCGGCAGCCCTGTGTCCACCGTGGAGAACTTCAGGTTCCTGGGAACCACCATCTCTCAGGATCTGAAGTGGGAGCAGAACATCAGCTCCATCCTGAAGAAGGCCCAGCAGCGGATGTACTTCCTGTGGCTCTTGAGGAAATATGGTTTGCCTCAGGAATTGCTGCTGCAGTTCTATACTGCAGTCATTGAGTCTGTACTGCGCACCTCCATCACTGTGTGGTTTGGAGCCGCCACCAAGCAGGATAGAGCCAGACTACAGCGCACAGTGAGGACTGCTGAGTGCATCATTGGAGCCTCCCTGCCCTCTATTGTGGACCTGTACTCCTCCAGGTTGAAGAAGAGGGCGGGGAACATCATAAAGGACTCCTTCCATCCTGCGCACGGACTGTTTGAACTGCTTCCGTCTGGTAGGCGCTTCAGATCCCTCCAGACTAAGACTAATAGGCACTGGAGAAGTTTTTTCCCTACCGCGGTCACTTTGCTGAACAGTTAACTGCCAGTTAACTGTCGGCTAACTATTACTTGGATTGCACTACTTGTATTTATAATCTATATTTTCATTTATATTTATCATTATTATTGTTAAGAGCAGAGAGACAACATCTGCCGGAAGTAAATTCCTTGTATGTGCACAGGTACTTGGCGATTAAAGTCTGATTCTGATTCTGAAATAGTATGTATAACAGGACAGTCAATGTAGCACAGGAATACAACTGTATCAGTGTGAATTAATCAGTCTGATGGCCTGGTGGAAGAAGCTGGCCTGGAGCCTGCTGGTCCTGGCCTTTATGTTGCGGTACCACTTTCCGGATGGTAGCAGCTGAAACAGTTTGTGGTTGGGGTGACTTGGGTTCCCAATGATTCTTTGGGTCCTTTTTATACACCTGTCTCTATAAATGTCCTGAATAGTGTGAAGTTTATACCCATAGATGCGCTGTGCTGTCTGCATCACTCTCTGCAGAGTCCTGTGACTGAGGTACTTATAGTTCCCATACCAGGCAGTGATGCAGCCAGTCAAGATGCTCTCAATTGTGCCCCTGTAGAAAGTCCTTAGGATTTGGGGATTCATGCCAAGCATTCCAAACATGCCAAAGAGTTTCAATGGAGACCCTCAAAATTTATAGAGGGCTCTGAAAAGTTAAAATAAAAATGATTATTCCCTCAGAGTAGTTCTTTGATTTAAAACATTCACCAATGAGAACATATGTTAGAAGGAAAGCAAGATGCACCTGCCCCTGATCTCTAAAACTATCCTTCTCTGGAGATGTGGAAGTCCTGACCCTTGGCTTACTTTCAATGCCATCCTGCTGATTATAGGAGATCAGGTCTACAATGATTTGTAATCTGAACTCTTTGGTTCATTTGTGGAATTCAGCATGTTATTTAGGTATTTAATTAACATTGTAACAATGGATATTATCTTCAATACTGTTAAATTCTCTGAGAATAGCTCTGGCATGTTAGCCCATCATATGGTCACTACAGGATAACAAAGATAACCATCTAAAGTAAAACTGAAAATACTGGAGATACTCAGCTGGTCAGAAAGCATCTGTAGAGAGAAGGGAGAAATAAATACTTCAGATAATACTTTTTCCATTCACATTGCGAATGCAAATTAGTTAAAATATAATTTCACAGAAATGTAAATTAATATTTTTATGGTTGTTATTATATTGTGACTATTCCATGCTTTTTTGCGATTAGCTAAAAACAACTCGATGGAAGTCTTTCCTGGCTTTTGAAAATGAAATCTGGATCACTGTGTGTGACGCCTGGAAATTCAGAAACTCAGCTGCACCTGACATTGTATGCTTATTTAATATTTCTATTCACATTGACCCAGTTATTTAGTTCTTAGACCTTTCATTGGAGCTACTGTTCAGTAACCCAAAAGTAAAGTTCTGTGAATACTACATGCTGCTCAGAACTGCAATGCTGGCAAAATATATATTATTAATAGATTATTATTTATCAGATTTCTATGAGGTGACCATCCCTGTGAATATATTTGGTCACAATAAACTAACACTTGATATATATCAAAACCACAAGTACTCAAGTATCATCCACTTGTGGGTAAAAAGAAGTTTAAGTTAAACTTGGGACTTCAATTTATTAAATTCAGTGGATTCCAGTTAATTGCACCATCGATCAGTCAGGGCAGCCGCTTATTTAGGACATCTATTAAAGAACAAAAACAAATCAAGAAAATAGCTGGGATTCCTTCTGTTTATTTGAGACACTGTGCTGTTTACTTGTGAAGGGAACTGTTGCTGAACAGTTTTTAACTAGCATCAGTCACATGCACGTTGTATGGCCATTAGACTATCCAATGCTTAGTGAGAACAGTTTGAAAATAACATCACTTGTGTGTGTTTGTGTTCAAACAGCAGTAATTTTTGGTGAGAAATAAATGATAGTTGGTGAAAAATAAGTGATATTTGATGAGAAATAAGTAGTAAGACAATTCAGAACTCTTTATCTCACTGCGGTTTCAAGCATTCAGACTTGGAGATGCTGGAAATGGCTGTGTGAAAATGAAACGATTTCACTACTTTGACAGGTTAGAACTTATGAAGGACTTGAAGGCTTCAACAATAATCTTATATGTTACAATGGAAATGAAAATTTAAAGGACTCAATCATCAAAAATATTGTTTGAAGGCAATCCACTATCTGCACTGTGTCTGTATTAATTCTGTTCATTTACAGTCAATCAAAATAACATTGCAGTGTACAGGGGATTAATTTCTCTGCTGATAATTGTTAGGTACTAATACACAGTTTTATAGTACCTATGTAGCTTTAGTCATGTTCTAATTTGTTCTGTATTCATTTAAATAAATAACTTGGTACTCAGTTCATCTTTTTAAAAACTTTTTAACATATTTCCATGACCTTGGCTAATTGGAGAAAAATATATTGGTCCCAATGTACCCCAATTAACTGAAATGCACTGTATATGTGTAACTCTCACTTCGCACAGCTGATAAATAACCAACTTGTGGATAATCACTGGCACTGAGACCCCAAACCTCCAGAGCACTGAATGGTGTCAAGAGTAAATGCTTCAGATACTGGTTGTAAAATGAGTGGTACAGTAACGAGACCTGCAACCCGGTGTCGAGTATGGCTTTAGCGTAAATCCCCTCTATCCGTAGCAATACACTGGAGTGTGGTCCCACTAAGCCTTCAGGAATAGAGTCTTTTGCTTTTAGGAGTACTTTGGTACATTGCTGTGAACGTGTTCCCCCAAAGACACTAGGCAGTTCCCTCACAGGGTTTTCCCAACGACTCTCCCTGCTGAGATACACGGGGGCTCACTCTCCTTCTGGTGTGACACCTGCTGCCAGCAGCCCTCCGGGTTGTTCATCCCCTTGTGGAATACGCCCCCCCATCAGCTTCAGCATATGGGGAGGGGAGGTCACACCCGCTGATAACAGCCGACGTATCTCCGTTCTCATCTCTGCCACGATCTCCTCTACCGCTCTCTGGGGTAGGCTATCTGTGGTCACTTCACCACAGGGGACTACTGCCAAGGACTGTACCCTGCTGACCAAGTCCTCCCGCGTTCTCCTCTTCCCGTACCTCTCTGATCAGCTTAACAAAAGATGGAAGGGGGCATGTCTTATGAGACTGTCGGAGACCCCAAGCGATCAGGTCATGGGACTGGGTGCCCCTGGCTATCTGGTCCACTCTTAACTGATCCACCTTAGCCACCTGAATGACCCCTTTGCGCTGCAAGCAATTTAACTGTATCTCCAGCAGAAAAATAAAAGCAGAAAGCTTCTCCCCTTCCGATGCATGTTTTGAAACCCTACCATGAGCTCCATTGGGCTTCCAGACAGACCAAAAGCATTGTCCAGTGCTTGCATGTAATTGACAGCAGTTGCTATGGGATACTTTAACCTGACGGCTCTCACAACGTCAACGGCCTGCCCATTCAAACTTTCAACTAATCTCTGTCGTTTTTCATCATCCAAGCACTGCCACTCATCTAACAACTGAAAGGTCCGCTCCGCCCACGTCTCATACTCCTCCTCCCCTTTAGGGGTGGGCGTTACTCCAGAGAATAGGCACAGCCTGCCATATCTGGGACTTTGAATCTGATTTTTCCACTTATTTGCCAGAGAAGTGAGGATACTACCTCAGAATTCTCATTCTTCACTGGGGGACATGGACTAATTAGACAATCCAAATTCTGCCACTCACTCCTCAGAAATGATAGAACCCTGTCTTTGAAATCTCTGGCCCCAGCTAACTCAGCACTGGTCTGCATTAAAACCAGAGCTGCGCCTGACTTTTTATCAAATCTCTGCTCACAATCATAACTTTACCAGTGGTATTAACAAGTCATCTGGAGTACAAATATCTGCCCCACTGGTTCATTGCTCAGGGTAATCACACAGCATCCAATGGAATCAATCCCCCACAATTGTAACTCTCGCTTTGCCTAGTGGCTTGATAGAGGGGGTGATAAACCCTGGCTCGGCCAAACTGAAGAAAGCTCACTTGGGTGGATGCTGCATGATGTATCACTTGTTAAAATCAGTATCCTGAAATAACAAACAGTATACAATATGTCACTAAACAATTAAACTTTATAACTCTTACTTTGACTATATGGTTAGTAGAGAAATGAAATAAGAGAAAAAAAAGGGACCAGTCTTATTAAACAGTCTGTGCACAAAGTTGGAGCTCACTCAGAGGCCGATCGTTCACCATCAACCTCCTCCGATTGTCGCTGCCCTTTGGAGCCTCACTGCAAGTCCATCCCGTCCGGCACTCTACCAAATGTCTTCAGTTGCATCATCACTCTCCCTCTCTGGCAAAAGCCCGCAAAATCAACTGCTTCCAGATTCACAAGACAGGGCAACAAAATCCTCACTGGCTAACATGCATCCACAGTCCTGTTATCTCCAGCCATAGCCCAAACATTGCTGCTACAGAGAAACCGTTACTTCGGCAGTGAACATTAAAGAGAAGCCATTTCATTAGCCTTAGCAATGAAACATTACAGTACATTACATATGTAGTACTGATTTGTACATAGTTCATAAATGTTAAGTAAAAGTGGTACATTTTAGGTCTACCTTAGCCACTTTGATACAACAATGTGCATCAAACTTCTTATGTTCCAGGGGAATCCTTTAATTCTATACTGATAGTGTAGAAGTGTAAAGATTCAATTTGCTTGAAGCCTGATAGCAATAACATTTTTGCAGATCAATTAAATACTTGCAGAAACAAGTTCAGATCTGAAGTGCACAAATGTGTGATTTCATGGACATCACAACAAAGTATATTAAGCTACGCCTGATAAAATTGCAAATCAATGCCGAATTCCTTCATTGAACTGATTTGCATCTTTTGACTGAACTGATTTTCTATGTTACTGACATTTGAGCTTTTTGGATCTAAACACCATAATACAAGTCCACATTTTAGCTCCCACCTCCAAGCTACAGTCAACTCATCTCTGAGCTCCCTTAAGATGCAGAATCTTTGTTTTTATTTATTGCACATGTTGCAGCTCTATAAAAACCCTAGTTCGACCATAATTGGAAAACTGTGTTAATTTTTGGTCATCAAATTATAGGAAGAATATAGAAGCTTTAGAAAGATTCCAGGGGAGATTTACCAGGATGCTGTCTGGATTAGAGGGCATGTCTCATGAGGACAGGTTGAGCCAGTTAGGGCTTTTAGCTTTGGAGTTAAAGAGGATGAGAGGTGACTTGGTAGAGGTATACGTGATAATAAGAGGTATAGATCAAGTGGACAGCCAGAAACTTTTTCCCATGGTTAATAAATGGTTAATAAAAGAGGGCATAATTTTAAAGTGATTAGTGGAAAGTATAGGAGAGCTGTCAGAAGTAGTAGGTTTTTCACACAGAGAGAGGTGGGTTAATGGAACTCCCTGCCATGGGTAGTGATACAGGCATAAACTGCACATTAGCAACATTTAAGAAAATCCTAGATAGGTACATGGATGATGGAAGAATGGAAGGCTATGTAGGAGGGAAGTGTAAATTTGATGTAAGTGTAAGTTACAACATTGCAGGCTGAAGAACCTGTACTGGGATGTAATATTTTATGTTCTATGTCCTGCAACTACTTTCTGCTAGATTTTTTTTTAAAAAATGGTCTCATATTTAACTTGGCTCTTCTCTCCAACACGGCCATCTGATTCAGGGTTGATTATGAGAAGACTCGTACAGTGACACTTAGATATAGAGTAAGCTGAATGGACCAGCGATATCTTTTCATGCCCATATTGTTGATAAGTATAATTTTATTAAAGCATGGAGTTTTCAAATTGAATGGAAATCTTTACAATGAAACAGTTTAAAGTACAAAAAAATAATGAATATTTGAATGTGTGAATCTATTCTGATTTCATGAGTCACCTCCAACATTCCCCTGGCTCTTTTATCTCTTTTCAGTAAGCCAATGTCCTCCCCCCACTTCCTCTATTCCCCACTCTGAACTTTCACTTCTCACCTGCCTTTTATTTCCCCTTGGGTCCCCTCCTCCTTCCTGTTCTCCTATATCTAGACTCCTGTCCAATCAGATTCCTTCTTCTCAAGTCCCTGATCATTCCCACCCACCTGGCTTCACTTATCACCTTCCAACTAGCCTCTTTCCCATTCTCCCTCCCCCACCTTTTTACTCTGGCATCTTTCTCTTTCCTTCTCAGTCGTGAAGAAGGGTCTTGGCCGGAAACGTTGACTGTTTACTCTTTTCCATTGCCTGACCTGACCTGCTGAGTTCCTCCAGCATTTTGCATGTGTTGCTTTGGATTTCCAGCATCTGCAGAGTTTCTCATGTTTATGATCTCCCTAATTCTAATGTCATCATTTTCTTCTATTTATGCATTATTTAGCCTGAAAACCTTATGAATGAATTTTTCATAATGGTTTTGAACTGGGGGTTGTTGTCTTTTTTGTCTTTTACTCCCTTGGCACTTCATTGATGTATTTTATACAGAAACATACAGGAAATGTTGGAAATGGATTTTACAATGAATTGTTTCTCAACTTCTTCCTTCATTCTGCCTCTGTTCTCTTAACCTATTTCCTATAACATAGAATGTTTGTATAAGTTGAATAATCTTAACAATATGCTGATTTTATCAATGAACATCATGAAGGTAAAGGTTTAGGACTGGTTTGTAGGAATCAAGTTACCAAGGAGATGAAGTGCTCTGAAGGACACCATACTAGTATTTAGGAATGTCATTGTTATGACCTGCTTGGCTTTAAGGACCAGATGATAAAGCTGGATCATAATTTTGAATCCCAATAACAGTATAAAATTCAATTTATATATATTCATTGAATATAATGCAGATTTTTTTTTGCAGTTTTAAATTGAACCTATAACAAATAAAAGAGGGCAGTAAAGAAAACCTATAGTATATCAATGTCAGTGCTGACTGGGGAGTAAATACCAATGTTGAAGGAACCAAGACTTTGATATATGTTCAATGTTATTTTCTTCTGCTTTGCAGATAGTAGAGAATGGTCTTTTTCTCTGTAATAAATACTTGAAACAACACAATAAGAAATATGATAATCTGAGTAGCAGAGGAGAAAGTTGGAATCAATGTGTATTCTTCTAACAATATTTCCCATGTTATAAGAGAATAGCATTTATGTTAATCTTGACAAAAATCTACAAAAAGATTATGAATTGCTCTATACAGATACTAATCCTTTTGTATCCAGTTACAGATAAAAATATATGGTACAGCTGGAAAACATTCAGAGTCCCCTAAGATTTTGATATACTCAATACTTGAATAAAAAATCAGGAGACTAAGTCAGCAAGGATAACATGCAAACTTTTATAATCTCTTAGCAGCTAGAAATATTGACTACCTATGTTTTTGTAAACTTCAGAGAGATATGAGATAAAATGCTAGATTAATAGCATTTTCTGTTCCAATGACTCTTGATCACATCCATATAACCCATGTGATTATTCGAAATATCACTATACTTGAAGCCTATCAGTAAGTAGATTCATCAATATGGGTATCACCAAGAATGCCTATGATCTGATGACCTTGCACATCTTCATGCACGTACAGTGAAGATATTTCTGCACTAGAGAGGCAGGACATTGATTTTCTTCACCATTATTTTGAAAGACAAAGAGCTTAGTAGCCATTCCAATTTCTTTCCCTCTCCCAATGCTGGCAATAAAAATCCAGAGCAGCTATTTTTACTGAGGAGATATTAATTTGAACAGGGCCTAGCCTGAGATCAATTCAGTACCTGCTGTGATAACTTCTGTTATTGAAGGAACTCCAAAAGAGATGTAACATGTAGAATGGTGCAACTGCCCATGCTTCCTTGCTACAAAACTCAGATAACAATCTTCGATCCCAGCTTTAACACTTAGACATATGCTAAGAAGTTTCAAGTAACTTCATATTAAAATTATCAGATAATAATCATTATCAACAAACGAGAGTGTGACCACATAGCTTTGACATTCATTGACATCACCATCATCAAATGCTTCACATCCACAGATCAACGCTGGCCAGTCATGTAAATGCGGGTAATTGCACATGTGACAAAAATTCCCATGCTGAAGATAAAAAAAAAGTTATGCATAAATTCTCTGAGGGTAATTATTTAAACTGTATTTTAGATATTTTGATATCAATATGTGAATTCCATAAGAGGTTGACTTTTATTACCTGAACTGCTATAACCCAGGGCCACTTGTAAATATTATAACTTTACTAAAGCAGATCAGATCAGAGGCTGACTACCCTGCAGTGAATGACTCACATCTTGACAGTCCAAAGCTTCTCCATTGTCTAAAAAGGATATCAGGACTGTAATGAATTGCCCTCCAATTGTCTGGGTGAGAACTGCTACAACAAGACTAAAAAAGCTGCACTGTATCCAAAACTCATCAGCCTACATATGTGCCTAAATCAATAGCACTATAAATGTTCACATCCCTGCAACCAGCACGTTGTAGCTGCAGTGGGCAGCACCTACAAGATGCACTGAGTTTATTCACCCGTTCCATGCTGAAGTGCCAAGAGTCCCAAACTCTTGAACTCTGTGACTGAAAAAGATAAGCAATGGAGCCACCTATGGGGTCCCATTCAAATTGCCCACTATCCTCACTTGGAAATAATTCATCATTCCCTCGTTGTTGCTGAGCATGAATGTTGGAATTCATTGCAAAACGGTGCACTTAACGCAGCTTACGCAGGTAGCTCATCATCACTTTGCCAAGAATAATCATGAATGGATGATTCATGCTGGTTTTCCCAATGGTGCACACATCTTATCAAATAAATAAATGAACAACTTAAACAACATTGAGGACCTTATTCCTGTTACATATTAATACATTGACAAGTATTTTGTAAGTGCTCAAATAGATACGTAGTATTAAAGACAACAATTATTGTGAATTGTATTAAGTGCAGTTGTAGTAAAGTGTCAAACTATCGTAATCACATGGCTAATCAGGCTTCAATATTTTTCACTTGATGGAAAATATTGCACAGCATAAATCAAATATATACTACATCAGTGGCAATAGAATATTCACTGCTCTGTTAAGCTATCAATTGACTCATTAAGTAATAGATGTGCTAAGTAGTTTTTGAGTAGATTTACATTTATAATAATATTTGATATTCCAATATTAAGTCATAAAAATAGAAATCAAATGTATTTACTGAAAGTAAAATGATATCAAAGTAAAGAACAAAACCTGAAGAAATTTATTCACAATATATTCTGCTTATTTTGAGATTGTGACCCTGAACCAGGCAGGAAGAGTGCAAAGTCATTTTTACCCTGAAATCCTCCTTAAGAAATATGTTTATTCCAATGAAAATCGTTCTCCTTTTGTTAAGCTGAAGAGTAAATAGGCCAAGTATTTAATCTTTATCCAAAACAACAAACTGCCATTCTATAATAAGTGTATTTCTAGATAGGGAGATCAGACACATACACAATGTTCCACATGTGGTTTCACCAAGATCCTATTTACAGTAGTTGAAGCAAGAGATCTCTTTAGTTTTACCCTAAATCCACTTGCCAGAAAGACCACATACTATTTTCACCGCTAACTGATTACTGATCCAGATGTTAGCTGTTGGTGTTCTGTGTATTTATTCAACTTTACAATCTCTCATGATGTTAAAAAAAACAGTATATCCTATATTCCTATATCAAAGTGGATGAACTCATGTTTCTCCATGTTATATTTCACCTGCCATGCCCTTGCCTATTTATTTAATTTATGCATAGTCTCTGCAGCCTTTCTGCATTCAGTTCACAACCCAAACTGTAGCTTGGCAAACTTGAATATTTTTAAATTTACTGTCCTTGTAGGATATGAATAGTGTGAATGTGAGTACCAAATTGGCAGTAATGCAACAGTGTGGGTGCCAACTGCCGTAAAAGCTCAAAGAAAAGACGAAGAAGTGAGTACCAAATCCCTATGACAACCCATTAGTTGCAGCCTCTCCATCCAGAAATGACCTATTTATTCCTACTCTATCTTCAGTTCATAAATAAATACTCAATTCATGGTAGGCCATTACATTAATACCATAGACTCTAACTTTGATTAATAGTCCATTCTATGGTTCTTTATTAAAGGGCATCTGAAATTCCAATTACACCACTTTGACTATTGACTTGATGGTTCGTACCTATTCTGATTATGAAAATTCAATCTCTCCCTCTCCTTCTCTCTCTATCTCTCCCTCTCTCTCTCTTTCTTTCTCTCTCTCTCCCTCCCTCTCCTGTTCCTTCTCCACCTCTTCCTTTCCCTATCACTCTCCCCCTCTCTCTCTTTCCCTAGATTTTAGGAACCCATTTTCAAATCCATGTGAATCTATTAAGAACGACAGCATTTACTGTTTTCAGTAGTCACTCCCTTCTAAACATTAGGAAACATTCAAAACATCACATTTGTGTCAGCAGTCTGTTTGCATTGTATGGTGTTAAATTGCTTAACAAAAGAACCAAACACTTAGCTCTAAGCTAGACTGCCAACCACTATACAGATGGGACAGATGTACAAGGCCACAGGGAGTGTCCGGCACAAAACAATTTCTTAAAGATCCTCATTTACTCTAGACCTTCAGCCTTCTACCTTTTCTGAAATGTTGTGTCATTTACATCACTCGAAATACAAAATGTTACTTTAATTTCTGTGCCGTTTTCTTACTCTACGTTTTGCTTACTCATCTTGAAAAGGACCCATTATAACTTTGGATAATCTTTTCATTTTTGTGCATCTGCAGAACCTCTTTTGATATTCCTCACAGACCTGTTCTTGTATTCCAATTTCCCCTTTTTATGAATGCCATAATCCTCCTGGGTTGAATTCTGAAATTGTATGAACTCTTACTGATACTTTCAGCAATGTTATAAGCTTATACCTCGGGTCTAATTCTGCCTTTAACTGACCTTCAAAGACACAGATAGACTACTTTTCCTGTTATTTTGTTTTGCTTTAATGAGATATTTATTATTTGTAAAGTTCATATATAAAACATTCAAGTGATCACCATTGCATGCTCAATGTTAATCATTTTAATGTAGTTTCCTGAACAATCAAAGCTAAATCAGGTCCATGCCAACATAATTTATTTCATTCAGATTTTACCGGCTAAATTCGGGTTGAACAAAATCACTTTATGTTTTTATGTAAAATATTATCACATTAGGGTGATAATATTTTATGTTTCCTAAATCTCACTGAATTACCAGATTGCCAATTAACTTTCTCTCATTAGAAATATCCAATTTCAAATATCCTCTTCCTCTTTGATTGTTCAGCACACTGAACCAGAATGGAGATACAACAGACCACAGAAGCTGGAATCTGGAACAACATACAAGCTGCTGGAGGAGCTCAGCAAGAACAAGAGCCTGGCTCTAGCACATAATCATCCTCCACAATTTTGCTACTCATTTGGTCATCTAATGCATACCATGTCTTACATGCAATATTCATCCCAATGTTTGCTTCCCCTTGCCTTCTCCTAGCTCTACTTATTGAGAATACTAATGGATTTTTGAACCAATATCTGATTGCTTTTACTGATTCTTTATTATCTAGGCTACACTACTTTTACTTATCTCTTTCCTAAGTTAACTTTTCTGGAATATTTAGATTTCAGACTTAACAACTTTGCAGCTACAAATATTGGCTTTTAGACTGCATCCATTATTTCCTTATAGCCATTAATTCCTTTATCTTATTATAAATGCAACATGCAATCCGAAAAAGAGTTTTGGGGTTTAATATTGTGCCTTTTTTTTCTTACAGCTCTGACTCAAACTGGTGTATATCATTTTTATAAGTAGCCAAAGAGCATGGAAATAGGTCCTGTAGTCCAGTTGCGGGGATAGTTTTGAAAACTGTTCCCAACTGACAGACTATGGCCACCATTTCTCATTTCGATACCTCACACTATGACTTTGTCTTTTTATTTTAACTTTCTAAATTTTGCCTGAGCACAATCTCTACCCTGTACTTAGTTTAAAACTTTATCCATCACTTTAATTGTATAATTGAATAATACTGACTAGACCTAGTATGTTGTAAAAAAAAGATCACTCCCTACTTGTATATAGTTCTTTCCTTTTGCTTGTTTTTTCTTTCTTATCTTTTCTATAAGTGTATACCTCAGATAAATACTTTGTGGAGATTTGTGATATATATGATTATATGATATATATGTACAATGTCTGAAATACATCTTATGGAAATGTTTGTTTGATGATGAACTTCAATAAAAAAAAATCACAAATACTCATAAAAAAAACAGGAAGCTACCTCTGATGAATGACACCCACTTTCCTGGGGGCCCCATGAATTAAAATCCTTTTTTCCGAAACTAATATCTGAGTTGCACATCAGAGCTGTATACTATTTACAACATGCCCATTTGTATGTGACTCACATAGGAATCCAGTGATACATTAGTAAATAATTCAGCTAGAACTGTGCTTGTATCATAGTGATCACAATCAGATTCACACTAAGAAGTAAAGTAGTTCTTCTTATCTTTACTGGAATTTTGTAGACTCACGGAATTACTTCATGCTTTTCCTATTATTTTATTTAATTGTATATTTGCTTCTTCTGAGCAACATTACACTACCTTGATAACATGAAATGACAAAGAATTAAAAAGGTCTATTTTCTTTACTTGTTCATTGAATGGCTACATGTACTATTTGTTCCATGCTTTGTCAAACTATGTTCTCTGTTATTGAGTGATTGTGAAAAACATTCTTCCAGAAAAAATACATGATAGTGTTCTTAAAGACTCCAAACGTCTCAATTAAACCTTGGGATAGTAAGCAAAGAAATTTGCCAGAATGTTGATTACGCAACTGTTTATGACACAGAGGCTGGGGTCAATGATGATTCTTTAGAGCAAATGAATAATAATTTTGTTTTCAGTGGGAAGTAGATCTGCCTGAAGAGACATTTTCCGTATTTGTCTCCGCAGGCAAAGATTGGTGTCTATGTTGGTGAATTGTAAGATATATTTTTGTAAAAATGGGTCATCTGTGTCTTTTCTGATCACTGAGAGAGATATGGCAGTCTGAAGTGAAAATCATTATTATAACTTTTGTTTATGTGAATAAATTTTGTGAAACAAAATTTTGAGTAAAATCTGCAACTCCCTTTTTCAACCAAAGCACCATGTGCCTCATGAAGCTATTCTGAAGGTGTTGCTCTCGATGCTGCATTATTGATACTCTCAACTTATTGTAGAACCACTGCGTGAATAGTACAGAAACAAAAGGGATGCTCAGTCTTATTGTTTGATAAAGCTGTCGGTCACTTATAGAACCAAAATTGAGAGATCAGTAAATATGTCATTAGGTCAGGTGGACAATAATTAATCAGAGTTTGGAAAAATGTTGTCTAGCCTTTTGCTTCCAGGCTCTATGTTAGTTTGGGTGGTTTTGATCAATTGTTATTTCTTTAGTGTCCTGAAAAGTATGGGTAGCCGGCACTAAAATATTCAAAAATAGAAGAAACATGTGGCATTTCTTCTTTATTTTCAAGCTTATTTGATCCTAAAGCCTGCAATTTTGAATTTGAAATTGCAGGTCAAGGTACGTGTTGCACATAATAATGAATGTTTGGCATGAATCTTCTCGACAATGTCATCTTCATCTTTATGCCACTCTTGTCTTTTTCGTAAAGGCAGTCTAGTGTGAAATATTTTCCATATTTTGTGCAAAAGTATTCTCCTCAAGAAAAATTTGATTCATAGTACATATAAAATATAATATTTTTTGTACCCAAAAGAAAGCCTTCTTTCTTCTTCAGACTGCTCTCACTAAGAGAAATTGTTCCTTTTCCATTAATACAAAACAGAGATGCAATGTTAAACCAGCTTGAATCTGCTGGATATCAAGACACTAATAAACTGGGCAACTGTTTAAAGGGTAACTATTGTTGGTTTTACATTGGTGATGGAGTGGTTCTTAGACAAATAAAAGAAGATCATAATCTGCTTCTAGTAGATTCAACACTGGTTGTGCGGCAGGTTGGGGACTGAGAGTTGGCAGAATGGTGACTTGTGGAGTATGCTCCATTTTGGAAAAGTTATTTCAATTGCCTAGCAGGCAGCAAAATCCAATTTAAGCCAGCATGTTGAAAAAAAATCTAAAAATCTTATTTTTCTCTATATAGGATTTTTTTTTGTCTTCAGTTGATATTTCAAGTCAATTTCCATAGATTATACTGGTGTTACATAGTTCTTTTAGAGTATGTGTTATCTGTGGAAAAATGTGTCCCCTTTTCCTGTAATGTGCAACAATTAATCATGAGATTATCACATTTGTGTCAGCAGTCAATTTGCATTTGCATTGTATTGGCTCAGCAAAAGGCCCAAACACTTGCCTCCAAGCTAGACTGTTAACAACTATATGGATGGTGCAGATGTACATGGCCACAAAGAACATCTAGCACAAATACTTTAAATGAGGAAAAGAAAATTTACAACACTGACTTCTGCATGTGTTCAGTATGACAATCATATTTTTCAGACCACGTGTTTTATTATTTGTGGAAGTTCCTTTATTTTGCAAGGAGAATTGCCCATGTTGGTACACCGTGCCAAATTAGTAGTCAATGAGTGGATGGGTTTTCCTTTATTATAGAGGACAGAGCTATAAACTTTGCCCTTGTTTCAACATCTTCATGACTCCAACACTTTATTATGGTTCACTCAACTACGAAATCCGGAAAGATAGGAAAAAAGCATTACCTCAGTGACAGGATGTCATAAATACAATGTACATGTGACCTAATCAGATATTGTAGAACTTGTGGCTTTGATTTATACATCAGTCTTACTTGAAGCTTGGAGAGAAAACAACATAAGCTCCGCAAATGGATCCTCCTTTGTTATACTACCCTAAAATTGGACGAGGGCAAGCAGATGGGATTTGTAAGTAAGGATGATGAATCTAAAGGAGTTTTTAAAAATCTTCTACATGAAGTCATGTGTATAAGTGTAGCCAAGAGAGCAAGATAGTTGCTGCTATACATTTTCCATACAAGGGGGTTAGATCTTGAGGTTGTCTTTTGCCACAAGGGCAGTTATGAACTTCTGATCCTACATTGCGATTTTCTGGTATTGTAGAGGAAGAGCAGCTGATTCTGACTGACATTCCTGGCACACTTTATACTGTTGGAAGTAATTCCCCCCCCCACCCCACCAATGAAGAAGGTGGATGAGGTTCGTGTGAAAAGAAAAAATGTTGTGACTAAAAACAGGAGTGATCATAAGAGCAGAGAGGTGAAGAGGACTGCAGTGTTGATTGGAGATTCCATAGTTGGAGGAACAGAGATGAGATTCTGTGGGCACAAGAGGGATACCTGGATGGTATGTTGTCTCCCAGGTGCCAGGGTCAGATATGTCTCATATCAGGTCCACAGAATTCTTGGTATGTATTGACACCAATGACATTGGTAGGAAATTAGAGAGAATTTAGGGAGTTTGATAGAAAGCTGAAAAGCAGGAACTCCAGGGTGGTAATCTCTGGATTGCTGTCTGTGTCACATGCCAGTGAGGGCAAGAAAAGAATGATGAATATGTGGCTGAGGAACTGAAGCAGGGGGCATAAATTCAGAATTATTGATCATTGGGATCTCTTCTGGGGATGGTATGACCTGTACAGGAGGGAAGGTTTACACCTGAATCCGAGGGGGTCCAATATCATTGCAGGCAATTTAGCTAGAGATGTTCAGGAGAAGTTTAAACTAATTTGGCAGGGGAATCAGAAACAGCCTGATAATGCCGAGGATGAGGTAGTTAGTTTACACAGAGAGATAATGTGTAGTGAGACTCCTAGCAAGAAGAGGCCTCATGATCTCTGACATCTGGAACTAGCACCATATTGCTAGTGTTATTCACACTGAGGACCAATGTAAAATACTTATTCCATTCATCCACTATTTCCCTGTCCCCAGTACTATGGCTCCAGCATTGTTTCTTCCGATAGCCACTCTCACAGCTCTTTTACACTTTATATATCTGAAGACATGTTTTGTATCCTCTTTAATATTATTGGCTAGCTTACTTTTGTATTACATCTTTACCTTCTTAATGACTTTTTTAGTTACTTCTGTTGGTTTTTAAAAGCTTCCCAATCCTCCAACTTCCCAATATTTTTTGCTCTATTATATGCCCTCTCTATGGCTTGTATATTGGCTTTGACTTCTCTTGTTAGCCACCCTGTGTCATTTTTCCTTTTGAATACTTCTTCCTCTTTGGAATGTTTATATCCTGAGCCTTCCAAATTGCTTCCAGAAATTCCAGCCTTTGCTGTTCTGCTGTCATCTCTGCCAGTTTTCTGACCACCTCCTCTCTCATGCCTCTGTAGTACCCCTCACTTCACTGTAATACTGATACCCCTGACTTTAGCTTCTCCTTCTCATATTTCATGGTGAATTCGATTATATTATGATCACTTGTCCCTAAAGGTTCTTTTGCCTGAGGTTCTCTAATGAATTCTGGTTAATTGCACAACACCCAATCCAAAAGAGCTGATACCCTATTGGGCTCAACCACAAGCTGCTCTAAAAAGCCATCTCATAGGCATTCTAGAAATTCCCACCTTTGGAATCGTGCACCGTCCTAATTTTCCAAATCTACCTGTGTATTGAAATCCCCCATGACTATTGTAACATTGCCCTTTTGGCATACATTTTCTGTTTCACATTGTAATTTCTAGGCCACATCCTTACTACTATTTGGGGTCTGTATATAACTCCCATTTGGGTCTTTTTACCCTTGCAGTTCCTTTGCTTTACCCACAATGATTCAACATCTTCCATCCTTATGTCACCTCTTTCTAATGATTTGATTTCATATTTTACTAACATAGCAACACTGCCCCTCTTCCTTTCTACCTGTCCTTTTCATATAATGTGTATCCTTGGACATTAAGCTCCCAGCTATAATCATCTTTCAACTATGATTCAGCGATGTCTACAACATCATGCAAGCCAAACTGCAACTATGATGCAAGTCCATCTCCTTTATCTCGTTGACTGTGCACATTCAAGCATAACACCTTCAGTCCTGTATTCACCTTTTTCGATTTTGTCCACCTTTTACATTGCAACTCATCCTGTTGACTGCAACTTTGCCCTATTAACAGCCTCCGCTCACTACACATTGCCTCTGTTTATAAATCAGCTGCCTCATAGTCAGCACTATCATCTGCCTTTCCTAAAATACTTATTGCATTAAAAAATATGCAGCTCTAGACACTAGTCAAACCAAGCTCAGCCAATGTGGTGAACTACATATACCTGTCTGGACACCGTGCTGACTGCTCCTGTGGCTCCTCCCACAGACCCCTGTATAAAGGCGACTGAGGTCTGAGCCCGGCCTCTCAGTCTCCAGGATGTAGTATGGTGGTCACTCACTGCTTGTTCCTTCTTCCAGCTGATATCTCGCCTAGACGTCTCAGAGTGAGTTATTGATGGTGCATCAGCCTTTAGATTCCTGACATTGTCTGAGGTCTTACCAAGCACTCTACTAATTGTTCTGGCACTCTGATTCCCATTCCCCTGCGAATCTAGTTTAAACATCACTTTGCAGCATTAACAAACCTTCCTGCTAGGATATTAGTCTCCTTCCAGTTCAGCTGCAAACCATTCCATCTGTACAGGTCCCACCTTCTCTGGTAGACAGCCCAATCCAATGATTCAAAATTCTTATGCCCTCCCTCCTATGCTAACTCCTTAGCCACGTATTAAGCTGCATAATCTTCCTAGTTCTGGGTTCACTAGCTCATGGAATGAGTGGTAATCCAGAGGTTATAGCCCTGGAGGTCCTGACCTTTAATTTAGCACTTAACTCCCTTTGCAGAACTTCATTACTTGTCCTACCCATGTACTTGCTCCTATATGGAGCACGACTACTGGCTGTTCACCCTCACACTTAAGAATGCTGAGGTCTCGATCTGAGATATCCAGGCATCCGGGAAGCAACATACCATCCAGGAATCTCGTTCTCGTCCACAGAACCTCCTGACTAATGAATCCCCTATCACCACAACATGCCTCTTCTCCCCCTTTTCCTTCTGAGTAACAGAGCCAGACAGTGCCAGAGGCCTGACCACTGTGAGTTAGCTCTCTTAGGTCAACCCCCACTCTCTGCAGTGAAAAGTGATATATCTGTTGTTGAGGGGGCCACAGGAGTATTCTCCACTGGCTCCTTAACCTTTTCCCCCTTCCTGACTGTCACTCAGTCTCCTGTGTCCTGCACTTTGGATGTAACTACCTTTCTACAGGTCAATCTTTGCCTCAGCCATTCCAATGACTCGGAGTTCATCCAGTTCTGGTTCCAGCTCCTTGATGGAGATTGTTTGACACTGCAGCTGGATGCACTTCTCACAGTTATGGTGACCAAGGATGCTGGAGGTCTTTCTGCATTCCCACATCCCATAACAGAAGCATTGCATTATCCTGCCTGACATCTCTACTGTCCTAGCTGAGCAGATATAAAGAAAGGAAAGAAATAAAAACTTAACTTGGAGTATTTCTTTTCTTTTGTTTTCTTTGTGTGAAGCCTCTCTTCGCTGAAGCCTCAATGAACTACTTGGGCAGTGGACCTGAGTGAAATCCACTCCCCTCAAATTTCCTATGTCAGATTGGTCGCTACTCAAAGCTCTTTTTTGCCACAGTTCCCATTGTTGGCTTTTCTGATTGGGTAGTGATCCTGTGTGAAATCATATCCTCTCAAACTTCCGATGTGCAGACTGATCGTTGGTCATCTTCTTTCAGCCATGGCTCAATGATCCCCACAGACTCATACCTGCCAATCTCTAACTCTACCACAAGATCATCTACCTTATTCCATACACTGCGAGCATTCATATATAGCATCTGTTGTGTTGTATTCAGCACTCTTTTCGATATTGTCCCCATGTTACACTTTAACTCATCCCACTGACTGCAATTTTGCCTTATTATCAGCTGATCCTTCCTCACAGTCTCTTACACCATGCATCAACTTGTATATCAGCTTCCCCATCCTCAGCCCTATCACCCTGGTTCCCATCTCCTGTGAAATGAGTTTGAATTGTACCAACAGCTCTAGCAAACCTGCCCAGAAGGATATTGATCCCCCTCAAATTAAAATGTAACCTGTCCTTTTTATACAGGTCATACTTTCCCAGAAGAAGTCCCAATTATCCACACATCTGAAGCACTGCCTCCTGCACAACTCATTCATCTGTACTATCATCCTTTCCCTGCCCTGACTAGCATGTAGCTCTGGGAGTACTCCAAAGATTATTACCTCAGAGGTCCAGCTCTTCAGCCTCTTCCTTAACTTTCTATACTCACTGTGCAGGACCTCTTCGCTTTCTCTACTGATGTCATTGGTGCCAATGTACACCATGACCTCTGGCTGATCACCATTCCTCTTGAGAATATTTTGCAGCTGCTCTGAGCCATCCTTGACCTTGAACCTGGAAGGCAACACACCATCTTGGCATCTTTTTTGGGGCCACAGAATCTCCAGTCCTTTCTCCTAGCTATCAAGTCTCCTATCACGGTCACGCTACCTGACTTCATCCTTCCCAGCTGAGCCTCAGAGCCAGCCACATTGCCACAGGCCTGGTTGCTGCTGCTCTGTCCACGATGGCCACAAGGGAAACCTGTACAAACTGCTCACTCCACTTACTTCTGGTACCAATTTCCTAATGAAATACAGCTGCTGTCATGTCTTCTTTGTAACTGCATGAATATGTTGGGCCCAGGGTAGATCATCAGCGATGTTGACATCCAGGCACTTGAAACTGCTCATCCTTTCCACTGCTGATCCCTTGTTGAGGACTGGTGGGTGTTTCTTTGACTTACCTTTCTTGAAGTTCACAATCAGTTCCTTGGCCTTGGGTGGAAGGTTGCTGTTGTGACACCATTCAACCAACAGATCTACCTCGCTCCTGTGTGCCTCCTTGTCACCAGCTGAGATTCTGCCAACAATAGATTGATCATTGGCAAATCTATAGATGGCATTTGAGCTGTACCTAGCCACACATTCATAGGTGCAGAGAGAGTAGAGCATCTTTGAGGTGCACCAATGTTGACTGTCAGCAAGGAGTTGTTATTTCCAATCTGCACTGTGATTGTAGTCTTCCAATGAGAAAGTCAAGAAACCAGTTGCAGAGGGAGGTGCAAATGCCCATGTTTTGGAGCTTGATGATTGGTGCTGAGGATATGATTGTGTTGAACACTGAGGTGTAATCTATAAAACAACAGCCTGACATAGGTATTGTTATTGTCCAGGTGATCCAAGGACAAGTGGAGAGCCAGTGAGATTGCATCTGCTGTACATCTATTATAGCCATTGGCAAATCACAGTGGGTCTTGGTCCTTGCTTAGGCAGGAGTGGATTCAGGCCATGAACAATCTCTTAAATCACTTTATCATGATAGATGAGGGTGTAACTAAATGATAGTCTTTGAGGCAGATCTCCCTGCTCTCCTTGGGCACTGGTAAGACTGTTGCCCTTCTGAAGCATGTGGGAATCTCCACCCACAGCAGTGGGAAATGAAAGATATCCTTGTACATTCCTGGCAGCTGGTTGGAACAGGTTTTCAGTGCACACCATTGGGGCCTGATGCCTTGCAAAGATTCACCTTTTCAAAAGATGCTCTGACATCAGCCTTCATTCAAGACGAAGATCATAGGGTCACCAGACACTGCAGGATTTTGCACAGGCATAGTTTTATTCTCCGTTTCAAAGTGTGCATAAAAGGCATTGAACTCATCTGGGACTGATACATCACAGCCATTCATAATGTTAAATTTCACCTTGTAGGAAGTAACGGCCTGAAAATCCTGCCAAAGATGACTGTATCCAATTCTGTCTCTAAATCGGAATTGTTTTAAGTTTGCTCTTAAAATAGCTTTCTATAGGTCAGACCTGGATTCCTTGTATAGCTCTGGATCACCCACTTTTAATGCCACAGCTCTAGCCCTCAACATACTATGAATCTCCTGGTTCATCCATGGCTTTTGGTTTGGGTATATCCAGTATAATCTTGTCATGCATTATGTTCTACTGAATTCAGCTACTATCTTCCGCCGCATGAAGAGATTAATTTTATCAGCTACGCTGTTATACTAATTCTTCTGCGTGGATTGTCACCTTGTCGTGGTGGAGAAGCTTGTGTAGTCCTGAGATCCTGAGAGTTATGCTCCTGATAGGGTCACCATGGTGGTAAGGTCGAGGGTGAGGTCCCTGACAAAGAACAATCCAACCAAGACCTCAACGGTGGAACAGGCGGACGAAGTTACTTCGAACTCAATGGCTGTGAAGACGGATGAAATCTACAACAAATCCATCAGCTCCAATTGTTGTGGTTTCCATGCCATTGGAATCAGTTGGTTGATTTGTGAAGTACCATGTGCTTCTTGGAGTGCAACATCAAGTACACGTTAAACAAATACACTCTCAGGTGTCTTCACTCTGTGATAGATCAACAGAACGAAGACCATCATCCTCAACCTCGAGGGATAGCCACGACTGTTCTAATAACAATAATAATTATTACATGGCACAGATGGAGAAAACAGACTGCAAAAAAAATTAAAATTGTGACCTTTAAAGTGGTTTACCGGTTTTTGGTTCTGAAATGGATTTTATTCAAACCTAAATTACTGCATTCCCCACCCACCAATTATTGCAGTTCTTTCTGCTAATCAGTACACAAGGACAATTGTTATAGTGCTGTTATTGTTGGCATGGTGATGCCAGCCTATACGATATAACAGATTCAAAATTCCTTGGACCAAAGAAACATAATGCTAGATAGAAACTGAAGGGTTGTAGAAATGTGCTGCATGCTAATTGCAAGCTGAAAATATATGCATTAGCTGCCAAAATTTATGAATCACCCTGATAGTGACAGTTTTACAACCAAAAGAAAAGAGTTTCAGAATCCAATTAGTTGATTTTCACATTTTTTGGTAATTTTATGTTACTTTAAACATTACTATTCCTTTGAATAACAAACAATTAATGTGATCACCCTTCACCATATACTGACCTCTGCAATGAATCATCACATTACAATTTTCTATTGCTTCGTGGGTTGAGGCTAAAGGAGCTGTCATTTACGTAATGTATGAGGATAATGAATATCTGTTCAAAAAAAAGAGAAAATTAAGTCAATATGCTATGACATGGTACAAGACTATCAAATGAAATGAAGTAAAATGTTAAATGTTGATGGATAATTGGATGAATGCATCTGTAATTCATCAGTTAATTGATACATTCTGTCACAATCTTTTCATAATACTTTAAATTAATATTATGAAGTTGAACATAGGAATACTTCGGTTCAGATTTTGTGATCAATGGCAAATGGAGACATGCATCACTGAGCCCAAAGAAAGCTAGCTGCTCACTGAGATTTAATGGGTTCTGAAACGTGGATCTTATCTTTTCTCATCACAACCTTTATTCTCAGTGATCTTTGGGGATCTGTGGCATTCTGGATAGATACATAGGATTAAGATGAAGATAAAGTATCAGAAATCAACTGTATAAAAGATTGAAAAGGTCACCAATATTAAATGTTCAAAGATAAGAAAATCCGTAGATGCTGGAAATCCAAAGCAACACACAAAACGCTGGAGGAAAACGCCAGATCTCAGTTTGAAATGTCATCTGTTCACTCTTCTTCCATAAAAGCAGCCTGGCCTGCTGAGTTCCTCCAGCATTTTGTGTGTGTTGCAAATATTAATTGCTATTCTTTTCAATAGAACTTTACACTTAAATAATAAATTCTAAGGCCAGAAATGGTAATTCAATAGTACTTGTGGCCGTATAACCATATAACAATCACAGTACGGAAAAAGGCCATCTCAGCCCTCCTTGTCCGTGCCGAACTCTTAATCTCACCTAGTCCCACCTACCCGCACTCAGCCCATAACCCTCTGCTCCATTCCTGTCCATAAACTTATCCAATTTTAACTTAAGTGACACAACTGAACTGGCCTCAACTACTTCTACAGGAAGCTCATTCCACACAGCTATCACTCTCTAAGTAAAGAAATACCCCCTCGTGTTTCCCTTAAACTTCTGCCCCCTAACTCTCAAATCATGTCCTCTCGTTTGAATCTCCCCTACTCTCAAAGGAAACAGCCTATTCACGTCAACTCTATCTATCCCTCTCAAAATTTTAAATACCTCGATCAAATCCCCCCTCAACCTTCTACGCTCCAATGAATAGAGACCTAACTTGTTCAACCTTTCTCTGTAACTTAAGTGCTGAAACCCAGGTAACATCCTAGTAAATCGTCTCTGCACTCTCTCTAAATTATTGATACCTTTCCTATAATTCGCTGACCAGAACTGTACACAATATTCCAAATTTGGCCTTACCAATGCCTTGTACAATTTTAACATTACATCCCAACTTCTGTACTCAATGCTCTGATTTATAAAGGCCAGCATTCCGAAAGCCTTCTTCACCACCCTATCTACATGAGACTCCACCTTCAGGGAACTATGTACTGTTATTCCTAGATTTCTCTGTTCCATTGCATTCCTCAATGCCCTACCATTTACCCTGTATGTTCTATTTGGATTATTCTTGCCAAAATGTAGAACTTCACACTTCTCAGCATTAAACTCCATCTGCCAACATTCAGCCCATTCTTCTAACTGGCATAAATCTCCCTGCAAGCTTTGAAAACCCACCTCATTATCCACAACACTTCCCACCTTAGTATCATTGGCATACTTACTAATCCAATTTACCACCCCGTCATCCAGATCATTTATATATATTACAAATAACATTGGGCCCAAAACAGATCCCTGAGGCACCGCACTAGTCACCGGCCTCCATCCCGATAAACAATTATCCACCACTACTCTCTGGCATCTCCCATCTAGCCACTGTTGAATCCATTTTATTACTCCAGCATTAATACCTAACGACTGAACCTTCTTAACTAACCTTCCATGAGGAACTTTGTCAAAGGCCTTGCTGAAGTCCATATAGTCTACATCCACTGCCTTATCCTCATCAACATTCCTCGTAACTTCTTCAAAAAATTCAAGAAGGTTTGTCAAACATGACCTTCCACGCACAAATCCATGCTGGCTACTCCTAATCAGATCCTGTCTATCCAGATCATTATAAATACTATCTCTAAGAATACTTTCCATTAATTTACCCACCACTGATGTCAAACTGACAGGTCTATAATTGCTAGGCTTACTTCTAGAACCCTTTTTAAACAATGGAACCACATGAGCAATACGCCAATCCTCCAGCACAATCCCCGTTTCTAATGACATCTGAAAGATCTCCGTCAGAGCTCCTGCTATCTCTACACAAACTTCCCTCAAGGTCCTGGGGAATATCCTGTCAGGACCCGGAGATTTATCCACTTTTAAATTTCTTAAAGGCGCCAGTACTTCCACCTCTTTAATTGTCATAGGTTCCATAACTTCCTTACTTGTTTCCCACACCTTACACAATTTAATATCCTTCTCCTTAGTGAATACCGAAGAGAAGAAATCATTCAAAATCTCTCCCATCTCCCTCGGCTCCACACATAGCTGACCACCCTGATTCTCTAAGGGACCAATTTTATCCCTCACTATCCTCTTGCTTTTAATATAACTGTAGAAACCTTTCGGATTTACTTTCACCTTATCTGCCAAACCAACCTCATATCTTCTTTTAGCTTTTCTAATCTCTTTCTTAAAATTCCTTTTACATTCTTTATACTCCTCGAGCAATTCCTTTACTCCATGCTGCCTATATCTATTGTAGACATCCCTCTTTTTCCGAACCAAGTTTCTAATATCCCTTGAAAACCTTGGTGCTTTCAAACCTTTAACCTTTCCTTTCAACCTAACAGGAACATAAAGATTCTGTACCCTCATAATTTCACCCTTAAATGACCTCCATTTCTCTATTACATCCTTCCCATAAAACAACTTGACCCAATCCACTCTCTCTAAATCCCTTCGCATCTCCTCAAAGTTAGCCTTTCTCCAATCAAAAATCTCAGCTCTAGGTCCAGTCCTGTCCTTCTCCATAATTATATTGAAGCTAATGTTATTGTAATCACTGGACCCGAAGTGCTCCCCAACACATATATCTGTCAGCTGACCTATCGCATTCCCTAACAGGAGATCCAACACTGCCCCATCTCTAGTCGGTACTTCTATGTATTGTTGCAAAGAACTATCCCCTGCACACACTTCACAAACTCTAAATCATCCAGCCCTTTTACAGAATGAGCTTCCCAATCTACATGTGGAAAATTAAAATCTCCCACAATCACCATCTTGTGTTTACTACAAATATCTGCTATCTCTTTACACATTTGCTCTTCCAACTCACGCTCCCCATTAGGTGGCCTATAAAACACTCCTATCAGTGTCACTACACCTTTCCCATTCCTCAATTCCACCCAAATGGCCTCCCTAGAGGAGCGCTCTAATCTATCCTTCCAAAGCACCGCCATAGGATTTTCTCGGACAAGCAATGCAACACCTCCTCCTCTGGCCCCTCCTACTCTATCTCACCTGAAGCAACTAAATCCAGGAATATTTAGTTGCCAATCACACCCCTCCTGCAACCATGTTTCACTAATAGCTACAACATCATAATTCCAGGTTTCAATCCACGCTTTAAGCTCATCCACCTTTCTTACAATGCTCCCAGCATTAAAATAGATACATTTAAGATACTCTCCACCTCCTCCTCTCTTTTCATCCCTAACAATGCATTCAAATTTATTATCCTTTTCTTTCTTCTCCCCTACATCTTCGGGCTGAGCACATCCCTTCTCCATCACCTGCCTTTCCTCCCTCACACACAGTCTACTTACTTGCTCCACTGGTGAACTAACCTCCTCTCCCATAGATTCCTCAAATTGATTCCCGCCCCCCCCCATCTTACTAGTTTAAAGTCTGCCCTGTAGCCCTAGCAAACCTCCCCGCTAGGATATTGGTCCCCCCAGGATTCAAGTGTAACCCGTCCTTCTTGAACAGGTCACGCCTGCCCCAGAAGAGGTCCCAATGACCCAGAAACTTGAATCCCTGCCCCCTGCTCCAATCCCTCAGCCACACATTCATCCTCCACCTGATTCCATTCCTACTCTCACTCTCACTATGGCATTAAAGCCTCAGTGTATGAATCATATGATTGTTATTGTTTAATAGGTTTGACCAGTTTGAGATGGCACCAAGCTGTAGTCTCCATCAAGGTCATGGCTAAGATTTGATGTGGTTATTTAGATTTGTAGGGATGGCTTTGGGGAGTGATAGGAGACTTAGGGGTCAAGTTAGGGTTTAAGAACAACAACGTGGGGGAGTTAGCAGTCAGAGTATAGGTTTCTGCTCTGTGCACTGCTTTCAAAGGCCAGTGAAGTGGGCGTGCAATAAAGGACATTCATGGATGGATGTTGGGCTGACAGAGCAGTGAGGACAAAGGCTGCTTGCTCTCTCTGGTCAGGAAGTTATTGGCAGGTTCTGGGATCAGAGTTCCCCACCAGCAGCAGGCACAGGAGCCACTGACCTCCCCCCCCCCCACCCCCTCCAGTATGCAAGTTGGTAAGACTGGAGTTTGAGGCCTGGATTTTATGGTCCTCATAGAAACTTAGAAAATAGGTGCAGGAGTAGGCCATTCGGCCCTTCAAGCCTGCACCGCCATTCACTATGATCATGGCTGATCATCCAACTCAGAACCCTGTACCTGCTTTCTCTCCATACCCCTGATCCCTTTAGCCACAAGGGCCACACCTAACTTCCTCTTAAATATAGCCAATGAACCAGCCTCAACTGTTTCCTGGGGCAGAGAATTCCACAGGTTCACCACTCTCCGTGTGAAGAAGTTTTTCCTCATCTCGGTCCTAAAAGGCTTCCCCTTTATCCTTAAACTGTGACCCCTTGTTCTGGACTTCCCCAACATCAGAAACAATCTTCCTGCATCTAGGCTGTCCAATCCCTTTAGAATTTTATACGTTTCAATAAGATCCCCCTTCAATCTTCTAAATTCCAGTGAGTATAAGCCTAGTCGATCCAGTCTTTCTTCATATGAAAGTCCTGCCATCCCAGGAATCAATCTGGTGAACCTTCTCTGTACTCCCTCTATGGCAAGAATGTCTTTCCTCAGATTAGGGGACCAAAACTGCACACAATATTCTAGGTGGGGTCTCACCAAGGCCTTGTACAACTGCAGTAGAACCTCCCTGCTCCTGTACTCAAATCCTTTTGCTATGAATGCCAACATACCATTTGCCTTTTTCATGGCCTGCTGTATCTGCATGCCCACCTTCAATTACTGGTGTGCAGTGACATCCAGGTCTCGTTGCATCTCCCCTTTTCCTAATTGGCCACCATTCAGATAATAATCATTTATCCACATTAAATTGCATCTGCCATGAATTTGCCCATTCACCTAACTTATCCAAGTCACCCTGCATCCTCTTAGCATCCTCCTCACAGCTAACACCGCCGCCCAGCTTCGTGTCATCCGCAAACTTGGAGATGCTGCATCTAATTCCCTCATCTAAATCATTAGTATATATTGTAAACAACTGGGGTCCCAGCACTGAGCCTTGCGGTACCCCACTAGTCACTGCCTGCCATTCTGAAAAGGTCCCGTTTACTCCCAGTCTTTGCTGCCTGTCTGCCATCCAATTCTCTATCCACATCAATACCATGTGCTTCAAGTTTGCACACTAATCTCCTGCGTGGGACCTTGTCAAAAGCCTTTTGAAAATCTAAATATACCACATCTGCTGGCTCTCCCCTATCCACTCTACTAGTTACATCTTCAAAAAATTCTTTAAGATTCATCAGACATGATTTTCCTTTCACAATCCCATGCTGACTTTGTCCGATGATTTCACCTCTTTCCAAATGTGCTGTTATCACATGGAGCGCCATCATTGGTGAGAGCTGGGGTTGATACCAAAGATCAAAGCCAGAAGGTCAAACGAAAGGGGCCTGATGGTTGAAGCCCTGGGTGTGCAAGTCTGTGAACATATTAGGGAAAACAAAGGCTCAATGTCCATCAGTCCACTGGAGGCTGATGGCTTGGAGATGACCTGTTTAGGGGTTAAAGGACTGTCTCTGGGTGTGCATATAGAGGAAAGTGGCTTGTTTTGCTGTAGTTGTTTTGTTGCCGTTGTTCTGTGAACATGTTGAGGCATGCTACGTCATGGGTGAAACATGCATGACACTTGTGAGCTGCCCCAGCACATCCTTAAGTTCCTCTGTTTGTTAATGTAAGCAATATTTTTCAATGTACATGTGATAAATAAATGAATCTGTATATGAATAAATCTTATGAGATAGCTATTTGACACATCAGCCTTGTGATGGCACTTTGCAAGCAGAATTGATAAGTAACCTAGATTTTTTTTATTGAGTTATGAACAAATAAGCATTACATGCTGAAATCTAGACCCATGGTTACCTGGACTGACCTCCACAAAGTGTGTGTGGATCATCGGTTGGGCATTGAAGCAGTGGAGTTTTCACGAGTTGCCTCACACCATTGGGATGATATATGGCACCTACAATGTCACATGAGAACAGTCAAAGGCACCCAGGATCATCTGATTCCTGTAAACTGAGACAGAAGGAAATCTAGTCACCTGTTTTTAGATTGTGAAGCTTCAGGTCCCCCATGATGCAACAGTGAAACAGCAAGTTACATCGCACTGCAAATTTGACCAGCTTAAGCCCAAAATGAATATAATGTTCCAACATTTCTGGACATGGTGATGTTAATAGGAACTGAGAAAGCAATCATCAATCTTCTCTTGAGGGGATTTGTAGGTGTAAATTATTGCATAATTCCATGAAGTTATCCTTATAGAAGTGCAATGTTCTCATATCGATGTTGAGGATCACGTTGGCGAGTTCTTCCTGAACACGCTGGGATGAAACAAAATCCCACACCACTAATCCGCCCCACACTTAATGCAACTCCCATACTCTTAATGCCACAAAGTCTTGAATTATTGGGTCTTTGCAGACTCCCACAATTCCTGCACATCAGTCCCCTTAGATTATAGAAGTATAAAACAGTTATGGAGCATGAAAGTCTGATCGAGTCACAATAACAGACAGAGGTCAATTAGTAATTGACATCCACATTGTTCTGATCTCCTTAAATGGTTCCACGGGAGGTCTTCCCTGAGCTTATTACATCGAGTGAAGTGTTCCAAAATCACTGCCAACAGAGCACACTGATTACTGTTAAGATACTCCCCCCCATGTATACTTCTAGCAGGATGTGCGTGTCGCACATATTATCAGACTTTCCAAAATGGCAACTGGCACAAGCTATGCTATAAGTGAGCACCTGTACATTTTGTAAACAATGCATGCCAAAGAGTAAACTTTGCACTGGTACCTCTTGCTTCTTCCATTGGAAGATTTTGCTTTTAGTCACGAGAAATGAAGAAAAAGTTAGTTGGCAAATTTATAACAAACTATAATACAGGTGGTTCTTGCTTTTAAGGCATCTTTCATGACCAGCACTAGGTAACCCATAATATTGGTATAATGATATAAAAGGGAATGATGACATTTCTAGCGCAGTTTAATTTAATTATACTTTCACTTGCATTTTGAGCACATTAAGTAAAGCATTTCTGAATAATGTTACTCAGTTTAGATACGTGTTTTATTCTTTGCAGTCTCTGGTCAGTTTTCTCCTTTATTTTCTACTACGATCACTACTGGAAAAATTTTATTACGATTGACATCCAAGTCTTTTACAAAGAGTTTGTTTGCTTTGGTGGTTGGAGCTGAAGCGCATGTTAAAAATGCGGTAAGGTTGCTCATTCTATTAATAATTCTGTGTTTATCCCATGCTCTTAAAACTGCTCAAGTATAAACTGGCATACTCTACCTGGATGCATTGAATAGATTAATAGATTTTTATTTGGTCTTTAATTAATGAGAAATGTACATATTTACTCACTTAGTGGGTACACATAAGGATTTAATTGTATATGGCTAAAACTGGTTTAAATTTCCTGAGGGTTTTGTAGGGGAGTTGGGGGTGGGGGGCAGGGGTAGGGACAGGAGGATGGAAACAAAAGGGAACTAGCCATTGAACTAAATCTGGGATAAAAATGTCGCTGCTGAATAACTTGCATTTGCATTTCCAATGTCTTAACCTTCTGATCATTGGCACTTGTTCTCCTTTCCCAACATTTCTGCCTGTTAATGAAATCCTCGACCTCAGCTTCACATTTCCATTTTGACCCAGTCTCTTAAAACTGATTCTGAAACTCCTAGTTCTTGATCTCTGCAGGCATCAACTCCACTCTAGTGAGGGAACAGAATCATGATAGGATGGAGAAAAAAAACAGGAAGAGTATGGAGAATGAATAGAATTATAATATTTCTTTAGTTAATTATCTGTATTTGTCTCTATGCTATACTGTAATCCTTCTTCAAACCTATGATCTTACTTCATTATCTCTTCTCCATCCCTCCTATATCAGCTTCCATTCTAACTTATTCAGTCATGGCTAGAAAATCAAGAATGACAGCTGTTCTTTTTTTCTCCCATGTATGTCTAAGGTCCCTTGCAATAAGTACTTTATCCCCTTCTGGTTATCATTGACAAAATAGTCCCTCAGTGATTTCACTGCAGCACAATGCCAAGATTCTGATGCCAATAACACTAGTCATAACCTTCTTGCTGCTCCAAGTTATCAGATTTAGCATTTAGCACCAGCAGAGCAAACATTTCTTAACAAACAAATGTTAAGAAAGTTAAGTCATTGTTTTAAATCTCTAGCCACAAAACTTTTTCTTCTCTGATAACTGCATCCTCTGAGAGACACAAAAGATTGTTGGTGCTGAAAGCTAGATCAAAAAATAAACTGGGTAAAATAAGAGGGTCTCAGTCCTGAAACAGGAGCTCATTCTGAAACATTGACACAGGGTTCCATAGATTTTGCATGACTTGTTGAATTCCTCTAGCAGTTTATTTTTAACCCCATGCCTCTCTTGCCTAAGATAAAATTAACCACTGGCAATTTTGGAGGATGTGTCTTTGGAAAACAATGATCAAAAACATCAGTATCTTATAATTTCTTTCATTTGAGTAATTTACAATTTGCTGGATCATTTCAACTTAAGCTTGGCTGCTTCCTGCAACTTTCTCTGTCTCTGATTTAACTTTGAAGCTTTACTATGATTCTGCTCAATTGCAATTGAAATGGTTATGAAATGGTTTTTAGAGCAGCTCATGGTTAACAAGAAAAGTCAAAGCCAACATTAAAGTTAAAGAGAGGAGAGATAATAGAACTAAAATAAGTGGGAAGTTAGAACATAGAACATAGAATAATACAGCACAGTACAGGCCCTTTGGCCCACAATGTTGTGCTGATCGTTAAACCCTGCCTCCCATATAACCCCCCACCTTAAATCCCTCCATATACCTGTCTAGTAATCTCTTAAATTTCACTAGTGTATCTGCCTCCACCACTGACTCAGGCAGTGCATTTCACACACCAACCACTCTCTGAGTAAAAAACCTTTCTTTAATATCCCCTTTGAACTTCCCATCCCTTGCCTTAAAGCCATATCTTCTTGTATTGAGCAGTGGTGCCCTGGGGAAGAGTCGCTGGCTGTCCACTCTGTCTATTTCTCTTAATATCTTGTACACCTTTGTCATGTCTCCTCTCATCCTCCTTCTCTCCAAAGAGTAAAGCCCTAGCTCCCTTTATCTCTGATCATAATCCAATCTCTCTAAACCAGGCAGCATCCTGGTAAAGCTCCTCTGAGATCTTAGAGGATTTTAGATCTTAGAGGATTGCAAAACTTTCACAAATCTGTAACGAAAGAAATTATTAAGAAAGGGAAGATAGAATTCAAAAGTAAGCTAGCCAATAATATTAAAGAGGATACCAGAAGTTTCTTCAGGTACTTAAAGTGTGAAAGGCAGACAAGAGTGGATATTGGACCACTGAAAAATTATGCTGGGATGGTAGTAATGGGGGAAATAGTGGGTGAACTGAATAGATTTTGCATTATCCTTCACTGTAGAAGACACTAGCAGTATGATGGAAGTTCCAGAGTGTCAAGGTCAGAACTGTGTGAAGTTGCCATTAGCAGAAGGTTTTTGGGAAACTGAAAGGTCTGAAGGTATATAAGTCATCTGGACCAGATGGCATACACCACAGGGTTGTGAAAGTGGTGACTAAAGAGATTGTGGAGACATTAGTAATGATCTTTCAAGAATCACTAGATTCTGAAATGGTTCTAGAAGACTGGAATATTAAAATGGCACTCCAGTCTTCAAGAAGGGAGAGAAGCAGAAGAAAGGAAATTATAGGCCTGTTAGTCTGATCTGAGTGGTTGGATAGAAGTTGGAATCAATCATTAAGGATGTCGTTTTGGGCTACTTGGAGACACACAATAAAATAGGCAATGGTCAGCATGGTTTCCTCAAGGGAAGATATTATATTGGTTGACAAATCTTTGAAGAAATAATGAACAGGATGGACAAAGAAGAATTGGTTGATGTTGTGTATTTAGATTTTCAGAAGGCCTTTGACAATGTTCCACACATGAGTCTGCTTAACAAGTTATACGTACACAACACTGGAAGAACTCCGCAGGTCAGGCAGCATCCGTGAGAAAAGAGTAGCCAACGTTTCGGGCTGAAACCCTTCATCAGAAATGGGGGAGAAGAGAGGTTAAGCTTGTTAAACTTGCTTAACAAGTTTAGAGTCCATTGTATTACAGGAAAGATACTAGTATGGATGAAGCAGTGGTTGATTGGCAGGAGGCGGAGAGTGGGGATAAAGGGAGCCTTTTCTGGTTAGCTGCCAGTGACTATTGGTGTTCCACAATGGTCTGTGTTGGGACCGCTTCTTTTCATGTTATATGTCAATGACTTGGATGACAGAATTGATGGCTTTGTTGCAAAGTTTGCAGAAGATACGGAGATAGGTAGAGGGATAGGTAGTTTTGAGGAAATCGAGAGGGTACAGATGGACAGATAGTTTAGGAGAATGGGTAATGAAGTGGCAGATGGAATATAGTGTTGGGAAGTGTAAGGACATGCACTTTGTTAGAAGAAATAAAAGGGTAGACAATTTTCCAAATGGAGAGAAAATACAAATGACTGTGCTGCAAAGGACCTTGAGAGTCCTTGTGCAAGATTTTCTAAAGTTTAATTTGCTGGTTGAGTTTCTGATGAAGAAGTCAAACACAATGATATAGTAATAGAGTAAAACAGTAAAATATCGGCATTCACTTCAAGAGGACTAGAATGCAAAAGCAATGATGTAATGTTGGGGCTTTTTAAAGCACCTGTGAGGCTGCACTTTTGTAAGCAGTTTTGGGCCTTTAATCTTAGAAAGGATGTGCTGCTACTGGAGCGGGTTCAAAGGCCATTCACAAAAATGATTCCAGGTTTGAACGGCTTGTCATATGAAGAGCATTTGATGGCTCTGAGCCTGTATTCACTATAATTCAGAAGAATGAGAAATGACCTAATTGAAACCTATCAAAATTTGAAAGCCCTTAGAAGAGTGGATATGGAGAGGATGTTTCCTATTGTGAGAAAGTCTCAGACCAGAGGACAAAGTCTCAGAATAGAGTGAACTTGAGCCTATATTAAAACGCATGTGCAATAAAAGAGAAATAATTATTTCAATCCAAGCACAAAAAGAAAACAATCTTCCTATATTTCCTATTGTATATACTCAGCTTCAGTTCATATTTGTATCATCTTGACCAACCCACCCTAACATAATGCACACACTGGGTGAATGCAAATCATACAAGCAATGTTTGTTCAGTGGAATATAAATGATGCTTTAGGTTTAAATATAATCCTAAGATCAAACAAGTTCTTATTCCATTATTTATAATGTTAAATAATATTCATCTTTATGGTAAGATAAATTTTATTGGTATTAATTTGCTTTGGAGTAAGTTCACCAATTAGGTCATCTAAACTAAAAATACCATAAGTACTCAATCTCTGGAATTGGAACAGAAATTGTCAACTGGACAGACAGCATCTGTGAATTGAGAAGAAAAAAATGATGAGCTGCCTTTTCTTTCCTGATGCAGATGTGAGCTGAAACAGACTCCTGCACCTGATAAACATCTGATTAAGCAGTGCAGGCTCAGAGTGGCAGGTGTCATATTCTGAGCTTCTTTCCATTCCTGAATCTGCTGGGTTTACCCTAATGCATGTCAGCAGAAGGCTGCTGGTAGCTTGGCTAGCTGTTAAGCTTTTTTAATAAGTATTTCTGATAGTCTGATTTAAAAATTATTCAAACAGATTTAATTCAATATTTAATGAAAACACACCCAAGCTAGCATTTTAATTTACTTGGAGTGAAAAAATTGTTTTTTTTTTCTGTAAGACCGGTGACCCAGTCCTGTCTGAGGTTAATTCTTAATGCAAACTTCATTCTGACCCTCTCCATCACCAGAAAGAATACAGGGCAAATGAGGTGACGTTTGACCTGCATCATCACAGATATCCGTGATTGCGTGGGAAAGAAAGTCTATTAGGTAATTGGTAATTAGCTTGTTGTTCCTCAAAGCCACAGTGAAAATAAATTGTTTTTGCTTGCCATCCATATATACCATTCATCACATCAGTACTTCGAGTAGTACAAGGGAGAAGCAATAACAGAACATAGACAAAGTCCAGTGCGGGCAGGCAATGAAATGCAAGGTCATAAAGCAAAAAATTATTCTTCAGTGGGGGTGGGGGGGTCTTTGAATACACTTTACCTAGGCAGAAACAAGTGTAGGTAGAATCTATGGAGTTTCTGTGATGTCCTGAGCTGTGTCCACAACTCTCTGCCATTCCTGTGGTTTCAGGCAGAAAAGTTGTCATACCAAGCTGTGATGCATTCCAATAGAATGCTTTCTATGATGCATCTCTGAAAATTAGTGGGAGTCAACAGGGACATGCCAATTTCTTTAACTTTCTAATTAAGTAGAGGCACTGCTGCACTTTCTCGACCGTGGTGTCTACGTGGTTGGACCAGGACAGGCTATTAGTGCTGTTCATTCCAAGGAACCTGATCATCTCAACCATCTCCACCTCAGCACCGATGATGTAAACAGGAGCATGTTCACCACCCACTTCATGAAGTCAAGATGAGCTGCGGGAATGAATGGCCAATAGCCAGTTATTATGAAGGGAACTGCTGTCTACCAGTGAACATGTTCTTTCAACATCACTTGATTTAACCTGGTGTGATCTTCAAAGAAAGGATATCTATTACTTATTTTCTTATTTTGCAGAACTCTCATTTTTGCTTTCACCAAAACTTTGACAATGCCTCGTAATACAACATGCTGGGATTCACACTTCAAATCATAGACTAAAAAACTGACGTTCATGTACAGCATTCTTGGTACAGATTAATAGCTTTTTTCAGTTCTTATTGAGTCAATTGATTTTTACTTTGTGTGTGTCCATTGACGTTGGCAGAATATACTCACATTAATTAGTTTTTATTGTTCAGATTTCCTGACACCTGCCAGTGGCTTATATTTATTAAGAAGAATGGACGTACTTGGAAGTCATTATTTTGCCAGTCTAGTCACATGCCTTTCATAGAAAGTGCACAAATAAATTGAGTTATTGTCAATTTGTTGTTTAGAATGGACATACAGTAATCTGATCTTGAGACTTTGCACTTCTTAGATAAAAACAAAAACAGTTTTCCTGAATGGTTTGATAATTGTACCATTAAGCTTTACAGAATTAGGAAGAAGAAATACTCTTAGGCCTGAAAACTCATTAGTGCCAGAAAAAAAGGAAAGCTGTGTCAGTGTTACATGATAGAAGTGTCTTGCAGAGCTAAAATTCACAGTAGCCTCTGGCTGCTGTTGTGGCTCTGGGAGATGAAGATGCTTAGGTTGCAAATTATAGGATGGTTCAAAGGGGTCAAGGATGTGATTGGGATGAGGTCAGGTTGAGACGGGCATGCTGCAGTGAGAGAGAAGAGAGATCAGAGATGCTGCCAGTGGCTTTAGAGATATTAGATTTGAAGGAGAAGGGATGGAATTTAAAAGAACACAAAGAAAACACCAACAGTATCAAGCTAACCAAATACTGCCACCTCATACTCTATAGGTTAGGCTCCTTTCAAAATGCATTGGCTGTTAGCTAGTCTGTTTGGATCTCTGTGAGTGGATTGCTCTGTTACAAGGTTTGAATTGACAAATTAACTTTACTTGATGAAAACATGGGCTCCATACCATTTGGTGCCACTCTCCATTCCAGGTAGCAATTGTTCACACATGCATGGGTGATCAGCAAGAAAGTTTGCAAATTAGATATCATAAACATGAAGGGTTTATGATGGTATTGGGTTTACTGTACATGAAGTTCTGAGGTCAAATGAAGATTATAGGCTATCCCTGATATTGACAGCTACGTATATCCTCACTAAAGGGAGGTTATACTGCAGCAATTTAATCTTCAAAGGCTAGATGACTTCCCTGTCTATCAGCCATAGCAAGTGATCCCAGACACCCACAATTAATGTTGTGAGGGCTGACTCTAAGAGCATTCAGATTTCACAACTATTGATAGATCAGCTATTTGATGAGCTAAGTGATTGAACTAAATAACTTAGCTAGTGTTGGCTGGCTTGATGCAGTCCTAATTAACAAAAACATTGTCTTACACTGCATCTCTTCAGCAGCCAGTCATGTGCTGTATGTGGGCCAGCAGTCTGTGCTTTATAGACAGTGCTGTTTGTTTGCAAAACTGTGCTTTTAACTGAAGACTGATTCTTTGTTTGCAATTTACATTAAGAACTAAAGAGTGATTCTTGTTTATAACAAAAAGTTGAGCGAAAAATATTAGTTGAAATTTTAACTTGCTCAAGAACAATTCTTTGATCCCTAGAAGTGCCAACTGCTGTGTTAGGAAGCTGAACTTGGCAAAAAGACCATGGACAATAAAAGTCCATCACACCACTCCCACCTCTCCCGGCTTAGCAAAGATTTCTATCCTAGCTTCTCCTTACAGAAATCGGTTTTGAGATCAGACTTGTGCCGAGACTCATATTGAGAGCAGGCTATCACTTCACCTACTATTCCAGTATGTTACCAGTGCTAGAGGAGGGGTTTCTTTGATTCAGTGCTCAAAGAAGTCATGGAGTACTTACCAACGTAGGGGTTTCTGTGTGCTTTTCTCTTTAGACTATTCACTTCATTAATTTCAGCTGCGCACTTTTCTGAAACATCGAAGGATTGTTACTGTTACAGTCTTCCTATAAATACACAACAATGATGCATATTTTAAGTCTTTGGAAGTCCTACTTTAAGACTTTCTTCCTCATAAACAGTTCTTGCCTTTTTCTTGATGCAAGATTGGATCACCATCTTTGTTGCCATTAGTTTATCAGGTCAGCTGGCAATGTCCTTCACTAAGCTGAGGCTATTTCATTTCTTTTAAAGGGTGTTGGCAATACTTTGCAGGCAGTGCACAATTTTATTTAGGTTTTCTTCAAACGAGTCTTGTAAACAAGTTGCTGATTGTGTATTGTCTTCTTTTGCCTGAGAATTAGTAATGTTACATTATATTCATCTGTTATATGATTCACAATATAATTATGTACATAGAGGATGAAACATTTATAGAAGCAGTTTCCCTTTACCTGTGTAGTGAGGTAAGAAAGGGTACAGTTCTCCTGTTGTGGATTATGTCTGTACCTTTAATTGTAGACAAACAGAAAATGGTGTCAGAACATTAGGGTTGGTTATGCCCCTCCCATGGGAATGAACATCCATTGGTTTGCTGTAGCTTGACATTCTGAAACCACCCTTTACATCTGCATAAATTTCTTCCCATTTTGCTGATTCTGGACTGTGGATATAATTAGTCCAGGTTTTCCCTCTCTCCTTTGTAAAGGATTAGGTCTGACTCAGAGGGATTGAGACTGATTGAGAAGGATTGGGTCTGACTGAGAAGAATTGCCGCATCTTCCCAATTTTTGTGTTTTTCCAAAAAACTTTTACTGACCAAAGGCTACCTAGTCTGTTCTACTTAAACCATGGGACTTTGACAACCAAATACACAGATTGTTTTGCTAACATTGAATGTAACACAAGGGGCAGTATTGGTAAGCTTAGTGGTCCTACTTGCTAGGTTGTAGGAGTGTGTAGGCCTCCATTAGTCTCAATAGGCCATGGATTTGCACCTTGGAAAGTTTCCAGGGTGCAAGCCTGGGCAAGGTTTTGGACCGATGTTGTCCAAGGGAAAGGCATTAGGACCCATACAGCTTGGCACCGGTGTCGTTGCAGAGCAATGTGTGGTTAAGTCCCTTGCTCAAGGCACGTACACAGCCTCAGCCAATGCTCGATCTAGTGACCTTCAGACCACTAGACGAATGCCTTAACCACTTGGCCATGTGCCAACACATGCATTGTAGGAGTATCACATATGCAATATATGCCTATACCCAAATAGAAAATGAACAACAAAACACATCCAAATAGTTCTATCTTGTGACGATATTACACAACAGAATAAGTAAAAGTGTTATCAAGTAATAACATTCTTCAGAGGTAGACACGTTTCTCATCCTGTTAGGTCTTTTAGCATTGAATAACATAACACGCAAGATATAGTGAGACTTATTGGTTTGAAAATAATCATCAAAGGTTTAAAAAACCATGATGGTATAATACCATCATGTTTTTTGTATTTTTTGTATTTGTATTTTTTAATATTGTTTTTTGTAAATATGTTGTTCATTGTCTATAATACCATCATAGACAATGAACAACATATTTACAAAAAACAATATTTAAAGTCTTAAGAACCATATCATATAAAAAGTTACCCATGCTAAAAGTAAATATGCAATATCCATAGGTGAGAGAAAAATTGTTGTCAACTTATTCTTCCATGGGATTGTCTTATTAGACAGATTATTCATGACGGTCACAGTCCGTTCCCCCTCCACCATAAGATGAGGTGAGAATCATGCCAACTCATATGTGACATTAGTGATCAGGACTAGGAGAAGGAGAGGAGCAAGGATAAGATGAGCAGGGCTGTCCCTGCTCTTCACTCTCCCAGGATTGAGGACAAACCAGAGGAATAGGTTGGCAGATAGAAAGCAAAGGGTAGCAGTGAATGGGTGTTTCTCGGACTGGCTGGAGGTGACTAGTGGGGTACCACAGGGCTCTGTATTGGGACCACAGCTCTTTACGATTTATGTCAATGATTTAGATGAGGGCATTGAAAACTATATCAGCAAGTTTGCTGACGATACTAAACTGGGTGGCAGTGTGACATGCGAAGAGGACGTTAGGAGAATACAGGGAGACTTGGATAGGCTGAGTGAGTGGGCAGATACTTGGCAGATGTCATTCAATGTGAATAAATGTGAAGTTATCCACTTCGGAAGCAGGAACAAGAGGGCAGAGTATTGTCTGAACGGTGTCGAGTTAGGTAAGGGAGAAATGCAAAGAGACCTAGGAGTCCGAGTTCACCAGTCAATGAAGGTGAATGAGCAAGTGCAACAGGCAGTGAAGAGGGCAAATGGAATGTTGGCCTTTGTTACAAGGGGAATTGAATACAAGAGCAAAGATGTTCTTTTGCATTTGTACAGGGCTCTGGTGAGACCACACCTGGAATATTGTGTACAGTTTTGGTCTCCAGGTTTAAGGAAGGACATTCTGGCAATTGAGGAAGTGCAGCGTAGATTCACTAGGTTGATTCCTGGGATGGCAGGGCTGTCTTACGCAGAGAGATTGGAGAGATTGGGCTTGTACACATTGGAATTGAGGAGATTGAGAGGGGATCTGATTGAAATGTTTAAGATAATTAAAGGATTTGATAGGATTGAGGCAGGAAATATGTTCCAGATGTTGGGAGAGTCCAGTACCAGAGGGCATGGATTGAGAATAAGAGGTCAGTTATTTAAAACAGAGTTGAGGAAGAGCTTCTTCTCCCAGAGAGTTGTGGAGGTGTGGAATGCACTGCCTCGGAAGACGGTGGAGGCCAATTCTCTGGATGCTTTCAAGAAGGAGCTGGATAGATATCTGATGGATAGGGGAATCAAGGGATATGGGGACAAGGCAGGGACTGGGTATTGATAGTGAATGATCAGCCATGATCTCAGAATGGCGGTGCAGACTCGAGGGGCCGAATGGTCTACTTCTGCACCTATTGTCTATTGTCTATTGTAAAAGCTGAGTACTTGGCAGTGTATAGCAAAGTAGAACTATATGGGAGATAATCTGTGGTAGTAGAAATCAGGTTTTGGAGTTAGCAGAGTCTTTTGAATTACATATTTACAGTGTAAGGCAACTCTATATCTTCAAGTACCTTTGCTGAGACAAACTATTTGACACAGAATGTCTAAAAGCTCGGGGTACAGAGATTGCAACCAAAAGTAATGCTGTGAGGACTGAGTGTATAAGTACACAAGTCTCCCAACTATTGAATGATCAGCTATTTGATCAAGTTCCAGACCATGGTACAGCTGCAAAACATATATCACACAGAGCACACTAGAGATAAGTTAATAAAATATGATTCAAAATGCATGTAGTAAAGCATAACACAGGAAGACAATGAACAGTACACTGAACAGCTCATTATCCTAGTGATGAACCTTTGTGGTGGCAGTGTCTTCATTAGTCTCACAGCCTGAGGGAATATGCTAATATCCAGTCTGACAGTTCCAGTCCTGATGCTTCTGTACCTCCTTCCTGACCATAGGAAGCCTGAGAGATTGTGACATGGGTTGTAGGAATCCTCAACATTGCTTTGAGCCCTTCATCTGCAGTATTCTCGGATAACATCACAAATAGAGTTAGGGGACACACCAAATAATCCTCTTGGCAGTTTTTACTGTCCTGCAGTCCTGTAGGTTCCTGTGGTCCAATGTCTTGCAGCTTCTGTACCACACAATGATGTAGCCAGACAGGACACTCTAGAAAATCATCAGGATAGGGGTGGGGAGCCTTGCACACCAGAATCTGCTCATGAAGTGTAGATGCTGCTGTACCTTCTTGAGTACTGAAAAAGTGTTGTGGGTCCAGGTTGGAACGTCTGTCACGTACACGCCAAGGAGCTTTGTGCTCTTCAATCTCTCTAAGGCAGGTGTACAGTAGAGAGTGGTTGACCTGTTCCTTCCTGAAGTCCACAATCATCTCTTTTGTCTTGTCTACATTGAGATTCAGATTGTTGTTCTTGCACAATTTGACAAGCTGCTCTAACTCCTCTCTGTATGCTCACTCATCAATGTTGCTGATAAGGTCAACCACAGTGAACTCAATGATGTGATATGAACTAGACCTGGCAGTTCAGATGTGAGTCAGCAGCATGAGCAGCAGTGGAATGAGCACACAATCCAGGAGGGTACCAGTGCTCAGCATGACGGAGTTTGAGATGTTGCTGCCTACTTGGAATGACTGGGGTCTTTGCATCAAGAAGTCCAAGATCCGGTGTCGTGCTAAGTGATATCAGTCTGGTCTGCAAGCTTTCCTGAACTAAGTAACTTAGCCAGTGCTGGCTGGTTTGATGTAGGCCCATTTAACAAACCAAGTGTCTAACACTGTATCACTTGAGCAGCCAGCCACGTGTTGTAGTCCAGCAATTTGTGCTCTATAGACAGTGTCGTTTGTTTGCAAAGTTGTCCTTTTAAGTTCAGACTGATTGTTGCTTGCAACTTTCAGTAAGAGCAGAAGCCCGATTCTTGTTCAGGAACTTGAGCAAAGAATAATAGCTGGAATTTTAAATTACTCACAAATAACTCCGACCCCTAGAAGTTTCAGCTGCTGTGCTGCAAAGCTGAGCTTGGCAAAAAGGTATTCTGAGCCCTGGATGGTGAATGTCCATCACAAAACCTAATCATTGTATAGCTCACATAAAATGGCATGCAAACTTGCTTTGCTAAAAAATTTCTAGATCCTGGTCTTGGCTGATGTTTCTTTTTAAATATACCCTTCCACCATACAAATGAATATTCTTCATACTCCTGAAGAATGTAGTCTGGACCAATGCTCTCTCGAATCCTTATTAATGTTAAGTCACCGGAGGTGCAAAAAAAATCAGAATTCAAATAGATTGGGTTCTATTCATAACTGAATTATAATGGAGTGGGTAACAAAGCAATATGTGAATTATTATGCCTCTGTCTCTATTCTGCATATCCAAATTCTTTTGCCTTTCACTTCCTTTACTAAATAAATGGATAGTTCCATTAAAATCGGAAAACATATCTTTCCTGTGCAGCATTTTCAAATTTAAGCTATTCAGTAGACATTATATTTTAATAACTGTTTATTTATTCCTGACATTGATTTTTATAATTCAGAAAATCTCAGTTTAAACTGGAGAATTTTCCCAAAACTCTTCCACTTACCCTCTTGCTTTGTCATGGATAAAGATATATTTGAGTTGAATGACATTTAAAAATCCTAAAGCTCCACTGTTCAGCATATTCATCCATCTTTTTTAAAATTTTCAGTGTCTTTGAGTTTTATTGAACAAAACTAGATCCAAATGTCAAATTATCCTTTGTATCATCGTATAATATCTTTAATTTAATACATTGGTTTGTATTGATCAGATAGTCATTCATAAATTAATCAATCATTGCTTTATGAATGCTTGAATTAATCAAGATTTTGTCACTATGATATATTGAGCAGCAATATATAATTCCCCACGTCCTTTCCTTTGAATGCTATCGCTACCAAATTGCAGTGCTAGATGGTCAGTGCACAAGTGCCAAGGCTGCTTCAGTAGTATAGCTGTTGGAGAAACCGCTGACGACTTGAGGCATCAGAGTTCAATTCTGGTGTCCTCTGTATGAAGTTTGCATATTCCTTCCCATGAGTGTGTGGGTTTCCTCTGAGTGCCCCAGTTTCTTCCCACAGTCCAAAAATGTGACACCTAGTAAGTTAATTGGTCATTGTAAATTGTCCTGTGATTAGGCTAGGCTTAAGAAGCAGGGTCTGTGCCATGCTCTATCTCTAAAAAACATAAATAAAATGGAATAAAATAGATCATGAGGGATTTGCAGTAAGTTTCAGTTACCTTCAGCACTATTGCAGAGAGTTATAGCACATTACTGCAGTGGGATATGTGCTGAGCAAGAATGTGGGTTGGAGAGAGAATGGGTTGCTACAGGCCTTGCATTGGTTCTTGCAGTTGAGTCAGTGAGGAAGATGAAAGCCTGGAATGGTGCTGGGGTCAGACAGAAGGATCAAAATGTGATATTGGTGCTGGTGCTGGTGAAGGAATGTCATTGTATGGGCCTTGGGACTGGCTCAGGATCATTGAGGGATGTGATCAAAGTGTTACATGTTTAAGGATTGAAGAAGTCAGAGCTGTAAGGGGATGTAGGATTAGGGTTTTTATGACAAAAGGGAAGATGGGGACAGGCCCCGGACCACTAGAGTCTGAGAGTGAGATCAGTGTGTTTGGCACAGGCGTTAATCCATGATGAGTGATGAAGGAAGCTAAAGATATTTAGGGTCTTGTAAAAGAGAACTAAAAAGAAATTACAGATGATTTTTTCTGGAACATCTTGATTTAAGGTAAGGCCCCCAACAATGTTTCAAAAAGTTGCCACATAGGGAATGTGCAACCAATATTAAAAACAAAGGGAATGGGAATAGTAAATTAATCTGTAAGAGCCCAGCCAAATTTATCATGATGTAAAATGATCTGGAAAATAACATATGCAATTTCTCAATAATGTCAATTTTCAGTTGCAAAATGCTGAAGTAAAAAAATTATTATGCACTTTGAATTTCTCAGCCCTTATTCATGTGATAAAGAATTGAAGCCAATTACAAAACAAGACTGAAAAATTGGGAACTATGGTAGTTTTTTATTCTCAGTGACGTATGTTAACAGGTTGAGAATTGTATTTTTTTTATTTTTTCTGTGCTGAATTCTTATTAATTCTTGAAAGTTAATATTGGTTTTATTACTAAGACAATGATAGAATAAATTTCAATAAATGAGTTTAATGCCAAGTCTGAATGGTTAATTTTGTTTTTGATATCAAAATGAAATAAATTCAAATAGCATAAGCTTAAGGCCAAGATTGAGTGGATTTTATTGCACATAATTTTCTCATCTAGAATGGCCACACAACAACTTCTCTCCTTTATCTCCAGGGTTACAAATAGTGTGTATTGCCATAACTCACTTCAATAAACCATGATGGGTTCCAGCAAAAAATAAGAATAACCCGTTCACTTTGATATTTCATCACTAAACACATCTCTCAGATAATGGTGTTTAATCCTTTGCATTACTGTCTCTTAGGTTTGCTATTTAAAATTACTTTGAAACTGCCTTAGAGCAAAATCATTTAATAAATAAAGTATATTGATAAAGTGTTACAGACATCTGGAATCCAAAACAATATTTGACTGAGAGAGAGGGAACAATTTGAACTGGTGATAATTTAAACATCTAGACCTTGATTCATATTCACTAAGCTTCACACAGACATTATTATCAGTTGAGCGGTGATTAGCAAAGCACAGGGATCCACCCGCAAACTCTTTGGAGGTCAGAAAGCTAATTAACCTCTACCTTCATTCCTGAATTCACTGTCAGTAGAGGAACCTCCATTCATAAAGGCCCTGTGACAACATTCATCTGGCAGGCTTATCTGAACATTTATGAAGGCAGTTAAATCAAAATGATTAGCAAGAACCACATGGGCCTTTTCTTCTAGTGTTTTAAATCAAATATTCTATTAAACTGAGACGTGTTCTACTCGTTGTTAGAGACATTTATACCAGAGTTAGAAGTTTGGACTTATTTTAAGTCTACAGCTATTCTGAATGAAAAAGTGATTTTTTAATGGTGTGTCTTTTAAATTGCAGTTTGTGTTATATCTCATCATTGGGAACCTTAATGTTAGTCTTGCGCTGTTGGAATGTAGACATTTATCTGTCGCTGCACTCGATGTGTAAATATTCTCACGGGGTAGACTGATAGATAAATGCCTATGGTTGTTGTCTTCGTTACTCTGCTTCATCATTCTGCACATTAAGAACAGAATTATGCTCCAAATAATGGTGGGGGGGATAACATGCACTCATCCCTACTTCTCACAACATTCATTTGAACTCCAGAATGGAAGGAAGTGCTTCCCTTGTTGTTAGTAGTAAAGAGCTCTCTGAGCTTTCAAACTATCCAAACGTACGTGTATATGCCAGTCATCCTGTGCTAGTAGTAAACATGTTCTCTATATCTACTCTGTCCACGTTTCAGTAAATCAATGAAAAATGCAACTGATCTTTCTTTCGTCTTTTGCACTCCACAAAGTTGCTGTATTGATTCACTGTTGTGTATTTTCAGTACATTTGCTTTAACAGTCTTAATGGGTGGTTATGGAAAGATAGAGTCATGACTGCTCCCACTCTAAAACTGAGTAAATGGTGCAAGGGAGCTGAAATATGACATTATTTTGCATTGCTGTGTGCTTCATTGCTATGACATATTATTTGTTTATGCTTGCAAACTCATGAATAATGCAAATAATGCACCTGAATTTGGTTAGGATAGAGCTCTAAAGCTTTTTATTGCCCAAACAGATCCCAGCATCGCAAACTAGCACCTTAGCTGGAGGAAATGGACAGAAAATACTCTTCTCATTGAAATTAATGCAGCACCTGCGTATGGTGAATTAATTCGCTCTTTATGTACAGCAATCATGATTGATTTAACTGGATGCCAGGTAATGCAGCTTCGCAAAGCTGTTGTTTCAGCTTTTATGTTCTGCCTTATTAATTCAGACTTTCTTTCTGATATAACATAACTACCATATCCATATTGGAATAGCCACAAAGTGACTATTTTGAGATAGAAAATTCAGCATCAGCAGTCTAGTCAAACATAATGAGAACAAAAGCAAAATATCGCAGACATTAGAAATTTTAGGACATTGATAAAGATGATAAAACCGGCATGTTTTTCTATCTCTCTTCCTCCACTGTTGCTCGATCCATTGAATATTTTCATCATTTCCTGTTTCTTTGATTTAAGAAGAATAGAAAATGGCTATTCAAAGAGAGAGCACAGTGAGCCCTTTGACCCATCTAGTTTATGTTAAACTAATATTCTGCCTAGTCCCATTAACCTGCACCAGGACCACGGCCTTCCATGCCCACCCCCACATCCACGTGCTTATCTAAAGTTTTCTTAAATGTGAAATCAAACCTGCATCCATCACTTCTGCTGGCAGCTGGTTCCACATTCCCATCGTCCTCTGTGTGAAGAAGTTTCCTCTCATCTTCCCCTTAAACATTTCACCTTTCAACTTTAACCCATGATCTCTTATTCTAGTCTTACCCAACCTCACTAGAAAAGCCTGCTTACATTTACATCCATCTATACCCCTCTCACTTCATTTTCCTATGCTCCACGGAATAGCATTCTCACCATTCAGCCTTTCCCTAATAACTCAAGTTCCGGCAATATCATTGTAAAATTTCTCTGCACTCTTTCAATCTTATTGATAACTTTCCCTGTAGGTAGGTGACCAGAACTACACACAATTTTCCAAATTAAGTCTCAACAATACCCTACATAACTTCAACATAACATCCTAACTCCTGTGCTTAATACTGGAGGCAGAGCGGAGTAATGATGGCACCTAATGGCGACTCCTTTGCTTGCATCTTCGGAAACAGCTCTATTTCCATCTTTAAAATCTCTATTTTTCCCTTTCAAGGTTCTTTTGAAGACCCTGACCTGGAGTTACACACTGACTTTGTTTCTTTGCGGGAATGGGACCCACTCTCCAAGTTTCATAACTGGCTGTAGTTCGGCACATCAAGGGCTTGGCCTAAGAGTCTGGCTCAGATTTGGAAGTCTGGGATCTCAGGGTTCTGGAGATCGAGGGATGGTGTCATGGCAGGAGTGTCATCAGGGGGGTTCAAAATATCTATGGTTGTATGCCCGGTGACCCAAAGTGACGTAATGGACTTCTAACATTGTAAACCAACGATTTGTTCGTTATGTCTCCCCGCTTGCTGGGAAAACGGAGTCTCATCCTTCTCCGTTATTAGGGGGAGAGAGACCCCGTCATATGTTGTTGCTGGGTGAAATGTGAAGTCTTTGGGGTAAATGCAAGTTGCTGTCTTTGCCATTGCTTTGCTCACACTTGAGTGCTCGGTGGCAGGTGTCGATACTTTACAAAGCTGGTGGGGGGGGGGTGAGAATTTTTGCTTGCTGTCACTTACACATGGGAAGGAGAGTAGCTGGGGAGGGACTTTGGGGATCTAACATTTAACTGTCATTCATTCTTTGGGGCACTCGTCTGTTTTCATGGATGGTTGTGAAGAAAAAGCATTTCAGCATTATATTGTATATATTTCTCTGACATTAAATTGGACCTTTGAACCTTTGAATACTCTGATTTATGAAGGCCAATGTACCAAAACCCTATCTGACTGTGATACCTATTTCAAGGATTATGAGTCTATATTCCCTGATTCCACTGTCCTACTGCACTCCTCAATGCCCTACCATTCACTGTATTCACTACATTGGCTTGTCATCCCAAAACGCAACACTGGGACATTGATTGCTGCTTGCAAAAGACTTGGGAGTCCTTGTGCAGGATACCCTAAAGGTTAACCTCCACGTTGTGTCAGTGGTGAAGAAGGTGAATGCAATGTTGGCATTCATTTCTAGAGCTATAGAATATAAGATCAGGGGTATGATGTTGAGGCTCTATAAGGCACTCATGAGACTACACTTGGAGTATTGTGTACAGTTTTGGGCTCCTTATTCTAGAAAATATATACTGACATTGGAGAGGGTTCAGAAAAGAATCACACGAATGATTCCAGGAATGAAAGTGTTACTGTATGAGGAACATCTGGCAGCTCTTAGGCTGTATTTCCTGGAGTTCAGGAGAATAAGGGGAGATCGCATAGAAACATTCTGAATGTTAAAAGGACTGAACAGTTTAGATATGGCAAAGTTATTTCCCATGGTAGGGGAGTCTAGGACAAGAGGGTTTGACTTCAGGATTGAAGGATGTCCATTTAGGACAGAGATGTGGAGAAATTACTTTAGTCAGAGGTTGGTAGATCTGTGAAATTTGTTGCCACAAGTGGCTGAAAAGGCCAAGTCTTTGGGTGCATTTAAGGCAGAGACAGATAGGTTCTTGATCAGCCAGGACATCAAAGGGTATGAGGAGAAGGCAGGGGAGTTGGATCAGCCATGATTGAATGGCAGGGCAGACTCAATGGGTCAAATGGCCTATTTCTGCACCTATATCTTATGGTCTTATGGTCTTAAAAGCACAGCTTTGCAGATAATATTGTCTGCAAAACACAGGTTGTTGGTTCACAGAAAGGGCTTGCTGCTCAAGAGATCTGATTTGCAAAGTGAACTGACCAGGAGACTATTTTTCTGCATTAACCGAATGTAACACTATGGGCTTATGTCACTTAGCATATCAGACATGGTCACAAGCATTATGGCTGGTTTACTCGTATACTCAGAGAATTAGCTCTCACTTATTTTTTTGGTATCTGGGATCTCTGTCACCAGAAGCTTCTAGACTACCTGTGTGAATTATGTTGTCATAGCAAAGGTATCTAAAAAAAATCACATGCAAATAATGCCAGCTAGTAACAAATAGTTATAAATTTTAGAAATTTTTAAGAATGACAAGAATGACAGAAAGGTGGGATGACAGAAAGACAAACTAGAATTCATTCCTTAGACTTTGATTTCTGCAACAGGTGACTCATTCCTCAGCAACTCATTGGTATGTTCATTTAGTTTGTAATAATTTCCATTACCTGTGTATGGAAGTCATTTGTAGCTTTTAAGTCTATTGTGCTTTGGAAATCTTTTATAAACCAGAAATCCCCTGTGAATTTTAAATATATGTTAAAATCTATTTTTCTAACTTTAAATGTGTATAATTAAAAATAAATAAACTATGTTTAAGCTACTTTGTTAGCTGGTGGTATCTCCTTCTTGATAAGTGGGGGGGGGGGATGCATGATTCAAGCTGTAAGTATTTGTAGCTGGACCTTGCTGCAGACACCAGACAATGAAGAGGGTTGGTCCTTAAAGTGTAGGTGGATACATTTTAACCTCTCGATTGATAACTACATCAGATAAAGCTTAAAGTCTTCTTTCGGCTTTAGGGCTTTACAGACAATGAACCCAATACTATTTACATCCAAGGAAGTAGAGGTGATCTTGTTCTTTCTAGGTACAAGTGCTGCTTCCATGGGACTCTGGAACTTGGTCTGAAAATAGTGTTTCCTTCCAGGTAGAGTCAACATTCAGGTGTATCCCAAGCTCTGGGGCAGAATGTGGATTTGACTTAAAGTCAGATTGTTTTTCTAAAAAAATGAGCGGATAAGGGTCAGGAAATGGAATCACGAAACTAAGCAGAAAGCAGAATAATAAGCAGGATTTAAGAAAAACAACAGCTCCTAGTAGTAATTAAGGACATTTCTACATTTCTCAATTCTATCATATGAAATGATACCCTATGTCCACCTTAAAAATTTGTTTAAGGGTCATGTTGAACTTAGCACTGAGATGAAAGCTCCACTTAATTTATAAGAATCACTTTAGTTCTTTAAAAAAAGTGCAATCAAAGCTTGTTTGAGTATAATTTCAACTCACCTTCTAACATCAATGTGAGCTTCTCTGAACTTGTGTTCTTTAATGACATATAATTGTCTTACTTGGCCACTTGCTAATTCGAGATGTTTTGAAATTATGTAATTGAATTTACATAACTCCAATCTAAATATTGTTTGAGTAGAATAAGTATCACAATATAGTGTCCTGTCAGAATATTTTTCACCGTGACACTTAACACGTGCACTGTAGTTCCTATGTGTGTGTGATGAATTCATTCTATTCATTATGTTACAGGGTGCCGAAGGGGAGAGCATGATTGATGAGTAAGACACAGATTATCCTGGTCCCAGAAGAGTAGGCTTCCTCCTGGACAATTATATCCTTCACAGCAGTTCAAGAGCTGCCAGTGTTCAATGTGCCAACTATTTATACTTTGTCTTCATTTGTAGTTTAAGATCATACTCATTCAAATTTACAATTTTTTATAATGATATCCCTTGCCTCACTGTCACTCACTTTACATTTCAGTGTGCCCAGTGGAAAAAGAATTATGGGAGTGGGCCTGTTCATTAAGGTATTTTCTTTACACTTATCACAGATTCATATTTAGAGTCTATTATTGTTACATGGTTGCTCAAACACCACACTTACAAGAGTAGAACCTTAACTGCACCCTGCTGTTTTCGATGAATTGTGGACATTGCAGGGTCAAAACGAGGCGTTGAGCAATAATAGAATAATCTTTATCATATCACATAAATGCACTTCTAAAGAATTCAGGCTTCTTTGCAGCAGTCATACAAATTAGAGAACAAAGATGTCATGAAGATTGTGATAGACATATGCAAAAAAGTGGATTTATTGTTCATTTGACTAACATTTAAAGAACGTAAGGTCATCTAATTCCTTTCTGTTTTTTTTTGGAATCTCGGGCTTATAAGTCAAATTGGCTTCTTTGTCTCCAAGGTTGAATATTGACAATATTTAAAAAAGCACTATGGCTGCAAAACATTCAGTAACTGTGTAGTTCAAAAGTGGTGGTAATTGGAAAGGTTGATGGAGAATTGTAACATTTCAAAGCATTTCTCATGTACTCTTGAAATCCGATTGTTTCACATTTCAGGTTTAATTTGACAACCATTTATCAATATAGGCAGAACAATATTACTGTATTTGACATGGTGTAATAAAAAAGATTGCTCTGGTACATGTACAAACATTCATGCCTCTTCTCAGGTGCACCCTTGAATTATATAAGCAAATACCAACTGGGGAATCTAATCTGGTCCTCTCCAGACGAGCATGATTTTGCTGCAAAATAAGAGTTATGAAACATGTCTGAGAAATTCTATTGCTTATCACAATTCTTTTATGCATTAAAAATGAAATTTTACCTAAAATTTGATTTCTGGTTACAATTAGCACCTCCATGTCCATATAATAATGGTCAAATAATGTTGTAAAGACTGTGTGCTCAATGGATTGTTTGAGCACTATTGCAGTTCAAGACAGAATGTACAGACATATACACATGTGACATTAGCAACTAAAAGTAGGTGCCATGATACAGTGATGGTTAGCGCAACATTATTACAGGTCAGAGTTCAATCCCGGCACTATTCTGTAAGGAGCCTCTGTACGTCCTCCTCGTGGAATGTGTAGTTTTTCTCTGAATCCTCCAATTTCTTCTCACAGTCTAAAGATATACTGGTAAGGTTAATTGATTATTGAAAATTGTCCTATAATTTGATTAGGGTTAATCGGGTTTGTCTGGGTTTACTGAGGTGGCATGGCTGAAAGGGCCTAATCCATGCTGTATCATTAAATAAATAAGTGAGTTTATCGAAGGTCACATCACAGACTGACTCTGTAATCTTCCATCAATAGTTGTGCAATGCAAATCAGAGCACAATCTTTAAAGGAGTGTTATATATGAAATTTTGTGTGTGTGTGTGTGTGTGTGTGTGTGTGTGTGTGTGTGTGTGTGTAAACAATTCTTCTCATTGGTCCCAAGTTTTGAAGAATTAATCCTGCTTTCTAAAGGGACTAGCATCCTTACTCAATATCATGTTGTCCCATCCACAGTCAATTATAAACACCCATCTCTTTAATTTATCTGTAACTGGATCCTTGCCTAAGTACCGTCCCCGTTCCCACCCCCTCCCCCTACCCCTGACTTCTCCATGAATGCATTGTTATGCTTTAAGAGTTCCCATCATAGACATTTAGAAACTGTCTTGGAAGTTTATGGTATGAAAGAAAGCCAGCTAAGCCCATGCAGTTCTTGAAGTGTTCATCTAGGGACTTAACTGTGTGTAGGCAGAAGTAAATTCATGTTTATTACATGACTTTAACCTTTTATGGAACTTCTGACTGGAGGCCTATGGTCTGCAGTTTTTGCTGGTGTAATATATTGCTGATAATACATATTACATTATCTTTGCCTTATTAAAATTGTTACATGTCTCATGAGCAGTGCCATTTTTCTTCAGTTTTTCATTCATCAGAGACATTTTATCCATCAGCATGCTCATCAACAAATTAATATACTTGTAAATGTCTGCAGAGCACAAGGCTACAAAGGTCTCAGAAAGATTCACATTTCCTATTCTGTAGAAATCAAGCTTTAGTTTAATCTGTCATGGTCCACTGATATCCATCATATCTAGATTTGTCTGCAAAATACTTTATTTTCCTGGATGCCCTTGATGCCACGGCTGAATTCAGGATAGATGCACTCAACCACAAGGTGTGACATTTTTGCTCTCTGTCAAACATACAAAGTGATCTCCAGGGTTGCAACTTGAGAAGATTGTCTCCCATGGCAGAATTGCAACAAACTAACTTAGTTGCAGTATTGGGTCCAATGAACCCAAATAGCGTTTGATAATTGAGCACGATAAAAGAGCAACATGTCAATTCCAGGGAACAATTTAATGCTAGAGATACCCAGCTCTTGTGCTGCCTTCTTGCAATATGTGGGATGAAATCAAATGTTGTGCCTATCGAATTCTGGAAGTAACCTTTATGAAGAGATCAAATTGATTATGATACTCAGTGACTGCAGTTGTAAAGTTAAAGTAAGTACTTTACACTGCTACCTTTTACTGATACCGAACTCACTGATTCATGCAATTCTTGAACATACGGTATAGAACATAGAAAAGTGCAATATGGCATGGGTCCTTACCCCTCCAATTGTTATGCTGATTTATGACCAATTAACAATTCTCTCCTACCGTCCATAACCGTCCATCCTACACAGTCTATAACCTTCCATTTTTCTTGCATCCATGTTCAAAAGTCTCTTAAATCTAAGAGTCTCTTAAATTTCCCTGTTGTATCAGCCACTAACACCAGCCCAGGCACCGCGTTCCAGGCATTTACTACTTCCTGTGTAAAAACCTGCCTCTTGCATCTCCCCTTAACCTTCCACCACTCATGCTAAACTGATGTTCTCTGAGGTTGGTCATAGCCTCCCAGGGAAAATGTTGCTGGCTGTCCACTCTATCTATGCCTCTTATAACTTTAGCCCTTCTATCAAGTCACCTCGCACCCTTTTTCATTCCAAAGAGTAAAGTACTAGCTCACTCACTTTTTCTCATCTGACAAGTTCTCCAAATTTCCTCTGCACCCCTTCTAAAGGCTATAATCAGATTCAGAATCAGGTTTAATACTACCTGCATATGTCAAGGAATCTGTTAACTTCTACAGCAGCAGTGCAATGAAATACATAATAAATAAATATAAAGAGAAAATACTGAATTAAAATAAGTATAGATTCCTATTAAATAGCTGTTAAAAATAGGTACCACAAAGAAAAAACAGAAATAAAAAAAGTAGTGAGGTAGTGTTCATGAGTTCAATATCCATTCAGAAATTGGATGGCAGAGGGGAAGAGGCTGTTCCTGAATCACTGAGCGCGTGCTTTCAGGCTTCTGTTACTCCTCCCTGATGGTAACAATGAGAAGAGGGTGATGCACTATCAATAACTCTCGAAGACGTGAGGCGAGCGATAGGCTTTTATTAGTTGGAAGAAAGCACTGTCAGCAGCAAGGGACCATCACACAACATCCTGGAGACTGAGGGAAAAGCAGTGCTTCCAATTGTCTTTATACAGGGGTCTGTGGGCGGAGCCACAGGAAAAGTCAGCAGGGCGGTGTGTCCAGACAGGTATATGTAGTTCACCACAGAGGGAATCCTGGGTAGTGGGGGTTCTTAATGATGGATGCCAATTTCCTAAGGCACCACACCTTAAAGATGTCCTTAAATACTACACAGGCTTGTACCCATGATGGAACTGACTAATTTTACAAGCTTTCTGCAATTTACATTGATTTTGTGCAGCAGACTCCCATACCAGATGATATTGCAGCCAGTCAGAGTGCTCTCCATGGTACATTTGTGGAAGTTTTTGAGTGTTTTAGTTGACAAACCAAACCTTATTAAACTCCAAATGAAATATAGCCTTCTTTACAGCTGAATCAATATGTTGCATCCAGGTTAGGTCCTCAGAGATCTTGACACCCAGGAACTTGAAATTGCTCATTCTCTCCACTTCTGCTCCCTCTGTAAGGATAAGTTTGTGTTCCCTCATCTTACCCTTTTAGAAGTCCACAATCAGCTCTTTGGTCTTGCTGATGTGAGTACATTTTTTTTCTGTGAAACCAGTTAATTCATAGGTCTATCTTGCTCCCCTAGGCCCTTTCATCTGAAATTCTGCCAACAATGGTTGTATCATCATCAAATTTATAGATGCTGTTTGAACTGTGCCTAGCCACACAGTCATGTGTTTAGAGAGAGTAGGGCAGTAGGTTAAGCACTCATCCCAGAGGTGTGCCAGTGTTGATTGTCAGTGAGGTGGAGGTGTTATTTCCCTTCCACAAAGATTGTGATCTTCTCTTTTGAAGCAGGTGGGAACTTCCAACTGCAGTAATGAGAGATAGAAGATATCTTTGAATACACCTGCCAGTTAGTTAGCACAGGCTTTCAGGAGAGCATGAGACCTAGGAGCAAAGTTAGACTATTTGGCCCATCAAATCTGATCCCCAATTCTACCATGACTGGTATATTATCCCTCTCAACCCCATTCTCATGCCTTCTCCCTGTATCCATTGATGCTTTGCTTAATCAAGAGCCTATCTATTTCTACCTTAAATATACACAATGACTTGGCCTCCACAGCCATAATGACAAGGAATTCCACAGATTCAACACCCTCTGGGAGAAGAAATTTTTCCTCATCTCTATTCTAAATGGATGTCCCTCAATTCTGAGGCTGGGCCCTCTGATCTTAGACTGCCCCATTACAAGAAACATCCTCTACACATACAATCTATCCATACTGTTCAATACATGATAGGTTTCAATGAGATTCACCTTTTCCTTGTTTTTCTGAACTGCAATGAGTACAGGCCCAGAGCTATCAAACGCTCTTCATCTATCAACCCTTTCTTTCCTGGGATCAGTCTCGTGAACCTCCTCTGGACTTGCTCCAGTGCCAGCATTGCCATTCTTAGACAAGGGGCCCAAAACTGTTCACAATATTCCAACTGTGGTCCAACCAATACCTTATGAAGCATCAGCATTACATCCTAGTCTTCTCAAAATAAGTGCTAACATTGGATTTGCCTTCTTACTACTGACTCAAGCTGCAAGTTCACATTTAGAAAATACTGGTCAAGGACTCTCAATTGCCTTTGCACCTCTGATTTTTGAATTTACTCCCCATTTAGCCTTTATTCCTTCTACCAAAGTGCATGACCATACACTTCTCTACATTCTCCCAATCCTTCCACAGACTCTTTACTTGCTCAGCATGACCTGCTGCTCGAGCTATCTTTGTATCATCCAATAATTTTAGCCAGAAAACCATCAATTCTGTCTTCCAGATCATTGACATATAACGTGAAAAGAAGCAGCCCAATACAAATCCCGCTAGTCATTGGCAACCAACCAGAATAGGTGCCCTTTATTCCCACTCTTCACCATCTGCCAGTCAGCTAATCCTCTATCCATGCTACTATCTTTCTAGAAGTACCATGGGCTCTTATCTTGCTAAGCAGCCTCGTGTGTGACAACTTGTCAAAGGCCTTCTGAATATCCAAGTAAACATCTTTGTCTAACCTGCCTGTTATTTCCTCAAAGAATTTCAACAGATTTGTCAGGCAAGATTTCCCTTTAAGAAAACCAGGCTGACTTTTGCCTAATTAACTATGAGTATCCAAATGCCCCGAAACCTCATCTTTAACAATGAACTTCAACAATTTCCCAACCATTTGTTGTCAAGCTAACTGGTCTATAATATTCTTGCTTCTGTCTCCCTCACTTTTAAAGAGTGCAGTGACATTTGCAATTTTCTATTCTTCTAGAACTATTCCAGAATCTAGTGTTTCTTGAAAGAGCATTACGAATGCCTCCACAATCTCTTCATCCACCTCTTTCAGAACCCTGGGGTGTAGGCCATCTGGTCCTCATGATTTATGTACCTTCTGGCCTTCCAGTTTCCCAAGCAGCTTCATCTTAGCAATAGGAATTACTCTCACTTCTACCCCTTGACACTCTCAAATTTCTGGAAAACTGCAAATAACTTCCACGGTGAAGACTGATGCAAAATACCTAAGTTTGTCTGCCATTTCTTTGTCCCCAGTTTCTACTTTTCCATTATCATTTTCCAGCAGTCTTTTTCTCTTAACATATCTTGAATCTTTTGTATCCACTTTTATCTTGTTGGCTAGCTTACTTCCATACTTTATCTTTTTTTCTCCAAATGGCTTTTTTCATTGTTCTCTATTGGCTTTTAAAGACTTCCTATTCCTTTAACTTCCCTCCATTTTTCGCCATTTCATATGTCCTTTCTTTTCTATAAAGTTGTCTTTGACTTTCCTTGTCAAGTACAATTGTTTCATTCTCCCTTATAATACTTTTTCATCTTTGGGATGTCTCTGTCCTGAGCCTTCTGAATTGCTCCAGAAGCTTCAGTCATTGCTGTCTGCATTCTTTCTTGCTAGTGTGCCCTTCCAAACAAATTTGGCCACTTCCTTTCTCATGCCTCTATAATTCCCATTACTCCACTATAATCCTGATACATTTGACAAACTGTAGGGTGAATTCTATCATATTACAATCACCGACTCCTAAGGTTTTCTTTACCTTAAGCTCCATAATTAAAACTGGTTTATTATACAACTCCCAATCCAGAATTGTCTTTTTCCGTAGTGGCCTCAACCACAAACTGCTCCAAAAAAAAAAGATCTCATAGGCATACTACAAATTTTCGCCAAGACTCTCTTAACATTCCCCTTTTTTGTTTGCAGTTTCTATCTTCCATTTTAATTTACCATATATCCCACATTCTGGTTACTGTTCAGAAGCCTGTATATAATTCCCATCAGGGTCTTTTTGTACTTGCAGTTTCATAACTCTACCCGCAAGGATTCCATATCTTTCTACATGAGTGCCATGGTAACTTTGCTGGTTGACCGACACTATTACAGCTTGGGGCATTCTGGAGTTCAGAGATCCCTCCTAGTGCCATTCTGTAAAGAGTCTATACATCCTCCTCATGTAATGCACAGGTTTCCCTGGGTTAATTGGTCATTGTAAATTGTCTTGTAATTAGATCAGGTTTGTATAGGCTTTGATGAGGTGGTGTGGTTTGAGCAACAGCAGGTCCTCCTCATCCCTGTATTGCTATATAAAATAAATCTTCCTATCATACAGTATGTCACCTCTTTCTAAGGATTGCATTTCATTTTTTACCAATATTGCTAACCCACCTGTCTGTCCTTTCATTACGTATCTCTGGATGTTAAGCACCTAACTGTGATCTTCTTTCAGCCACAACTCAATGATGCCCACAACATTATCCCTACCAATCTCTAACTGTGTTACAAAATCACCGACCCTATTACGTATACTGTAAGCATTCAAATATAACACATTCAGTCATATATTCATGATCCTTTTCAATTTCACTCCCAAGTTACCCTTCAACAGATCCTACTGTCTGCAAATTTGCATTATCATCTGCCTGTCCCTCGTCGCAGTCTCATCACATGATGTATCATTTTGTTTACCAATTGCTCCATCCTCAGTTCTATCACTCCAGTTCCCATCTCCCTCTCAAATTAGTTTAAATCTTCCACCAACTGCTCTTGAAAATCTGCCTGCAAGAATGTTGGTCACACTGGGTTTCAGGTGTACCCTGTCCTTTTTGTACAGATCTTACTTACCCTAGAAAAGATCTCAATAATCCAGAAATCTGAATCCTTGCCATCCTGCACCAGTTCCTTAGCCACTAATACATCTGTACTATTATCCTGTTCCTGCCCTGACTTGCATGTGGCTTTGGGAGTAATCTAGAGGTTACTTGCAGGTTCTGTTCTTCTGCTTCGCTATATTCACTGCCCAGGACCTCATCTCTTTTTCTACCTATGTCATTGGTGCCAATGTGCACCAGCAACCTGTGGCTGCTCACCATCCTTCTTGAGATGTCACAGTCCCGACCGTTAATTCCTCACATTCTCCTAATTCCCTTTTCCCCGTGTTCTCCCAGGATCCTTGATTGTGGCACCTGATTCTCATCTAAAACCTGCAGCATAAATACCCCGGCTTTGCATCCACTGGTCGCTAGATTATTGTTTTAGCCAGTGTGGCAATTCATGCTCCTGGCCGCTTAGGATTGTGTATTCTAAGTTTTACTTCTGTACCGAGGTTCACCTGTGTAACTCTGTCTTTCCTTGTCAAGATAAGGGTTGTCTGCCACCTGCCTTTCCATTTGCCGTTCAACTCCAGCAACACTTTGTGTCAAGTTCCAGCCGCATTCAGGCCCTCATCTGCATCCTAACCCCATCCCTGTGCCAGTGTCCTGTAATTGGGTTCGCCCGTTCTGTGCAACAGAACGATCTGGACCCAGCGGACACAAACACCCTTCAACAATCCCTCGCTAGCCAGGGTACTCCACTGGGACAGCACGACCAACTCCACCGGGAGGTCCTGGAGAACTTCCATTCCCTGTCTGCTCACGTCACACGGATCGGTAACCAGATGAACTGTGTCTCCACTCCTATCACTCAACCCACTCCTGGTACCCCGCCTAGCTAGTTCAGCTTGTAGCAGCAACCCCCCATGTGCCACCAACACCCCCACCCAGAGAGCCTCGTGTACCTGAGCTGGAGCACTACTCTGGAGATTGGGGAAGTGCTGGGCCTTCCTCCTTCAGTGCTCTCTGGTGTTTGAACAGCAGTCGTCAACTTTCTCCACAGAAAAGTCAAAGATTGCTTATATCATGGGGTTGTTGTGGGGACGTGCATTAGCCTGGGCCACAGCAGTTTGGGACAATCAACTGGATGTCTGCTCTTCTTTCGCCACTTATATCACAAAGATGAGAAAAGATCTTTGACCACCCTGTCCGTGGTAAAGATGCTACCAAGTGTCTACTCATTCTCCACCAGGGCTCCCGCAGTGCTGCTGAATATTCTGTGGAGTTCCAGACGTTAGGGAAGTCAGATGCTCTCTCCCGTCAATACGTCTCCGAGGAGGACCCTTCCAACCCAGATATCATCCTTCCACCATCCTGTGTTGTGGCTGCCCTCACCTGGGAGATCGAGTCCATAGTTAAAGAGGCCCAACGGACTCAACCTGACCCGGGCAATGAACCACCCAATTGCCTCTTCATGCCTGAATCTGTCTGATCTCAGGTTCTCCAGTGGGGGCATATTCCATCCTGAAATCAATCAAACTCTGTCCCTTCCGAAGCGACATTTCTGGTGGCCCACCATGGATGCTGACACTTGCTCCCTCATCTCTGCCTGTACTGTGTCTGCCCACGGAAAAGCCTCCCATCAGCCACCTGCTGGGCTGCTTCATCCCCTACCTGTCCCTGGCTGCCCTTGATCCCATATTGCTCTGGATTTCATCACTAGACTACCCCCTTCACATGGTGACACAGCTATATTCACTGTGGTGGACTGTTTCTCCAAAGCTGTTCACTTCATAGCCCTTCCCAAACTCCCTACAGCCCGTGAAATAGCCGACCTTCTTGTCCAACACGTCTTCCTCCTTCATGGAATCCCTTCCGACATTGTGTCTGACCGGGGCCCCAATTCATTCCCTAAGTCTGAAAAGCCTTCTTTCAAGCCCTCAGAGCTTCAGTAAGTCTGTCTTCTGGTTTCCATCCACAGACTAATGGTCAGACGGAGCGAGCAAACCAGGATTTGGAAGCAGCACTGTGCTGCATTTCCGCCAACAACCCGTCATCCTGGAGCACCCATCTCACTTGGGTGGAGTATGCCCACAACTCCCTGGTCAGCACCGCCACCGGTATGTCCCCTTTCGAATGCTCCCTAGGCTATCAACTCCCTCCATTTCCTGCCCACGAAGACGACATCAGTTCAGGCCCATCTCTGCAGGTGCCGTAAGATCTGGAAGGATTCACGCTCGGCCCTGCTCCACTCCGCTGACCGCAACCGGAGGATCGCTGATCACCACAGAATTCCAGCGCCCAACTATCAGCCTGGTCAGAAGGTTTGGCTCTCTTCAAGAGACATCCTCCTCAAGAATGATTCCAAGAAACTCACCCCTCGTTACATCAGACCATTCGAAATCAAGAGCATCATCAACTCCTCGGTGGTCAAATTCGAACTACCCAGATCCATGCGCATTCATCTCACGTTCCACTTCTCCCAACTGAAACCTGTGTCTGTCAGCCTTTTGTGCCCTCCTGCTGAGCCTCCTCGACCCGCCCGGGTCATCGACGATTACCGAGCGTACACCATCCGGCGAATACTGGATGTGCGCCGCCGAGGCAGGGGCCTCTAGTACCTCGCTCTGAGGAACACACATGGATCCCCCCGCTCCTTCATCTTGGACTTCCGAAACTTCCACAGTGACAATCCGGGCAAGCCTATTGGTTCACCTGGAGCTGGAGGCTCCCACTTGGGCGGCGGGGGGGGGGGGGGGCGGGCGGCAGGAAGGTGATACTGTCATGGTCTCGACCGTTAATTCCTCTTATTCTCCTAATTCCCTTTTCCCCGTGTTTTCTCTTGATTGTGACACCAGATTCTCATCTAAAACCTGCAGCAAAAATATCCCAGCTTTGCATCCACTAATCAGCAGGTTGTTATTTTAGCCAGCGTGGTAATTCACGTTCCTGAACGCTTAGGATTGTGTATTCTAAGTTTTACTTCATTTCCGAGGTTTACCTGTGTAGCTCTGTCTCTCCATGTCAAGATAACTATTGTCTGCCATTTGCTGTTCAGCGCAGCAATGCTCCATGTCAAGATAAGGAATGTCTGCTGCCTGTCTTTCTGTTTGCCGTTCAACTGCAGCATTGCTTCGTGTCAAGTTCCAGCCATGCTCATGCCCTCGTCTGCATCCTAACTCTATCTCTGTGCCAGTGTCCTGTGTTTGGGTTCACCCATTCCATGCAACATGACAATATTCTGCAGCCTCTCTGAGGCATTCTTGACCCTAGCATTGGGAGGCGACACACCATCCTGGCGTCTCATTAGCAGTCACAGAATCTTCTGTCTATCCCCTTAATATCACGTCTCCTATCACTATCACTCTAGCTGAGCCTCAAAGCAGGCCACAGGGCCCCTGGCCTAGCTGCTGCTGCTGCTGTAACCTGCTAGGACATTTCACTCACCATGCCCGCAGTATCCAAAGGGATATACTTGTTGCTGAGGGGAATAGCCATACGAGAACCCTATACTAACTGCTTATTCTCCTTAATTCTCTCAGTGGTCACCCTGCTTTATCTGAAACCTACACTCTGGGTGTGACCACCTCACTAAAAGTCACATCTATTAGTTTCTCAGCCTCCCGGATTGAGCCTTGAGTATTTCCAGCTCCAGCTCCAGTTCCTTGACCTCATCAGTCAAGAGCTGAAGTTGAGTGCACTTTCTGAAGATGTAGTCATCAAAGAGACTGTTAGGTACACTGCAATTCCACAGCTTACAGGTGGAACATTCCACTGCCTGAATGTCCCTCCTGTCTACCCTAGTTATACCCTTGTTTCTAACTTCTTAAGCATAATTTCTACAATCAACTATATAATTCCAAACTACTCAGCACCCTTAGCCTGTGACTGTGCTCACCTAAGCCTGTTGAGCCAAAGCCTGACCATTCTAACATTGGTGAACTCCCACAGTGGTCACTCTGCTTACAGCTTATTTCATTTGATTGGCCCTTGCTATGTTACTAGTAACCCTAGAAATCTCTCACTTACCAGAAAAGTCCCAACAGGCCCCAGTTTGCGCACTAACGTTGCAAGCCCCACTGGGCTGTAATGCTCAGGATTATTTCTATTATCTTTGTGAAACAATGGAGCAGCATTTGGCTTTCTCCAATCTTCTGGTGCTCCTCCTGTGGCCAGACATATACGATTTGAGCCAGAAAATGGCACCCAGAGTAAAAGTGCTTTTTGAAAGCATTTTGAGTATGCAATATATAAAAATATCATTGTGTTCAGCGGGGGAGCAATGTTTTAAGTCATTTTATATGATCATAGATATTTCTTCAATTTTTGTGAGTTTGATGCCAGGTCAGGAACCTTGTGATTCCTTGGTGGTAGTTTTGAGGACACCACTTTTGTTAATGGCAGTGGTAGAAAATGTGCCAATTATGAAGTTGCAGTGTTCATTTATTAATTTTCTAGCAGATAACAAGCCAAAATCCTTTTAAAAATTGACAATACAGGTAATTCTAATGAGGAGTGTGCAAAACTGAATAGTTATGAAAGGTAGGGAGAAAATCTATTTGAAAAGCCCTACTTATGTAGTTCTGTAATGTCAGTTTGGATGCAAAATATTCACCTAGAAAATTGAATAACTGGCAAATGGCTCCCTTGGGGTTATATAGAGAGAGCACTAAACACAGCAAAATGTTCATGGAGCAATGGAAACTGTGAATATATGTAATTACTCCATGCAAAGGAGTAATTACCTCAGCCAACCATCTATTGTCTAGATCAGAGGTTCCCAACGTGGGGCATACACCCCACAGGGGGGTAATTTGATTTTTAAGGGGGGCAATTCAAGAATGAGTTATTCACAGTGAATTTTTTCTAGTAAGTCTGTGTGAGTACGAGAGTGTGTGCGAGTTAATACATATGTGTATATACAGTATGCATACATAAAGATACTTGTGTATATGTACATGTGTAATTGCGTATGTACTGTATTTATAGTGTATCACCATCATTACAACCATCAAATGGCTTTCATAATTAAATTAATGAATTGACTGATGTAGGAAGGAACAAATGAACAAGTCCAAATGCGTAAGAAACTCGTACGAGGTCGCGCCAATGCTGCTCTTTGCAGTAGCTTTCGGTTCTTGGTGGTGTGAAGGTGTGTACATTGCGTCAGCTCTTTTAAACGGTGTATCTGTCTTTGTATGCTGTAGAAACGAATCAGCTTTGTTTTATTTATTATTATTATTATTATTATTATTATTATTATTATTATTATTATTATTATTATTATTTTAATATCACTTAATGTTCTTTTTTTACAATTTCTTGGTAATTTCTTCCTCAGAACTTTAACAGTCCTTTGGTTCTTTTATTTTTCTCTTTCATGAATGCCATGTTCTTTGGAAGCTTGTTAAAACCAAGTTAATGGTCTTTTAGGCTTCCGCCAGGTGAATAGGAGTTCAATTTTTGAATAATAAGAATTATATATCACCACAGGGGGCATCAGGATTTCAGAGGTGATTAGGTGGGGCATGGCCAAAAAAAGGTTGGGAACCACTGGTCTAGATACATTCCTCCTTGGAATAATAACTGCAGCTCTTTTTGTTCAATGAATGGCTTAATGTCTTGCAATACTATGCAATTCTTTTTCCCCAGTGAAACAGCTTTGGAATAAGGATTAATAAAATCTATACTGTGTATATATATATATATATACAATTATATATAATCTAAATTGTGCCTGTTGCTGATTTACATATGTTCTAAACCAAAATCATTCATAAAGTCTTAACAGCTTAATGCATTTATGATTCTATGACAGAAATAGCTGAGTCAATTATGGCCAATGGAACTCCAGGAAGGGTGCAGGACAAAGACATTCCAGCACAAGTGCTTGCCTGGGAACTTTAGAGGTCACCCCTTGATCAGAATTCCAAAATATACCTTTATTTCTAGAAATAGAGTATGCAGCGATTTTGCCTAGTATTTTTTACTGTGGAAGATATGAAAGGTCAGCTATTAGATGACATACAAACTTCCAATCCAAGAAGAAAAGCAACAGTATTGCTGTTGCTAGTTGTAGGTTGGGCAGGTTGGGTTGACCCAATTGATAACCAAATTTGATTGATGGACATGCAGAGTCAATTACATTATCACCAGATTATTGTACTTACAGAGAGGTAGCAGCCCTGAATATTTTCAAATCTTGCCTTTCTTTCATCTGGTTTTGTTAACTGGTTTATTATTATCATATATTCCAAGGTACGGAGAAAAACTGTGTTTTGAATGCCATCTCTACAGATCACTACAATATTGGTACATCAAGGTGGTACAAGGGTGAAGTGGTAACACACAGAATATAATATTAGAGTCGGAGAGGAAGTGCAGCACAGATAGACAATATGGTGCAAAGCCATGACAAGGTAGATTGTAAGGTTCATAGTTTATCTTATTGTACAAAAGATCCATTCTATTATTTTAGAAAAAACAGATTGCAGCTTGTTCAATTTTGATGTGCTTTCAGGATTTTGTATCTTCTGCCTCATGGGGGGATGGGGAGAGAAGAGAGAATGGCTGGGGTGGGGAGGGATCTTTGATTATTTTGGCTGCTTTACTGAGACAACAGAGTCCATGGAAGAGAAAGAGAGACTGATGTGTACTCAACTCTCTACAGTTTCTTGCAGTCATGGGCAAAGCAATTGTGATACCAAATCATGATCCATCTGGAGCAGTATCTTTCCACAGATGCACCATGGACAACATTCTGACAAGCAGCATCACTCTCTGGCATGCATGGGGTGGGGGTATGTGCAGGGTGTGGGGCTATTGCACTGGATCGAAAGAAGCTACAGTAAGTTATAAAACTAGTCAGCTTCATAATGGGTACTACCCTCTGTAGTATCCAAGACATCTTAAAGGAGGGTGCCTTCGAAAGATGGTGTCCATTATTAAGGACACCCATCACCCAGAACATGCCCTATTCTCATTGTTACCATCAGGAAAGAGATACAGAAGCCTGAATGCACACACTCAGTGTTTCAGGAACAGCTGCTTCCCCTCTGCCATATGATTCTTAAATGGACATTGAACCTTCAACCACTACTGTACCTCACTTTTTTGTATTATTTATATTTTGCACTACTTTTAATCTAACTATTTAATATATGTAAATATTCTTATTGTAATTGACTTACATTTTTTTCTTTCTATATTAACATGTGGGCCAGCTGGTGGAGTAATAGCATCAGCACTGATCTTCGAGGCAGATGGTCCTGAATTCAAACCCAGCCGGCTCCCAACCTGGGCAGCAGCAGTATCTGAGTGGAAGAAAGGCCTGGCAGTCTACTTCTGTATCTTGTTATGAGAACCCAAAGGATCCTGTGGTCCATGAGGTCACGAAGAATCGGACTCGACTTCATGATTGAACAATATATTTTCATGTATTCCATTTCACTGCTGCTGCTAAGTTAACACATTTCATGAGACCTGATTCTGATATGGATAGGCTGCATTCTGTCATGCATCTGTAAAAAACAGTGAGGGTCAATAGAAACAAGCTATTTTTCCTTGGCCTCATCAGAAAGAGGAGGTGCTGGTGCACTCTCTTGGCCCTATTGTTTACACGGCTGGGCCATGACCAGCAATTAGTGACATTATTACCTAGGAACTTGAAACTCTCAGCCATCTCCACCTCAATACCTTTGATGTAAAAGGACTGTGTGCACTGCCATGCTTCCTGAAGACCATGAGCAGTCCTTTTTTTCATTGACATTTCATGAACAGTTATTATAATAGCGCCATGCCACTCTGCTTTCTATCGCTTCCTGTATTCTGACCCACAATTATTTGAGCTTTGGCCAACTATGAAGGTGTCAGAGATGAGTGCAGGGTCAGAAAGTAGTGTTATGGACTTTTCTTGGCAGTAGGTGAATTACTGTTGGTCAAGTTTGCCTAGGAGGCTGGAATAATGTGTCTCATGATCACCCTCTCAAAGTACTTTGGTGATGGTAAATGTCTGAGGTACTAGGCAATATTTCAGACCTTGCTTCAGTTTTTATTTTCCCATATCACAATGATCCTGTAAGCACTTGCATTGGCTTTACTTTTGCCATTACAGACTTAAGTTGTAAGCAAATCATAGGCAGAATGTAAAATTATTGCTATTTAATTTCTGCAAGTCTTGCTCACAGATTTACTGATTTTTGTTTTTCGGTGAAACTTAATATGCAAAAAAGAAATAAGGTATTTTCTGTAAATGTAATGCAACTTGCATGTCTAATCACAATAAAGATTGCTTTGAAAGGGATTCTTGGATGGATGTCTAGTCAGACTTTGGCACAGCATTTTGCAAAGGAGAAATATACACGGAACTTTGCTAGACTAGGTCTTTTCATACACAGTGTACAGCCTTGTGGAAAAGATAGCATGCCCTTGGGTACAATCCTTGTGCATCTTGTCACTGTTCCAATTGAGAATACAACTCTATCATTGTCATACAGACAATGTACAAAAACCACAATGTTAAAGTAAAGTGCTTTCACGTATTCATCAAAGTGATTGTGGGTGTATAACTTCGCAAAAAAAAAAAATTTTCCTTGTGCTGCTGAGCAGAAAGATGACATTGCCTGATTTGTCATCAAAATTGCACCCTGTCAAATTTTAATTTCTTTTGACCTCTGCACACTAACTGAGTTCCTTTTGCAAATCCCAAACCTTCCTTGAGTTTACCTGCAAAAAGGATGGAAAAATATACAGCCACTATTCCTTCATGGTGAGGACTTCAAGTATTGTGCTCACTTCAGGACATATTTGATTCCAGCAGTTGGTGAATGGTTGAATTGCCATTGGAGGCATACCTAGGAAGAGATTGTTCGTTCCTGGTTAATCCACTGCAGTGAAAGAATTTGCCTGGGAAACAAAGATTAGGTTTGTCATATATGGGCATGTTGAGTTCTTCAATATAGATTGATTGATATCGGTAAACTCCGCTAAGGTCCATTACTTAGGACAGTACAGCAAAGGAGCAAGCTCTTGTGTCCACAATGTTTATACCAACCATGCCAATTTTAACTAATCTCATTGGCTTGCATATGATCTATATTCCTCCATTCCTTGCCTGCCATGGCTGTCTAAGTGCACTTTTAATGTTATTGCTTCCACCACTTCCCTTGGCAGCATGTTCCATGAGCCTACAATTCTCTGTAAAAACTTGCCTCATAAATTTATTCTAAATTTTCCCCCTCTTACCTTAAAGCTATGTCCTACAGTATTTGACATTTCCACCTGGAAAAAAATTCTATCTACCCTTCTCTTCTCATGTCTCTCATAATTTAATATATACTTCTGACAGGTCAATTCTCAGCCTCTGATGCTTCAAAGAAAACAACCCAAGTTTGTTCAATTTCACATTATAGCTTAATCTATAACATTCCAGTGAACCTCTTCTGCATTCTGTCCAAGGTTTCCACATCCTTTCTACAACGCTACAACCAGAACTCCAAATGCGGCTTAAACAATGTTTAATACAGCTATGATGTTACTTCCCAGGTTTTATATTCAACATCACGACTGAAGATAGCATGCAGCTCTGTTGGGAATTGTTGAATATTCCTGCTTAGGACTCCTACAGCTGAAATCCATAGTCACAGCTATGGGTACTTTAGTAAGCAACTTTATTTTAAGAGATTTCAAAAATCAATCGATCCTCAAAATCGGTGGACCTCAATGGGTTGACTCAGATTGCAAATGCATTTCCTCTTTAGGGAAAAATGAACCAAGAAAGGTGTGCTGGGCTGCAAGAATAATTGAAACACAGAGGACTTAGACTCCCCTCCGCTCCACCAATCCTGACTATCCTGCTAGAGAAAGTGCAGTCACTGGAAAATAAAATTAAACACCACAGAGTGCAGTACCAGAAGGACATCAGGGACGAATGTGTATTTTGTTTCTTGGAAACATGGCTCACCCCCATCACTTCAGACACAGTGCTGCAGACTAAAGGCTTCACCATCCACCACAAAGGCAGGATAGATGAGTCTTTTAAAGGTAGAGGAGGGGCAGATGGCAGCACCAGTGATGAGGATCAAGAAGGTATGGTTAAGAGAAGCGGAGGATCACTTACACTTATGCTTTGAGTCAGTGGACTGCACAATATTCCGAGATTCATCTTTGAATCTGAATGAAAATACCATAGTTGACCCCAACTTTATTGAGACCTGTGTAAATGAGTGTGTGCTTTTAAGAATACACCAGATACATCAAAGGATTAAGGAGAACCCCAAGGCGTTCTATGCGTATGTGAAGAATAGCAGGATGACGAGAATGAAGGTGGGACTGCTAAAGGATAAAGAGGGAAACATGTGCCTGAAAGCGGAGGAGGTTGGGGAAGTCATAGATGAATACTTAGCTTCAGTATTCACAAGTGAAAAGGATCTTGATCAGAATGAGGTCAAAGTCAATTGGGCCTGTGTGCTGGACAATGTGGAGATTAAGGAAGAAGTGCTGGATCTTCTTAAAAACATTAAGATTGATAACACCCCAGGGCTGGATATGATACACCCCAGGTTGTTGTGGGAATTGAGAGAAGAGATCGCAGGAGCATTAGCTATGATCTTTGAATCCTTTTTGGCTGCAGGGGAAGTGCCGGAGGACTGGAGAATGGCAAATGTAGTTCCCTTGTTTAAAAAAGGTAATAGGGAGAAATCTGGGAACTATAGACCGGTAAGTCTTATGTTGGTGGTATGCAAACTACTGGAAAGGATTCTTAAGGATAGGATATACGCGCATTTGGAGATGTACAGTCTACTCATGGATAGTCGACATGGCTTTATGAAGGGAAGTTCGGGCCTCACAGGCCTGATTGAGTTTTTTGAAGAGGTAACAAAAGAAAATGATGAGGGTAGGGCAGTGGTTGTGGTCTATATGGACTTTAGCAAAGCATTTGGCAAGGTCCCTCATGAGAGATTCATCCAGAAAGTCATGAGGCATGGGATAAGTGAAACCTTGGCTGTTTGGATAAAAAATTAGCTTAAAGGAAGAAAGCAGAGGGTAGTTGTGGAAAGAAAGTATTCTGCCTGGAGGTCGGTGACTAGTGGAGTGCCGCAGGGATCTCTCCTGGGACCCCTGCTATTTGTGATTTTTATAAATGATCTGGATGTAGAGGCGGAAGGATGGGTGAGTAAGTTTGTGGATGACATGAAGATTGGAAGAGTTATGGATGGAGCTGTAGTTTGTCGAAGGTTACAAGAGGATATAGACAGGCTGAAGAGTTGGGCAGAAAAATGGCAGATGGAGTTCAATCCGGACAAGTGTGAGGTGATGCACTTTGGAAGGACAAACCAGAAGACTGAGTACAGGATTAATGGTCAGCTGCTTAAGAGAGTGGATGAAAAAAGGGACCTTGGGGTTCATATCCATACATTCCTCAAGGTCACTGTGCAGGTTGATAGGGTAGTTAAGAAGGCCTATGGGACGCTAGGCTTAATTAATAGGGGGATTGAGTTCAAGAGTAAAGAGGTCATGTTGCAACTCTACAAATCTCTGGTGAGACCACACTTAGATTATTGTGTTCAATTCTGGTCACCTCATTATAGGAAGGATGTGGAAGCTATGGAGAGGGTGCAGAAGAGATTTACCAGGATATTGCCTGGTTTGGAGAACAAGTCATATGAAGCCAGGTTAGCAGAGCTGGGACTTTTCTCTTTGGAGCATAGAAGAATGAGAGGGGACTTGATAGAGGTCTACAAGATTATGAGAGGCATAGATACGGTCGACAGTCAGTACCTGTTTCCCAGGGCACCAATAGCAAACACCAGAGGGCATATGTACAAAATTAAGGAAGGGAAGTTTAGGGGAGACATCAGGGGTAGGTTTTTTACACAGAGGGTTGTGAGTGCCTGGAATGACTTGCCAGCGATGGTGGTGGAGGCTAAAATATTAGGGGTATTTAAGAGCCTCTTGGACAGGCACATGGATGAAAGAAAAATGGAGGGTTATTGGGTAGAGTGGGTTTAGTACTTTTTTTTAAGGACTATATGGGTCGGCACGACATGGAGGGCTGAAGGGCCTGTACTGTGCTGTAGTGTTCTATGGTTCTAATGTTCACACCACAACGCAACAAATCTCACAACATATGCCAGTGATATTAAATCTGATTCTGTTTCTGATCCTGATGAAGACAAGAATACCATACACATTTTTACTGCTCTAACTACTTGTATTGCCAAGTTTAAAACAGTATAGATTTTCATCCTACAATCACTCTGCACGTAAATGCTTCAGAGCATCTTGCCATTTACTATATATCTCCCCCTTACATTTGGCCTCATAAAGTGAAAACCTCACTTTTGTTTGGACTAAATGCCATCTGTTATATCTCTGCCCATATATTCAGCTGGCCTTTATCCTGCTGAATCCTTTGACATCGTTCCTTACTATCCACAATTGTCAATTTTCATGATGTCTGCAAACATTACATTACATATTCATCCAAATCATTTGTGTATATATAACAAATATTAGAGGTCACAGCACTGATCCATTCAGAATAACACGCTACCACCACTATCCTCTGTCTACTATTGCCAAGCTAATTTTGAATCCAATCTAACAGGTCTCCATTGATCATATGTGCCTTTTGTTTTGGATTAGCTTACTATGAATGACCATTGTAAACATTGTATAAAAGCCTATGAATATTACATCCACTGTCCTACCTTTATAAATCATCTTTGTCACCTCCTGAAAAACCTTAGTCAAGTTTATAAGACCTGACCTATTTTCCCTCACAAAGCCATGCAAATTATCCCCAATAATGCTATATTTTTCCAAATGCTAGTAGCTCCTATTCCCAAGAATATTTCCATTAATTTCCTTCCCACTGATGTAAGACTCATGAGCCTATAATTTCAAGGTTGTTGATTGTCCTTAAAGAGAGGAACAAAATTGACCATTCTCTCCAGTGCCCTGGAATCTCACCTGGGGCTAAAGAAGATGCAAAGATCTCTGTCAAGTCTCCAGTAATCTCTTTTCACTGTTATGTTCTTCAAAAGCCCCAATGTCTCCTCTTTCTTGATATCAATGTACACTAGAATATTAGCACACTCCTTCCTGATCTTGCTATCCTTCATGACTTCCTCCTTGGAGAATACTGAAATGAAATATTCATCCAGACACTCACCCACTTCCTTTGGTACCAACATAAATTCCCTCTTTTATCCTTAAATGGTCCCACTCTTCCCTAATCACCCTCTTCTTTTGCTACATATAAAATGCCTTCTTATTCTCCTTAATCTCGTTCACCAAGTTTTCTTGCTTCCTTAGATTTTCCAAAGGGCCTGTCCAATTTTAGCTTCCCAAACCTTATACGTGCTTCCTTTCCCTTTTAGATTAAATTTCCATCCAAGGTTCTCAGACCTAGCCAACTTCCTTTCTCTGGGAACATTTGTGTTTGCAATAAAATGTTGGTGCAGGAAATGGTGGAAAGGGAGTGACAGTTAACTTCATGGATGTGAATGATATCAGTAAGAGAGACCATTTGTATATGGAAAAGGAAGGGATTCCACTGATAATGCTGTGGTGATTGCTAACAGCTATATTTTATACTGTAATCTCCATATGTATTTTTTGTGAGATGTGGGAAGGCAGGAAGACCTCCAGTGTCCCTGAGGATGACAACTGCGAAGTGCATCTAGTTGCAGCTTCTAACAAATTGTGTTAAAGGGTTGGAGCTGGAACTGGATGAATTCCGGATCATTCAGGAGGCTGAAGGGATGATATATAGGGCATGTAGAGAGATAGTTACACCTAAGGTGCAGGACACAGGAAACTGGGTGACAGTCAGGAAGGAGAAAGGGGTGAATGTGGCCATTCCTCTCAACAACAGGTATATCACTTTGGATACTGGTGGGGGGGAGGGCATGGCCTAACTGAGGTAAGTCACAGTGGTAGGCCTTTGACACTGAGTCCAGACATGTGACTCAGAAGGGAAGGGAGAGAAAACTGGCAGGGATGATGGCAAAGCATCACTGGCTGGGATTTCTGGAAGTGATTCAGAAAGCACAGGATATATACATCCCAAAGAGGAAGAAGTATTCTAAAGGAAAGATGACATAACCAATGTAAAACCCACAGAGAAGGCATATAATAGAACAAAAGTTAGTAGAAAGTTAGAAGGTTGGGAAGCTTTTAAAAACCAACAGAAGGCAACTAAAACAATCATTAAGAAGATAAAGATAGCATGCAAAAGTAAGCTAGCCAATAATATTAAAGAGGATACCAAAGTTTTTTTCAGGATACATAAAGTGTAAAAGAGAATAAGAATGGATATTGGACTGCTGGAAAACAATGCTGGAGAGGTAGGAATTGGGGTCAACAAGATGGAGGACAAACTGAAGAAGTATTCTGCATTAGTCTTCACTGTGGAAAACACTAGCAGTATGGTGGAAGTTCTAGGTGTCCGGGGTAATAAAGTGTGTGCTTAACAAGCTACAAGGCTTTGATATTATAGGAAAGATTCTAGCATTGAGAAAGTAGTGACTGATTGGCAAGAAGCAAAAAGTGAGAATAAAGGAAGCCTTTTCAGGCTGCCTGCTGGCAACTAGTGGCGTTCCACAGGGGGCTGTTTTGGGACCGATTCTTTTTATATTATAAGTCAATGATTTGGATGATGGAATTGATGGCTCTATTGTAAAGTTTGCAAACGATATGAAGTTAGGAGTAGGGGCACGTAGTTTTGTGGGAGTGGATAGGCTACAGAAGGACTTAGTCAGATTAGGAGAATGAGCAAAGAAATGGCAGATGGAATGCAGTGTTGGGAAGTCTTTGGCCATGCACTTTGGTACAATAAGTGAAAGGGTTGACTATTTTCTAAATGGAGAGAAAACACAAAACTGGGGTTCAAAGGGACTTGGGAGTCCCAGCGCAGGATTCCATAAAGGTTAATTTGCAGGTTGAATCTGTGGAGAAAAGGGCAAATGCAATGTAGGCATTTATTTCAAAAGGACTAGAATACAAATTTGTGGGTGTAAGGTTTCACTTGGAGTATCATGAACAGTTTTGGGCCCCTTATCTTAGAATGAATGAGCTGAAACTGTAGAGTAGTGGTTGCCAACCAATCGCGATTGACTGGTCGATCTTTGAGACTTTCCCAGCAGATCCTGAAAAAAATAAGAAAAATAAATACACAAATTTGAATCGGGAGCAAGTTACAGCTTGTGATTCAGCTGGGAGCTCAGAGAATTCGACCGTGTAGGTAGGATTTAAGCCTACCTGGTCAATACCTGTGGAGGAGGGGGAACTGCGCAGGCGTGAGTGACGTCAGCGTCGAGCACGCACTTTAAAAAGCAGGACTTCTTTTCAGAGCGGGCAGCGTCGAGCGGGCAGCGGAGTCCGTGGAAGCAGAGTCCTGGGCTTTGGCTAAGTGGGCTTCGGCGTAAGGGGACTTCGGTAAGACTGTGTGATTGCTCGCTGAGGGGAAGAAGGTAAGGTCGCTAGGTGCTTTTTAGACATTCTATTAATTCAGTTCAGGTATGGGGGAGACAGTCAGAGCAGTGGTGTGCTCCGTATGCAGTACGTGGGAAGTCAGGGTCAACACAGTTGTCCCTGATGACCACACCTGCAAGAGGTGCGTCCAGCTGCAGCTCCTATCAGCCCGAGTTAGGGAGTTGGAGCGGAAGCTGGATGAACTACGGATCATTCGGGAGGTGGAGGCAGAGATAGATAGGAGTTATCAGGAGGTAGTCACACCAAAAAACCAAGAAGTAGGCAGATGGGTGACGGTCCAGAGAGGCAGGGGGAGCAGGCAGAGTGAGCAGAGCACCCCTGCAGCCATTCCCATTAACAATAAGTATACCGTACTGGATACTGTTGATGGGGATGACCTACCAGGAATGAGTTGTAGTGGTCCTGCATCTGGCACAGAGGTTGAACCCTCAACTAGAAAGGGGAGGAGGGAAGAGAAGAGAGCGATAGCTTTAGGGGACTCTATAGTTAGGGGGGCAGATAGGAGATTTTGTGGGGCAGATCGGGAGTCTCGGATGGTATGTTGCCTCCCTGGTGCCAGGGTCCGGGACATCTCAGATCGGGTGCAGGCTATTCTTGAGAGTGAGGGCATGAACCCAGATGTAGTGGTCCATGTAGGGACCAATGATGTAGGTAAGGTGAGTGAGGGGGTCCTGCTTAGAGAGTTCAGGGAGTTAGGAGTGAAGCTGAAAGGCAGGACCTCCAGGGTGACAATCTCGGGATTGCTACCTGTGCCACGTGCGAGTGAGGCGAAGAATAGAATGATTATGCACATTAATACGAGGCTGAGAGCATGGTGCAGGAAGGAAGGGTTCAGGTTTTTGGATAATTGGTCTTTGTTCCAGGGACATTGGGATCTGTTTCGAAGGGATAGTCTACATCTGAACCGGAGGGGTACTAACATTTTTGCAGGAGTATTTGCCAGTGCTGCTCGGGGGGGTTTAAACTAGATGTGCAGGGGGCAGGGATCCAGATCCAGAGGGTTGGTCAGAAGGTGCATGGGGTTAAATGTGTACAAGGTTTGGGTGATCTTGAGAAGGTCATCAAAATTCAGGGTGCAATTTGCCCGATGGAAGTTCAAGGAGCTGAGTTAGGTACAGTAGACAGTGTTTTAAGCAAAGAGAGGAGGAATGGGCTAAGAATTCTATACTTGAATGCGCGCAGTGTCAGAAATAAGACAGATGAGCATGAAGCTCCGATGAAAATGGGGAACTACAATATTGTTGGGATAACAGAGACATGGCTGCAAGGGGATCAGGCCTGGGAATTGAGTGTACCAGGGTATACGTGCTATCGTAGAGACAGAAATATGGGAAGAGGGGGTGGGGTGGCCCTGTTGGTGAGGAATGAGATTCAGTCCTTAGCAAGAGGTGACTTGGGAACAGGGGAAGTAGAGTCTGTGTGGATTGAGCCGAGGAACAGTAAGGGTAAAAAGACCCTAATGGGTGTTGTGTACAGGCCCCCAAACAGTAGCGTGGATATTGGGTACAAGTTGATTAGGGAGTTAACATTGGCATGTGTTAAAGGTAATGTAGTCGTTATGGGAGATTTCAACATGCAGGTGGACTGGGAGAATCAGGTAGGTGCTGGACCCCAGGATAGGGAGTTTGTGGAGTGTCTAAGGGATGTATTTTTGGAACAGCTTGTGCTTGAGCCAACCAGGAACGAGGCTATTTTGGACTTGGTGATGTGTAATGAACAGGAATTGATGTGATCTTGAAGTAAAGGAGCCATTAGGAAGTAGTGATCATAACATGATAAGTTTTTATCTACAATTTGAGAGGGATAAGGGCAGATCAGAGGTGTCAGTGTTGCAATTAAATAAAGGAGACTACAGAGCCATGAGGGAAGAGCTGGCCAAAGTTAAATGGGCGGATGCCCTGGCAGGAAAGACAGTGGATCAGCAGTGGCAGATATTCTTGGGCATAATACAAAAGATGCAAATGCAGTTCATTCCAATGAGAAGGAAGGATTCAAAGAGGGGGAAGGGGCCACAGTGGTTGACAAAGGAAGTCAGAGATTGTATAGCATTAAAGAAAAAGGAGTATGACAGGGCTAAGATGAGTGGGAATACAGATGATTGGGAAAGTTTTAAGGAACAGCAGATCTTAATTAAAAAAGCAATACTGAGAGAAAAAATCAGGTATGAGCTCAGTTTAGCCAGGAATATAAAAGGGGATAGCAAAAGCTTTTTTAGCTATGTGAAGAGAAAGAAGATGGTTAAGAACAATGTTGGCCCCTTGAAGAATGAATTGGGAGAAATTGTTATGGGAAACAGGGAAATGGCAACAGAATTTAATGCATACTTTAGATCTGTCTTCACCAGGGAGGACACAAGCAATCTCCCAGATGTATGGATGGGCCAGGGTCATAAGATATCAGAGGAATTGAGACAGATTGACATTAGGAAAGAAACTGTGATGAGTAGACTGGTAGGACTGAAGGCTAATAAATCCCCGGGTCCAGATGGTCTGCATCCGAGGGTTCTAAAAGAGGTGGCTCAGGAAATTGCGGATGCATTGGTAATCATTTTCCAATGTTCCTTAGATTCAGGATCAGTTCCTGAAGATTGGAGAGTGGCTAATGTTGCCCCACTTTTCAAGAAGGGAGGGAAGGAGAAAACGGAGAACTATCGCCCTGTTAGCCTAACGTCAGTCGTGGGGAAGATGCTTGAGTCCATTATTAAGGACGAAATAGTGGCACATCTAGATGGCAGAAATAGGATTAGGCCGAGCCAGCATGGATTTACCAAGGGCATATCATGCTTGACTAATCTGTTGGAGTTTTTTGAGGGTGTAACAAGGATATTAGACGAGGGTAAGCCAGTAGATGTTGTGTACCTAGATTTTCAGAAGGCATTCGATAAGGTGCCACATAGGAGATTGGTGAGTAAAATCAGAGCTCATGGCATTGGGGGCAGGGTTTCAACATGGATAGAAAACTGGTTGGCAGATAGAAAGCAAAGGGTAGCAGTGAATGGGTGTTTCTCGGACTGGCGGGAGGTGACTAGTGGGGTACCACAGGGCTCTGTACTGGGACCACAGCTCTTTACGATTTATGTCAATGATTTAGATGAGGGCATTGAAAGCTATATCAGCAAGTTTGCTGACGATACTAAACTGGGTGGCAGTGTGACATGCGAAGAGGACGTTAGGAGAATACAGGGAGACTTGGATAGGCTGAGTGAGTGGGCAGATACTTGGCAGATGTCATTCAATGTGAATAAATGTGAAGTTATCCACTTTGGAAGCTGGAACAAGAGGGCAGAGTATTGTCTGAACGGTGTCGAGTTAGGTAAGGAAGAAATGCAAAGAGACCTAGGAGTCCTAGTTCACCAGTCAATGAAGGTGAATGAGCAAGTGCAACAGGCAGTGAAGAGGGCAAATGGAATGTTGGCCTTTGTTACAAGGGGAATTGAGTACAAGAGCAAGGATGTTCTTTTGCATTTGTACAGGGCCCTGGTGAGACCACACCTGGAATATTGTGTACAGTTTTGGTCTCCAGGTTTAAGGAAGGACATTCTGGCAATTGAGGAAGTGCAGCGTAGATTCACTAGGTTGATTCCTGGGATGGCAGGGCTGTCTTACGCAGAGAGATTGGAGAGATTGGGCTTGTACACGCTGGAATTAGGGAGATTGAGAGGGGATCTGATTGAAACGTTTAAGATAATTAAAGGATTTGATAGGATTGAGGCAGGAAATATGTTCCAGATATTGGGAGAGTCCAGTACCAGAGGGCATGGATTGAGAATAAGAGGTCAGTTATTTAAAACGGAGTTGAGGAAGAGCTTCTTCTCCCAGAGAGTTGTGGAGGTGTGGAATGCACTGCCTCGGAAGACGGTGGAGGCCAATTCTCTGGATGCTTTCAAGAAGGAGCTGGATAGATATCTGATGGATAGGGGAATCAAGGGATATGGGGACAAGGCAGGGACTGGGTATTGATAGTGAATGATCAGCCATGATCTCAGAATGGCGGTGCAGACTCGAGGGGCTGAATGGTCTACTTCTGCACCTATTGTCTATTGTCTATTGTCTATTGTCTATTGTCTATTGTCTATAAATACTGTTGAGAGATTGTTTCTGGGTTGCGGGGTTTTAGTTCCATTCTTTCTGCCTAGTGTGCATGCGTGTAGCTCCCATGCCACACACTTGACTACACAGTGTACTTCAGTGGTCCCCAACCACCGGGCCGCGAGGAAATTATATGAGTCAGCTGCACCTTTCCTCATTCCCTGTCACGCCCACTGTTGAACTTGAACCCACACGAGGTCATCAGTCGCCTAAACGCTGTGATATCCTCGCGCCAGGGATAACTGGTTGGCCTCGCCGATGCGAGAAGTGTCGTTGCTATTGGCCTGGAGTGCGGACAGATGGGTGCTGCTTCTAAACCTGTTTACCACACCGAATGTTTGTGGGAACTCGGTCCTAAAATATTCGCAGATGACCTAATTTGGGCTCAGGGTTTCGTAAGTAGCAGAGCATCTACCTCGCTGCAATCTATTGAAACAAACTTTTGTTGACTGATAGATCCTACAAAGGGGCATGCCCGCTCCCTCTCGCACACCTCACTCAGTCGCTCTTTCCGGACTGCGACAACCGCAGCCCCGGTACGGGGACCTCCGGCCCTGACCTTGTCCTCTCACACCACCCACAACCAGCCGCACCTGCCCAAGGCATCTGAAGGACGGGAGGCTGGAGTTCGGGCCTGGAGGCTGTCTAATGAGGAAACGAAGCCCTCAAAACTGCTTCAGCACCCTGAGTCCAAGCAGGCTGCACTGAAAGACAAACGCATTGAGTTTTTTCCAGCAGAATAAACAAGCGGGACCGAAGCTAAGTGCTGAGAGCCACGAAAATTAAATTGTGGAATAGACTGGACGTAAGGAACCTGCTTTGAGTATCGCTGTATTCCCATCATGATTAACACCCCCCCCCCACCGACCAGCCGCAAGAATATTGTCAATATTAAACCAGTCTGCGGCACAAAAAAGGGTGGGTACCCCTAATGTAAATACACTATTTCTACTTCCGGGTTGTGGGATTTTACTTCAGGTCTTTTCTGCCCATGTATGTAACTAATCAATTTGGGGTTGATCTTGTCTTTCACTGAGGCCCAGGTAGGGGATCTTGGGCTTGAAAAGGTTGGTGATCACTACTGTAGAGGGTTCAAAGGAGGTTCATGAAAGTGATTCCAGGATTGAATGGCTTGTCATATGAAAAGCATTTGATTGCTCTGGGTCTGTATTCACTGGAATTTAAAAGAATTGAGGATGAACTCACGGAAACATGTCGAATGGTGAAAAGCCTGAATAAAATGGATGTGGAGAGGATGCTTCCTATGTTGGGAGAGTCTAAGATCAGAGGACACAGCCTAGAGGGATATCCTTTTAGAACAGAGATGAGCAGGAATTCCTTTAGCCACAGAGAGGAGAATCTGTAATTCTTTGCCACAAGCACCTCTTTATGTATATTTACGACAGACATTGATAGATTCTTGATTGGTAGGGACATGAAGTGTTACAGGATGAAGGCAACAGATTGGGGCTGAAAGGATCAGCCATGATGAAATGGCGAAGCAGACTGGATGGACCAAATGGCCTAATTCTGCTCCTATAACTTACGGTCTTCTGATCTTAACGAGTCATAAACATAACAAATTCCCTGGATGTGATGGCCTGTATCCTAGAGTCTTAAGCTCAGTAAAATAGGAATTCTGAATATTATGAAATATCTTCAATGATTCCATAGTTTCTGAAAAGATCCAACAGGATTAAAAAAACTGGAAGTCTAGTGACACCTTCAAGAAAGAAGGGAGACTGTAAGCTGGAAACCAAAGGTCAAAGATAAAAATTTAGTGATGGTAATGCTACATTGTCAGTGAAATGTTGCAGACCATTCAGAAATTATAAAACAATGATAAACATCAGAAATACTGTAGATGCTGGAAATCCAAAACAACACACAGAAAATACTAGAGGAATTCAGCAGGTCAGGCAGCACCTTTGGAAATGAATCGACAGTCAATATTTCAGGATAAGACCCTTCTTCAGGACTGAGAAGGAATGTAGAGGATGCATAAAAACATGGGTGAGGGAAAGGTGATAGGTGGTGCCAGGTGGGTGTGGAAGGTCAAAGGCTGGAGAAGAAAGAATCTTACAGGAGAGGAAAGTAGACTGTAGGAGAGAAGGAAGGAAGAGGGCACCCAAAACAAAGAGAAAGGTTAGTGAGAAGAAGTAAATGGTCAGACAAGGGAATGGAGAAATGGGGTGGGCTGGAATTTGTTTACTGGGAGGAGGAATCGATATTCATGCCACCAGTTTAAGGCTACCCAAATGGAATGTGATTTGTTTTGTAAAGAATAAGTTTTGAAAGTGTGTATAAATCATTATTTTTATGTTTATAGATTCTGAAAGATTATTTTTAAAGTACTATATATAAAGTACCATGAATGTTCAGAACACACATCATTCTGAGTAGTATTTTAACCTTAACACAGGACAGGGTAAAAAAAACATAAATTTTCATTACTTAAATTGTCTTCTCAACTAATTATAATCCATATTAATGCCTTTGATGAAGAAATAAAGTGCATGGTAGCCATATTTACTGGTAATAAAAAGTAAAGGGGTTAGCAAACTCAAAGCATCTGAAAAGCGATATAAATAGATTAAGTGAATGAGAAAACAATTGGCAGATGAAACATAATGTTGGCAAAGTAAGGTCATCGAACTTGGATGGAAATGTAGGAGAGCAGAATATTTAAATGGAGAGAGAAAGCACAGAATTTTTCTCAAAAGGCACATCAGACTGTGTTCATACATATGGAGTGTTGGGGAGATAAAGAATGAGCCTTGGTGGAATGAGATGGAGTGCTTCACGCTAAATCAGTGTGGAGTGTTCTTTGGTGGAGTCGTATGCAATATTCTCCATCATTTCAAGTTTTATAGTGCTTCTGCAATTGTAATTTGGACTTGTTCCTACAGAATATGCTGTACACATATTCAGTCCTGTCCTAATAACATATCATTAAATTAATATTCAAAGGATGTCATTGTGGTTATTGCATGTAATGTTCTTCTTAATTTGAAATAGCCATCCAGTACAGCATTGGACACTATTCAAAATAATAAATGCAGATGAAACAAGCATAGGTAAAGAGGCAGGTATTAGGGAGAAAGCATGGAATCTGTAGAAGAACTTGGTTACATTGGGGGAAAAGGGGAAAGATGTGTAAAATGGAATACAACATAGGGGAACTGTATGGTCATGCACTTTAGCAGAAGGAATAAAGGAAAGATTTCAGAAATCAAAGATATAAAGAGATTAAGGGCCCAAGTATAGAATTTACAATATGTTAACTTGCAGGTTGAGTAAGTAGTAGGGAAGGCAAATGCAGTATTAGGGTTAGAATATAAAAGTAAGGAGGTACTGTTGATGTACTACAAGGCATTGGTTAGACAATATTTGGAGTGTTATGAGTAGCTTTCGGCCCCATATCTAAGAAACGATGTACAAGCATTGGAGAAAGTCCAGATGAGATATACGAGAATGATCATGGAATGAAAGGGGCAATGTATGAGGAATGTTTGGTGCCCCTAGGTCTGTACTCGCTGGAGTTCAGATGAATGGGAGAAGGGGTAAACTCACCGAAACTTGCTGAATATTGCAAGTCTAGCAGATGGAGAGGATGTTTGCAGGAGTGGAAAAGAGTAGGACCAGAAGGAACAGCCACAGAAAAAAAATGTCCCTTTAGAACATAGATGAGAAGGTATTTCTTTAGCCAGAAGGTGGTGCATCTGTAGAACTCATTGCCACAGATAGCTATGTTAGCCCGGTTGTTGAGTATATGAAAGCAGAGCTTGATGGGTTTCTGATTAGTAAACATGTAAGGTTACGGGAAGAAGGCGGGAAAACAGAGTTGAGAGGAAATAATAAATCATCTATGACCAAATGACGGAAAAGACTCAATGAGTCGAATGTCCCTATTCCGCTTCAATAGGATGCTTTTCTGCTGCTGCAGTTATAGTTCCCCAGTCTGGAGAAACATGGGTATTTACTAGTTCATTCATGCTACAATTTCTTATATTTATGCTAGATATGAGAAATGTTGCTCCTGTGTACTATATTTAACTTTAAAATCCACTTCTAAAGTACATATTTTTATAAAGAGTGATACATTGCTTTATCCTATCCTATCCTACCCTCCTATGCTCCAGTTATGTCACTGATGGGTATTTGTGTTCCCTTTATTGATATCTCAATGAGCACAATCAGCTATTCATTGTTTTATTTCCAGTGCTTTCTTTTACCCAGGCCGTATAATAGGCATTTTGCAAATTGATTACTTGAAATGCAAAATATACTACCTTAAACAATGTTCTATTTAAAAGCAGATATTTTGTTTTTTGAATCGGGTTGAGAATTGTCATTTGGTCTATGGCACATGCTGTCTGAAACAAAGACGTATACCATTTTAAACACCTTGACATTTCTATGTTTCAATCTTTTCACGGTTTACCGAATTATGGGTTCATATTTTAAAGGATTTCTATCATAATTGAAAACATTTTTCCAAGCTGGGACTTAAATGTGAAATATATTTTCAAACTGAACACTTACAATTATCCATAACACATGTCAGTTGGAGAAATATTATGTTTTATTTTCAGATTCCAATTCTTATGTTTTCTATATTACAGTGCTCAGCTATCACTTAAATGTCACAGAACCTGAGGTGAAAACAAAGTTTTGTGCTTTTGAGCAAGATAAATCAAAATGTTTCTGTGATGGAGTAACTCTTCTGGGGAGTTGTCTCCTGGGGCTCTGTTCTTTAAGCAGGGACACATTTGCATGAAAGGATTTTTTTCATATTTTTGTCTTCCACACAGCAAAATCTTTAGGTCGTGAACTGAATATGTATCTGAAAGTTGGAAACTTGAACAGTGCCTGTGATGGGAATTCGCTTGAAGTTCCCTGTGGCTGCTCTCATTAGAATGAAATTCTACTCAAGGAAATATCACAATGAAATTAATTACCAAATTACCCCCTAATTAACATCAGCATGAGGTTGACTTTGCAAATGTTTCCTCTAGTGATGAAAAGGTACAAGGGAGATAGGGGAACTGAATCCTCCGTTATTTCAAAAACACAACCGCTCAAGTGAAGAAAGCATTTGCCCAGAGATAAGTCCCTTAAACCCTATTTTGAGCTTTGAGGAGCTGAACAGCTGGCACCTGGTATATCAAAGGTTACTCTCCTTGGAATAAATGTGGCCCTCCTTCCCATTAAAGATCCTCTTGGTAAGGATTTGAACTCCCATCCTCTCAGTGGCTCTGACAGTCACCCACCCCATTGGATGTCAAGAGACACTGTCATGCGTAGTTCAGGTCAAAGAGAGTCATTCGTTCTCCATCTCATGGCTTCTAGGTTTCTTGTTCAAACCTCTCTTCTCTGTACTAAATATACCATCTGCCTTCCTATACACCCAGCCCTGCTGATGTCCTGGCCACAGACTCCACAATGTAATATATGTGCAGAGTCTCTTCAGTTTTGAAATGAGCAAATAAGTTAGTTATTATTTGCACTTATATAGAAATATCAAAGTTATTTTATTAATATTTTAATGTTGTCTGTCATAATGTTTCACAATTTTTATGCACGCACTGTTATTAAAACTAAAAACTTACAATTAAGTTTATATTTTACATTTTTTAAGTGCAAACTTGTCAAAAATCTTGAAACATAATGCTGCTCAATTGACAATTAAATGAAAGTAGCAGAGCGGCCTTGAGATTTTAAAAAAAGATGAAAGCTGAGAAATGGGCACGTTTCCTACTTTATTTCGTGAACAAGTTGTTCACACAACTTAATTTTCTCTGTTGAAATTATACCCATTGCAACATTGGCCCCAGCCCTTCCAAGCAATATTCAGCATAGCCTTGCTGATGGTTTTGAAGTGTCAGTCACACAAGTAATACTCTCATCATCTTGAACAATGCTCTGCTTTATTGACAGAAAATGGTGCATTAATGTGCAACCTATGACCTTTATTTATAAGTCTTAATAATGCAAGGTGCCAAAAATGGAAAGTGAATGAAACAGTCCCATTGGGACTTGGTGTCAGTAATTGCTTATGTGAGATTTTAATACTTTGCATATTTCATATACAATTGCTGGGCCTTACAGTATTTATTACAGCATGCACATCATAGATATATACTGCAGACATGACAGAGTAAAGAGCTCTAGGCTTGGAGTCACTTGTGTCATGGAACTTAATCTGCACCAACAACCACAGGAGAGAGATGTGACCTCACATGCTGAGGACTGCTGAATTTTATCTTATTTCCAGGATAGCCTTTTATGCTGTAATACTGATGTTACTATGGAGAGAATTCTTTACAGCTGATTCATTTCCCATGATTCCCAGAGAAATCCGCAGTAGCTGCAGTCTTTGCAAGCAACTACTGTTTAAATCTGAGCAGAGCAATCACTGCTCCAGCAGAAACTCCAGCCGAGCTGTTCCAGTAAATTTATAACACTGCAATCTAGTCAGTGATGTGGTAAATTGCCCAGGGATATCCAGTTCATGATAAAAATCCAATTCAGCTAATTACCACAAACCAATGAACCCACTCTCAATCTCCAGCAAAGCAATGTGAGGTGCTGTCAAAGATTTTACAAAACCATAGTTTCATACAGCAGGGGGCATCACTGAGCCAGCACCCCATCACATGGTGCCAAGTGGCACCTCATTCTCCAGCATCTTGCTCTCTGATTTCCAATTGCACTTTGATAAGGCTCGTCACATCAGGATGTCATCGCAGCTTTGTCCAAACTTGGAGCAAAGGGCCAAGTTCCAGAGGTGAGTTGAGAACGACAGCCTTTAACATCATGGTGCATAAAAACACTAGAAGCTGTAGATTGCAGTTACACAACATTCTAACTTAGAAATACTTTGGCAGCCTTTGTTATTCTGGAATGCTGAAGCAGTAGCACTCGGTGCGCATTCTTACCCGAACGACATCAATGGCTCAGGATAATGCTTACTGTTGCCTTTTCAAGAGCTTTCAGGAATGGGCAAAACGATGGTGTCTGTGTGCTGATTCTTTGCTGAGTTCATATACATTCTTCCAACACTGAGTCAATGTCATTAGAAAATAGTGATGATGCTGACTTAAATATAATTTCTTTGACAATTTGTGTTCTGTGTGTATTCAATGCCATCTTTAAAATTTAAACTTAACTTAATGTCTACTTTTCTATAAAAGTGAAGCCAAAGTCTTTTATAATGATACAGTCAGAAAATTGGAACATACACAGAATATATAGTGGATTCTTGGTTAATTGGGACACATCAGGATCAATATATTTTAGCACAAAAATACAACTGCAGATGCTATGGATCAAAGAATAAGTACACAATGCTGGAAGAATTCAGCAGGTCAGGCAGCATCCGTGAGAAAAGAGTAGCCAACATTTCGGGCTGAGACCCTTCATCAGGAATGGGGTGGGGGGGGAAGAGAGGCCAAAGCTCAGTAATAGAGATAGGGGAGGGGGTAGGGCCTAGAGGCGCCAGGTGGAAAACCAATCAGAGGAAAGATAGAGGGGGAGGGGATAAGCATGAAAGAACTGTAGAGATAAAGAAGCAGAAAGTTGAAAGGGGAGAGAGGCAGAGAGGGACCTGGGATAGGGGAAGGGGGAGGTGGAGGGAATTACCGGAAATTGGAGAATTCAATGTTCATACCACTAGGCTGGAGGCTACCCAGACGGTAGATGAGGTGTTGCTCCTCCAAACTAAGTTTGGCCTCATCATGGCAGTAGAGGAGGCCATGTATGGACATATCTAGATGGGAATGAGAGGCAGAGTTGAAGTGGGTGGCAACAGGGAGGTCCAGTCTATTGTGACGGATGGAGCGTAGGTGCTCAACGAAGCAGTCCCCCAATCTGCGTCGAGTCTCGCCAATGTAGAGGAGGCCGCAGTAAGAGCACCGGATGCAATAGACAACACCAGCAGACTCGCAGGTGAAGTGTTGCCTCACCTGGAAGGACTGTCTGGGGCCTGGAATGGTGGTAAGGGGGGAGGTGTGGGGACAGGTGTAGCATATGCTACATACATAATACAATATATTTTGGCCCTGGTAAGTGGCTGCCCCAATTAGACAAAGTTTCATGGAAATAGTCAGAAAGGAATAAAAAAGACAAACTACCATTTTACTGAGTAGCAACTTATGTATTTAATGAAATACTGTACAAATTAGAACTCTGCAATAGTATTATGTGTATTAGTTCATAATACGGAGGAATTCAAAATCTGCTGTATTCTTTTGATTGTTGATTTTGAGAAACTAAATTCCAATGTGCCAGTATTTCAGTGGAATAAAGGAAATTACAATGGTATGAGAGGGGAACTGGCCAAGGTTGACTGGAAAGGGACACTAGCAATAAAGACAGCAGAGCAGCAATGGTTGGAGTTTCTGCGAAAAATGAGGGAAGTGCAAGACAGATACATTCCAAATAAGAAGAAATTTTCGAATGGAAGAGGACACTACTATGCTGCTATGAGCAGCTGTGGAGACCAAGTCACTGGGTGCATTTAAGGCAGAGATAGATAGGTTCTTGATTAGCCAGGGCATCGAGGGGTATGGGGAGAAGGGATGACTGGAAGAATTGAATCTGCCCATGACTGAATGGCAGAGAAGACTCAATGGGCTGAATAGCCTACTTCAGCTCGTATATCTTATGGTCTTATAGTCTGTACATGAACAAAACCAGCACAGACAACTAGTGCAGATAATGGGCTGCTGTCATACGATCCTTTTAATGATTGCATCCTCCAAATCTTCATTGTCATTGTTGATACCTTCAAATTCTTTGTAGTTCCTAATTTGCTGAAGTAGTGAACTAGTTTCAGTTTCACCCCTGGCCATTTCTGGCATCTTCAAAGTGCAGAGAGAAAAATGGTTCTAAATTGTCTTACTGCTTATTTTTCACCAACTATCAGTGACAAAAATCACCGCTTTTTTGAATACAAACATGTGCAACCTATGCTACTTAAAACTGTTTGCTCTAAGAACGGTCTAGTATCTAACAGGCATAAAAGTGCATGCAACTGATGCTAGTTAGAATATATGGCAATAGTCTCTTGTCCCAATTAAGTGGCAGTGTGTCCCAAGTCAAGGAAGGATATCACCATTATTTTCTTGATTTAGCTTTTGTACTTTAAGAGTTGTCCCGAATAAGCGGCTGCCCTGATTAACAGATGGCCCAATTATCCAGAATCCACTGTTTTTTTACCCAGATAATAGGCTACATTAACATGTATGTTTTCTGGTTTAAATCTTTTGCAGCCTTGCTCTTATAGTAGTGAAATGCGATGGGCAGTTTTGGTAGCAGTGATGTAACAGGTAATGAGGATGGCTGGATTAGAGATTGTATATGCTGCTGAGATTTGTGGAGGGTGTCGTACCATACTCCAGTGGCCAAATGAGTTGGGGCTGGAAAACTCAGAATGAATATAAGCTGCCCAAGTCATTTAGCCCCCTGTGCAAACTGAGTATAAAATATGCACTGTCTGCATATTAGCATAATTTCAAGAGTCATACAAATTGTGCCATTGATGGTCTTAACACATCTCCACAGGGTTTATAAGTAATTGATGATCTCTTTTAATAATGCTGATGTGAGTAGATTTTCCTGCTGCTGAACACTAAATTCTCTTTGAGCTTTGAACACTCTATGTTAAATACATTTTTGTTCTGGTATCAGATAAGTGTTACTGATAGCTGACATCATAATCTGCTTACAGCATGCAGCAACATGGTGAGTACTATCTTATTTCCCAATGTGATGACTGGAATGATTACAAGTATACAAGCATACATTGGGTGGTTCATTGGTACCTACAGTACACAAACAACAAATGCTACTTGCACAAAATTTGCGGCCGTTGCAGCATCAAGGTGATTCCACTTTCCACAGGACTGTGGAACAGCTAAGAGTGCCTTAACAATTAGACCAGCCAGATAAATTCTAAAACTAAGCTACATATTTAAAATGAGCTATGCCTGCATGAAAAGCCATAATCAAGAGTTTTGATATTATAAATCATTTGGAAAGTCTTGTCCAGAAACTGGGATAAAATTAACAAGCAAGCAGTCACAACCACCCTGAAAGAAAACAAACACAGCACTTTGGTCAAATAGTTATCCAAAGGAAAGAACATTATGTCAATGAAATATCAGCAATGATAAAACTATGCTGGCCAGGTTGGATGTACTAAGCACGTGACAAAACCAATCTTCTATGCCTTTGTTATTTTACTGGTAACTCACACAGGTTATGTATTATTTCATCCAGACTGCAAATGGAGATTTCTAAACTTATACTTTCAATGTTGTTTCCATATTCCCAGCAGCCTGAAGCCAACAGCATGCTCTGCACCATTTAGACATTTCTTTCTGAATATATTTCTTTAACCTTCAATCTTATTCCTTTCAACTACTTATGCATTTTTAAGTAATTGCTACATTATGTAGAGGTAAAAACCTTGAATTCATCCGTCATCTCAGTGAAGAAATTGCTAACTTTTTATTCAATTTTTTAGCTCTTTGTATGCAACCAAATTAAATAGATTGTCTTTGTCTCAGACTTTAATGCATCAACTCTTAACCTTTTCTTAAATAAATGAAACTGCAATTAGGGCATTACTTCATAACTTAGAGCATTAAGTCCTGGAATAATTCTGTAAATTTTTCACAGTCCCCTTGAAGGTAATCATTATGCCGTGCAGTTTTCAAAATTACACTCTACCAAAGCACCTTGAAAATAACCTTCTAAATTATCCATTGGGAATGATGATGCTGGACCTGGCCCACCTGGAGGATGCTCAATAGCTGTGATAGGGCTTGTCACTATTATCTTCTACGAAGTGAAACCAAGCATCATAAGTGACAATAAAGTTTCATACCTAGTTGAGCTCATCATTCTCTTTATGCTAGTTTTGACTGTCAAAACATTGAGGCACCTTCACAAATTCCCACTGCACCTAATCACCCTGTGATCTCAGACTCTGAGGCCATTGTGAAAGCATCCTTCAGGAGAGTAAACCATGGAAAGCATCCGGCCCAGATGGGGTGCTTAGCTGAGTACTAAAGACCCGTGCTGATGAACTGGCTGGAGTGTTCCCTGATATCTTTAACCTCTCGCTTCAGTAGTCTGAAGTACCCACATGGTTCAAGCAGACTTCAATCATATTGCTGCCTAAGAAGAATGACTATCATTTAGTAGCACTTACATACACTGTGATGAAGTGCTTTGATAAAACACATCAACTTCCTCCTTAGAAACTACTTGGATCCGCTCCAATTTGGATAATGTCACAGCAGGTCAATTGCAAATGCCATTTCATTGGCTCTTCACTCAACTCTGGAACATCTGGAGAGTGAAGATGCATTCATCAGGATGCTCTTCATCGACTGCAGCTCGGCATTCTATATTATCATCCCCTCAAAACTAATCAATAAGCTTCAAGGCTTAGGCCTCAATACCTTCTGGTGCAACTGGATACTCAACTTCCTCACTTGTAGACTCCAATCAGTTTGGATTAGCAACAATATCTCCTCCATCAGCACAGTGCATCACAAGGCTGCGTGCATAGTGCTCATCTGTACTCAATTTATATTTATGACTGTGAAGCTAAGCATAGCTTCCAATGTTATATTTGAGTAACATCATCATCATTGGCTGAATCAAAGGCGGTGACAAATCAGCATATAGGAGGAAGATTAAAAATCTGGCCGAATAGTGCCACAACAACATCTCACTCAATGCCGGGCAAGACAAAGAAGCTGATTATTTCCTCCTCCTACAGAGGAGGAAACTGAAGGCTGATGAGCCAGTCCTCATCAGGGGATCGGAGATAGAGAGGGTCAGAAGCTTTAAATTTCTCAGTGTTATCCTTTCTGAGGATTTGTCCATGTCTTTCAGAGCACAGTATAAGAAAGCACAACAGTGTCCAACTTCCTTAAAAATTTGTGAGGATTCAGCTCATCATTTAGAGCAAATTGATTGGTTGCATCATGGTCAGGTATGGAAACACCAATGTCCTTAAACAGAAAAGAGAATATCTTCAAAAAGTGGTGAATACAATTCAGTTCATCAGGTTCATCCAGTTCAACCCTCCCCACCACGGAGCACATCAACATGGGGTGCAGTCACAGGAAAGCAACATACATATATTCTTAATATTTATTGCCTATTTATTTATTTATTTATTTATTTATTATTATCTTTTTTCACTTTTCTGTATTTGCATAGTTTGTTGTCTCTTGCAAGTTGATGCTTGCCTGTTTTGTTGGATGTGGTCTTTCATTAATTCTATTACTGCCAATGTCCACAAGAAACAATCTCAGGGTTATGTATGGTGACATATACTGTATGTACTTTGATAATAAATAAATTTGCTTTGCTTTTACTTTGAATCTACCAAAGTAGTCATCTAAAGAATCCAACCCCTCCCTCCACATTTATTTTTGACAGATATTTCTCACTGACTTTCAACCTTGAGATAAGTGATAAGATGCAGATCGTGGTGTGGAGACTCCGTCCATATGGTCTGCTCCTGGCACTCTGATTCAAAGCAATTACTGACTTTAGCAATTAAGTATCTTTTTTTATTCCAAGGTAATTAAACAAGTAAAGTTAAATCAGTTAATTTTTACTTTAAATATAAACAAAATATAAGAAAAAAAGATTTTAGATGCCTTCTTCTCCAGTCTCAAATTTCTTTCACCAATCAACATTCCAACTCTTTATATCACCACTCCCCACCTCCCAGTTTCACCTATCACCTTGTGTTTCCCCCTCCCCTCCCTCCACCTTCTTTCTCTGACTCCTCATCTTTTTTCTCCAGTCCTGCTGAAGGGTCTCAACACGAAACATCGACTGTATTCTTTTTCAAAGATGCTGCCTCACCTGCTGAGTTCCTCTAGTATTTTGTGTATGTTAAAAAGAATACCTGCTCCTTTTACTCCAACCTGTCCTAGCCCAGGAGCTAAATTTCCATTCCTTAGTATATTGCTATGGACACTGCAGCCATACTGGATTTTATGTAATTGTCATGGCATTTGTCATGTAGTCCCTAGGTTGTCATTAGCTCTCAGCTTATAGCATATACATAGATGCCTTAGCTATACTTCAGTCTGACTGGCTGACTGCCAGTATTACTCCTCAGAACCATCAACCACAACTGTATTGATTCACACAAGTTTGAGAAATAAGTTTCACAGACTGACAATGGGGGAAGGAGTTGATTAATTTTATGAATTTAAAGGAATATCACTGCAATTAAACAAAACTTCAGACTTTTTAGGTGGAGGTCTAAAAAACAATTTACTTCACTTTCAACTGAACTGATGTCTGGTTCATTGACCACTGTATGTTCTTCACTGTACAATCCCTCTCAAAGCAAAGCCTGAAAATAAGAGAGTCTTTGTATTTTTTCATATGTGTGTCCTGTAGCAATATAAGTACATTGCTATCTTCAATCTTTACACATTTTTGGAAAGAAGTATTGAGTAAATTCAAAAACTGCTCAGGTAGATTTGTTTGGATATGTCATTGTTGCAGTTCAAAAGACTAATTCAACCTTATTGTGAAAATAACTTACACATACTGCTTTCTACCAAATACATTTGATCTAAATTTAATATTTTTCTTCTTGCTGTTCTTCTTGTGTTGCTCATTCACCTGATGTTTTATTCTATTGATCCTTCTCCTTAAATCAGACCTCTTAACTATCTCACATGAGTTTCAACATGTTGATGGTTTTAGAATGAAGTGGCTGTTTTTGCAAGCCATCATTTTTTAACAGTTACCATAAGATGGGAGAAGGCATTGTTTGGTGAAATTAAGAAGATTGTTTGGTGAAATTTCTTTAAAATATAGTGAAACCAGAGACTGCAGATCCTGAAATCTGGAGCAATACACAATCTACTGGAAGAACTCAGCAGGTCAAGCAGCATCTGGAGAGGAAAATGGGCAGTCCATTTTTCAAGTTAAGATACTTTGTCTGACTAAAGGTGTTGATCTGAAATGCTGACTATATTTCTCCTGACCGATACTGCCTGACTCACTGAGTTCCTCCAGAAATCCGTCTTTTGTTCATTAGAGAATGGAAGTCCACAAGGGATGTACAAACGTTTGTATATAATCGAGTCACAGTTGCAGCGTTTCAGTTGTCCGAATGTATATATTGCATCTATTCGTTGGGAAGGATATTATAAAGTGGATTCATCACTCTTTGGTAATGATGTGCAATTCTCCAATACGATTTGGCTTTTCCTTTGTGATATTCTAAATAATAACCTGTCATTTCTAATATCGAAATGAGATCTGATTCAATTGCATAGGTTTTGCCCCTCTTGTGCAATTTAATCCTGTTACAAGTGTGACTTCCATCTTGGTAGCTGATTCCACTCCTTAGAATTTTAACAATGACAACTGTTCTTGGAGAGCAATTAAACACAACTGAATACCCAGTCAAGTCTAAAAAACTGACAGACTTAGAGAATCAAACCAGGATCTGTAACATTAAATGAAATTGTTAATGTCATTAATTTGAGGTGGCTGTTGGTGTGATGGCAATCTGCATAATCAGTAAATGCAGCAAGAACTTTGCAAAGACGAGATTTTGATAGCTGAATAAAACGCTGTGATTCGTGATATTTTTCAATTTATTCAATAATCCTTTTGCAGCTTTTACAGCTGAATTTGATGGTACTTGTTTTATCAGTAAGGTGTCCAGAATGTGGCTAGACTACTGATTGAAATAGATGCTTTATAAATATATACTTTCATTCCTGCATGAAATAATTTTTTATTTGCATAGCATAGCAGATATTAATTTTTGATTTAGTTTAAACCTACCCAATTAATCACACTTAACAACTTTTCATCTTATTCATGAAACATTTCTTTCCAGTAACTCTTTGTAGCTTTTCGGAAACACTTTTGTCCACAAATGGTCATTTTTCTTCAATTCGTTGAACAAATGGAGAAAAGTTTGTATGCTAAAAGACACTGTTCCTGATGAAAGAATGTCTTTAAATGTTGTCGAGAAAATAAAATAGTGTGCCATCTTTATGATGAGTAAAAATTCCCAGGGGTAATTTGAAAGACATTCTGGAAGTTTTCATGTGGGTGGTTACAGGGTACATCATCAACCATTTTCTATAAGAGTGAAGGCACCTTGGCATAAGTGTGTGCAAAGATGCTGTCTGTGATGTCTGTTAGCTCTTTAGCATTGCTGCCTCAAAAAGCCAACAGAGATAGAGCTGTCAGGAAATAACTTTTTTTGAAGGCAGTGAGCTCTAAACAGACAGCAGTGGCTTCAGCAATAGCATAAAAGGACATAACAGTATCTAACAAAAGTCATACCAAATGCTACTCTCAGATTTTAAAGGTACACTTATGTTGGTATGAACAATACTGCATCCACCTTAGAACATTTTATATCGATACAAATCATCAATGATTCTGTTACACCAGGTACTACAATTAACTATTTATTTACATGGAACAATGTATATAGTTATGAGGCCATAAGATATATGAGCAGAATTAGGCTATTTGGCCCATTAAGTCATCTCTGCCATTCCATCATGGCTGATTTATTATCCCTCTCAACACTACTCATCCTGCCTTCTCCCCATAACCTTTGACACCTTTACTAATCAAGAACCTATCAACCTCCACTTTAAGTATACCCAAAGACGGTCTCCACAGCAATCCATGGCAATGAATTCCACAAATTCACCATCTACTGACTAAAGAAATTCTTCCTCATCTCTGTTCTACAGGGACGTTATTCTGAATATGTGACCTCTGGTCCTAGACTCACACACTATAGGAAACATCCTTACCACGTCCACTAGGCCTTTCAATATTCAGTAGGTTACAATAAAATCACCTCTTATTCTCCTAAACTCTGATAAGCCCAGAGCCATCATACGCTCTTCATGCGTTAACCCTTTCATTCCTGGGATCATTCTCTTGAACCTCTACTGGACCTTCTTCAATGCCAGCACATCTCTTCTTAGATAAGGGGCCAAAATTGCTCACAATACTCCAAGTTGACCAATGCATTATAAAGTTTCAACATTATCTATTTGTTTTTATATTCAAGTCCTTTTGAAATGAATGTTAATATTGCATTTGTCTTTCTTATCACTAACTTAACATGTGAATTAACCTTTAGGGAATCCTACACGAGAACAATCAAGTCCCTTGGCATCTTTGATTTCTGAATTTGCTCTCCTTGTAGAAAATAGCCTATGCCTTTATTCTTTCTACTAAATTGCATGGCCATGCACTTCCCTACCTCCAAGAGGATCACAAACTTGTTGTAAGGTTAGGAGGCTTGCTTGCTTCAGTGACCCAGATATCTTTATTGGCTGGAGTCAGGGCCTTACTCTTGGTAGGCTCATCCTTGCCAAAGAGGTCAAAGGGTAGAGATCAGACTGAGCCATCCACTGGCCCTTCAGGTTCAGGGGTTCAGCTCAGAGCTGGCAACCATGACTGTTCAAAAAAATTGTTATGGAAGCAACAATGAAGAATCCTTTGTTATCCATGTGTGACAGTATATCTGAGTCTTTACCTGGGATTTGCATGGCTGATTGTAGAGAAAACTGAGAGGCAACTACTGGCATGATGAAAGAAGCTCTGGACACCATCAAGACTAAGAAAGATTGCCTACATGGCCACAATTATCATGAGGAAACATTGTAGATGGATTGAGCAATTTCCTTTACCATAGCATAGGAGAGGGATAGGAACAATTTAGGGAAACATTTAATTGGAGTTAGGGTAAATATGTGTCATGGTCCCGATTGTTAATCCCGTATCTTGTCCCTAATTTCCTTTGATTATGCCTCATTTCCAATTGTTAATTTCCCATTTACTGCTAATTTGCTTGATGACAGCACACCTGGTCTCCATCAAGAACCCTGGCATCACAACCATTGGAGGACATTGCTGTTCCTTCTATTCAGGCCTGTCTCTGCAAGATCTGGGAAGATACATGTGCAGCCCTGATCCGCTCAGCTGATTGCCATTGGATTCCTGCACCTGATTATTGTCCTGGGCAGAAGGTTTGGTTCTCTTCTAAAGACATCCCCCTCGAGAATGAGCCCAAGACATTTGCCCCTAGCTTCCTGGGACCTTTTGAGATTAAAAGTATTATCAACCCCACAGTGGTCTGACTCAAACTGCCTAGATCTTTGCACATCTATCCTACATTCCATGTTTTCCAATTGAAACTGGTATCTAATAGCCCCTTGTGCTCTCTGGCTGAAACCCTTCTACTTGCCTGGATCATTGACAACCATCAGCGCACACTGTCCAGCAATTATTGAATGTGTGCTGCCGAGGTAGGGGCCTCCAGTACCTGGTCAATTGGGAGGGATATAGCCCAGAGGAACATTCCTGGATTCCCTGCTCCTTCATCTTGGACCCTTTCCTCATCTGTGATTTCCATTGGGACCATCTGGACAAGTCTGGTGGGTTGCATGGAGGCTCCCATTAAGGGGGGGGGGGGTCCTGATTGTTAATCCCCTTTCTTGCTTGTAATCTCCTTTGATTATGCCTTGATTCCAATTGTTAATTTTCCATTTACTGCTAATTTGCCCGATGACAGCATACCTGGTCTCCATCAAGAACTGCAGTATAAGAACCCTGGCATCACAACCACTGGCTGCTAGTTTGTTGGTCTATTCCTGTGTGATAACTTTGTTTCCCCACTGATTAGAACCAATAGTTCTAAGTTCAGCTCTAGTTTCAAGATATTCCATGAAAACCCTTTCTCCATGTCAAGACTCCATATCAGAGCTCCATGTCAAGATTCCTCCTGTTTGCTGTTAAATGTTCATGTCTGCCCCAGCTCAATCTCTGTACCTGCATGCTGCAGTTGGGTTCTCCTCAGTTGCTTTGTGCAAACATATGAGGCTATCAGGCAGGAACTTGGAAGCGGATGTTCTCAGGGAAATGTATGGAAGAAATGTGGCAAATGTTCAGAGGATATTTGCATTGGGTTCTGTGTGGGTACTTTCCAATAAGACAGGGAAAGGATGGTAGGGTACCAAAACCGTGGTGTACAAAGGCTGTTGTAAATCTAGACAAGAAGAAAAGAAGAGCTTACGAAAGGTTCAAAAAAACTAGGCAATGATAGAGATCTAGATGATTATAAGGCTCTCAGGAAGGAGCTTAATAATGACATTAGGAGAGCCAGAAGGGGCTGTGAGGATGCCTTGGTGGGCAAGATTAAGGAAAACCCCAAGACATTTTACAAGTATGTGAAAAGCAAGAGGATAAGACGTGAGAGAGTAGGACCAATCAAGTGTGACAGTGGAAAAGTGTGTACGGAACCAAAGGAGATAGCAGAGGTACTTAGTGAAAACTTTGCTTCAGTATTCACCTGGAAAAGGATCTTGGCGATTGTAGGGATGACTTACAGTAGACTGAAAAGCTTGAGCATGTAGATATTAAGGAAGAGGATGTGCTAAAGCTTTTGGAAAGCATCAAGTTGGATAAGTCACTGGGACCAGACGAGATGTACCCTAGACTACTGTGGGAGTTGAAGGAGAAGATTGCTGAGCCTCTGGCGATCTTTGCATTACCAATGGGGACAGAGAGTTTCTGGAGGATTGGAAGGTTGTGGATGTTGTTCCCTTATTCAAAAAAGGGAGTAGAGATAGCCCAGGAAATTATAAGACCAGTGACTCTTACTTCAGTGGTTGGTAAGTTAATTGAGAAGATCTTGAGAGGCAGGATTTATGAACAGTTGGAGAGGCATAATATGATTAGGAATAGTCAGCATAGCTTTGTCAGAGGTAGGTAATGCCTTATGAGCCTGATTGATTTTGATTTTTGAGGATGTGACTAAGCACCTTGATGAAGGTAGAGCTGTAGATGTAATGTATATGGATTTTATCAAGGCATTTGATAAGGTATCCCATATCCAAGGGGACATTGCTTTGTAGATCCAGAACTGGCTTGCTCACAGAAGGCAAATAGTGGCTGTAGACGGGTCATATTCTGCATGCAGGCTGGTGACCAGTGGTGTGCCTCAGGGATCTGTTCAGGTAACCCTACTCTTTATGATTTTTATAAATGACCTGAATGAAGAAGTGGTGGAATGGGTTAGTAAATTTGCTAATGACACAAAGGTTGGGGGTATTGTGGATAGGATGAAATGCTGTCAGATGTTACAACGGGACATTGATAGGATGCAGAACTGGGCTGAGAAGTGGCAGATGGAGTTCAGCCCAGGTAAGTGTGAGGTGGTTCATTTTGGCAGGTCAAATATAATGGCAGCATATAGCATTAATGGTAAGACTCTTGGCAGTGTGGAGGATCAGAGGGATCTTGGGGTCTGAGTCCATAGGACACTCAAAGCTGCTATGCAGGTTGACTCTGTGGTTATGAAGGCATAAGGTGCATTGGTCTTCAGTTGTGGGATTGAGTTTAAGAGCCAAGAGGTAATGTTGCAGCTATATAGGACCCTGGTCAGACCCCACTTGGAGTACTGTGCTCAGTTCTGGTCACCTCACTGCAGGAAGGATGTGGAAACTACAGAAAGGCTGCAGAGGAGATTTACAAGGATGTTGCCTGGATTGGGGAGCATGCCTTATGAGAATAGGTTGAGTGAACTTGGCCTTTTCTCCTTGGACCGATGGAGGATGGGAGGTGATCTGATAGAGGTGTACAAGATAATAAGAGGCATTGATCATGTGGATAGACAGAGGTTTTTTTTTTCCCCAGGGCTGAAATGGCTAGCACAAGAGGGCATAGATTTAAGGTGCTTGGAAGTAGGTACAGAGGAGATGCCAGGGGTAAGTTTTTTATGCAAAGACTAGTTAGTGCACAGAATGGGCTTCCGGCGGCAGTGGTGGAGGCGGAAAAGATAGGGTGTTTTAAGTGACTCTTGGATGGATACATGGAGCTTGGAAAAATAGAGGGTTATGGGTAAGCCTAGGTAGCTCTAAGGTAGGGAGATGTTTGGCACAGCTTTGTGGGCCAAAGGGCCTGTAGTGTGCTGTAGGTTTTCTATGTTTCTATGAGCACATGATGAGAAGAGAGAACAACTCCAGCATTTCGTTGGACCCCTCCAAAGGATGGAAGAAATGCAGGAGACCAAAGAGAAATTGGGACTGTGCTGTTGAGGCAGAAATGAGAGCCTGAACTACACTTCAGGCACAATGGAGAAGATGGTCAAGGACAGACAGGGATGGAGGACTTTGTTGCTGCCAAAAACACTAGCAGTGTAATGGACAGTAAGAAACACTTCCTGACAGAATATTCCATATGCCACTTTTTTTCCCCCATTCTCCTAGTCTGTCTAAATCCTTCTGTAGCCTTTCTACTTCCTCATGATTATCTGCTGCTCCACCTATCTTTGTATTGCCTGCAAACTTAGCTACAACGCCATCAATTCCATCATCCAAATCTTTGACAAATAACATGAAAAGAAGTGATCCCAACATCTGCAGAACACGACTAGTGACCAGCAGCCAACTACAAAAAACCTCCTTTATTCCTGCTCTGCCTCCTGTCAGTCAGTGCTAGTATTATTCCTGTAATATCAAGGTCTCTTTATCTTTTCAGCAACTTCACGTACTGCATCTTATCAAAGGCCTTCCAAAAATCCAAGTAAACTATATCCACCGACTCTCCTCTGTCTATCTTGCCTGTTATTTTCTCAAGGAATTCTGACAAATTTGTCAGGCAAAATTTCCCTTTAAAAGGCTGGATTTTGGCATTCTAACAAGAAATGAGTTTTCTCAGTTATAATCTCCACTTCAGCAGAACTTTTCATTTAATTTGTATATAATATCACTGAATATTCATTTAAGGCTAAGATAAATATCTTTGCATCACTGCTTCAACATAAATGTCTTCAACACTATGAATGTATAATGGCTCACCTGGACAACAAAACACCTACATTAAACTATTATTATTGACTACAGCTCTGCCTTCAATACCATAATTGCAAACAAACTCATCTCCAGACTCTTAAAGCAACACACACAAACTGCTGTAGGAACTCAGCAGGCCAGGCAGTATCTATGGAAAAGAGTACAATCAATGTTTCAGGTCAAGATCCTTCAAGGGTCGACTGTACTCTTTTCCTCCAGCATTTTGTATGTGTTGCTTGGATTTTGAGCATCTGCAAATTTTCTCTTGTTTGTGATTGAATTGCCAAGCTCTTAAACCTAGAATACAAAATCTCCATTTGCAACTGAATTCTTGCTTTCTTGACCAAATGACCGCAATCAGTAAGGGCAGACAACAACAACTCCACCATGATTATCCTAAATGTAGGTGTCCCACAAGGCTGTATCCTCAGCCCTCTGCTCTACTCCCTATACACTCATAACTGTGTGGTAGATTCTTCTCGAGTCAATTACCAGCATAGTTAGGCAAATTTCAAACCAGCATGAGTTGGAGTACAAGAAGGTGTCAAAGAACCTATTGACATGGTGTCATGACAACCAGATTTTGATCAATGTCAACAAATCAAAAGAGCTAGTGATTAACTTAAGGAAGTGGGGTAGAGCAGATGCTCCTCTTAAATCGATGGTGCTGAGTTGGAAGTGGTTGAGAGTTTCAAGTTCATAGGAGTAAACATCACTGATAGCCTGTTCTGGTCCAATCGCATAAAAGCCATGCAGAAGAAAGCACATCCATGCCTCTTCTTCCTTAGGAGGCTAAAGGAATTTATCATGTTCCTCAAAAATTTTTATACATACACTAGAGATTACATCCTATGCAGATACATTTTGGATTGGTTTGGTAAAGGACACTGCAAGAAACAGCAGGGAGCTGTGGACTAAACTCAGCATGTCATGAAAACCAGCCTCCACACTATTGCCACTGTCGACACTTCTTGCTGCATCAGTAAAGCAGACAACATAATCATTGACCCCTCCCACACAAGACAGGAAATACGATTCCTTACTTTTAAAAATTGCAACATTTCCGGAAGTTAGAAAGGATATTTGCTTCTTGCGGATGCCAATTTGTGTTGCACAGAATTTCTTTACACTTCCTAAAGACATTTAAATTATACCATTAATTAATATCTGTGGACTGTTTTACCTTAGTATGTACAGTATAGCTATTTCAACATAACTCCATTGGTGAACAGCAATGAGAAGATGAATTTGATTTGTAGTATCTACCGCAGAAACTGGGGAGGCCGTGGATTGGAGAAAGCTGAGTAGATGGCAAGCCTCAAGAATGATCAAGCTGGGGGATCAGAAACCCTGGTGGCAGCAGAGCAAAGAGCTACTCCACGAGAGCAAGACTGGGTCACAGTGTCTATTCCATTCCACTAGAAGACAAATATTGAAGAATTTGCAGTTTCTACAATATTGCAATAGAATAGAATAGTACAGCACATTACAGGCCCTTTGGCCCACAATGTTGTGCCAACCCTCAAACCCTGCCTCCCATATAAACCCCCACCTTAAATTCCTCCATATACCTGTCTAGTAGTCTCTTAAACTTCACTAGTGTGTCTGACTCCACCACTGACTTAGGGAGTGCATTCCACACACCAACTGCTCTCTGAGTGAAAAAACTTCCTCTAATATCCCCCTTGAACTTTCCTCCCCTTACCTTAAAGCCATGTCCTCTTGTATTGAGCAGTGGTGCCCTGAGGAAGAGGCACTGGCTGCCCACTCTATCTATTCATCTTAATATCTTGTACACCTCTATCATGTCTCCTCTGATCCTTCTCCTCTCCAAAGAGTAAAGCCCTAGCTCCCTTAATCTCTGATCATAATCCATACTCTCTAAACCAGGCAGCATTCTGGTAAATCTCCTCTGTAACCTTCCCAATGCTTCTACATCCCTCCTATAGTGAGTCAACCAGAACTGGACACAGTACTCCAAGTGTGGCCTAACCAGAGTTTTATAGAGCTGCATCATTACACCGCGTCTCTTAAACTCTAACCCTCGACTTATGAAAGCTAACACCCCATAAGCTTTCTTAACCACCCTATCTACCTTTGAGGCAAATTTCAGGGATCTGTGGACATGTACCCCCAGATCCCTCTGCTCCTCCACACTACCAAGTATCCTGCCATTTACTTTGTACTCTGCCTTGGAGTTTGTCATTCCAAAGTGTACTTCCTCACACATCTCCGGGTTGAACTCCATCTGCCACTTCTCAACCCACTTCTGCATCCTATCAATGTCTCTCTGCAATCTTCTACAATCCTCTACACTATCTACAACACCACCAACCTTTGTGTCGTCTGCAAACTTGCCAACCTATCCTTCTACCCCCACATCCAGGTCATTAATAAAAATCACAAAAAGTGGAGGTCCCAGAACAGACTACTAGACAGGTATATGGAGGAATTTAAGGTGGGGGTTTTTATGGGAGGCAGGGTTTGAGGGTTGGACACCACTAGTCACAACCCTACAATCTGAAAGTACTCCCTCCACTATGACCCGCTGCCTTCTGCAGGCAAGCCAATTCTGAATCCACCTGGCCAAACTTCCCTGGATCCCGTGCCTTCTGACTTTCTGATAAGCCTACCGTGTAGAACCTTGTCAAATGCCTTACTAAAATCCATGTAGATCACATCCACTGCAATACCCTCATCTATATGCCTGGTCACCTCCTCAAAGAACTCTATCAGGCTTGTAAGACACGATCTGCCCTTCACAAAGCCATGCTGACTGTCCCTGATCAGACCATGATTCTCTAAATGCCCATAGATCCTATCCCTAATAATCTTTTCCAACAGCTTTCCCACCAAAGATGTAAGACTTACTGGTCTATAATTACCCGGACTATCCCTGCTATCTTCTTTGAACAAGGGGACTACATTTGCCTCCCTCCAATCCACTGGTACCATTCCCGTGGACAACAAGGACATAAAGATCCTAGCCAGAGGCTCAGCAGTCTCTTCCCTCACCTCATGGAGCAGCCTGGGGAATATTCTGTCAGGCCCCGGGGACTTATCCATCCTAATGTATTTTAACAACTTCAACACCTCCTCACCCTTAATATTAACATGCTCCAGAACATTGGCCTCACTCATATTGTCCTCACCGTCATCAAGATCCCTCTCACTGGTGAATGCCGAAGAGAAGTATTCATTGAGGACCTCGCTCACTTCCACAGCCTCCAGGCCCATCTTCCCACTTTTATCTCTAATCGGTCCTACCTTCACTCCTGTCATCCTTCTGTTCTTCACATAACTGAAGAATGCCTTGAGGTTGTCCTTTACCCTACTCACCAAGGCCTTCTCATGCCCCCTTCTCGCTCTTTAGGTCAGAACTTTGTGTTCAATTTCTCTGATATGCCACTTTGACCATGTCTTTAATACAAAAAGCACCGGGGTTTCAAGCTTCCAAAGTTTACCATCAAGTGCAAGATTCATTTTAAATTGCATACCATCATCACTTGGAAAAAAGATCACCAATTCTTCAGCAAAGCTGATTCTGAATCTGGGAGTCCCTACAGAACAGCACCAGGGCAATACCATCACCAGAACAAGAAGCAGCCCTTCTCAAAGGCAACTTAGGATGAACAAAAAAAAAAGTAAAAAGCTGTTACTATCTGAAATGTCTGACAGCAATTCAACAGCTAATGTTTGAAATAAGAACTGGTGCAGTTTATCATGGGTTAATTTCTCGTTTATGCATTGACCAGATAGAGATGAATTGTATTTTTCTTATCTGGTATGCACAGCAAGTGTTATCATTCGAGAAATGAAGACACTTCTACACAATGTGAATTACCTTGCCTATTTGTTATATCGTGCAGCATTGCCCCAAACACAATCTATTTCCATAGCAACATACAATGCTTAAATTGCTGTCTGGTAAACTCCTCACTGCTGTAAAATTGTATAAGGAACTAATCCAAAAACATTTTTTTTACATATACTCTATATATCTGTGAGATTCATTGCAGTTTTATATTTCAATGTATGTGCAATAGTCCTGGAAATATATTTCTAATATATAATTTATTTCTAATTATGAAAATTAATACTTATATTCTGAATATTTAATTCTTGAGGCAATTTGAATCTGGTTTATTATCATTGAGATACAGTAAGTCATGAAATCAGTTGTTTTGTGGCAGTAGAACAGTGTAAGACATAAAAATTTACAATAAGTTAGAAGAAAAATAAAATAAATAAACAGTGCAAAAGGGGAATAGCAAGATGGTGTTCAAGACTTCATGCACTGTTCAGAAATCTGATGGCGAAGGGAAAGAAGCTGTTCATAAAACACTGCGTGTGCTTCTTCAGGCTCCTGCACCTCCTCCCTAATGATAGTAATAAAAAGACAGCATAACCCAGTCATTGAGGGTCCTTAATGATGGATGCCATATCTTTAAAACATAACTTTTGAAGATGTGGGGAGGCTTAAGCCCCAAATTGATCTGGCTGAGTCTACAGCCCTTTTCTGAGTTTATGGAGTGATACCGACTTGTATATCGGCATTTTTCAACCAGGCAGAGACACAGTCAGTCACAATGCTCTCCATGGTTCATCTGTAAAAATTTGTTAGTCTTTGATGATATACAGTCAGCCCTCCTTATCCACGGATTCAACCAACTGTGGATCGGGAAAACCCGGAAGTTCTCTCTCCAGCACTCGTTGTTTGAGCATGTACAGACTATTTTTTCTTGTAATTATTCCCTAAACAATACCGTATAACAACTATTTACATAGCATTTACATTGTATTAGGTATTATAAGTAATATAGAAATGATATAAAAGTACAGGCAGTCCCAGGGTTATGAATGAGCTCCATTCCTGAGTCCATCTTTAAGTCGGATTTGAAGTCGGAACAGGTACATCCTGTATTACTTAGCGTCAGTTAGTCAAATGTTTTTCTTAGTATATAGTACATATTTTACCTTTCTATGTATATAAAACACTTAAGAAACATACATATTTCAATAATTAAACCACTGCATTGCTTTGTAATAATTGTAGCTTTCATTGGGGCAGGGCCTTTCACATGCTCCATTAAAATTGTTCTGGTCATTGACTGACTGTAGCCTAACGCATTTCCAATGACTGATGGCATTTCACCTCTTTCCGATTGCTTTATTACTTCCACCTTATTTTCAATTGTGATCGTGATTATTTTCATGAACAGAAACACTGCGGATTCAGGGCTGCGCCGGGACCTAATGTCCACCACACTGAGAAATGTTAAATAAAGTCCGGGGTTCCGCTGGGTCCTAAGGAACACAGCATTGAGACAGGTTAAATAAGGGACTTGAGCATCCACGTTTTTTGGTTTTTTGGTATCCGAGGGAACCAATCTCCCACTGATAAGGAGGGCCGACTGTATAGAATCTTCTCAAACTCATAATGAAGTATAGCCACTGGCATGCCTTCTTAGTGAGTGGATCAATATGTGAGCCCAGGGCAGATCCTCTGAGATGTTGATGCCCAAGAACCTGAAGCTGCTCACCCTGAAAGTAGCTGTGTGCTTTCTACTGACTTGCTCTTCCTGAAGTCAAGACAGCAAAGAAGTGTTTGCTGTCTTGAAGGAAATTAGGGTGGATAAATCTCCAAGGTCTGACAAGGTGTTCCAAGCTAGGAGACTAGTGCAGAAATTTCAGGGGTCCTCGCAAACATACTTTAAGTGTCCTTAGCCACGGGTGTGGTGCTGGAGAGCTGGAGGATAGCTAATGCTGTTCTGTTGTTTAAGAAAGGCTTTAAGAATAACCCAGGAAATTATAGAATGGGTAAGTTATTGGAAGGTATTTCAAGGGAGTGGACATATAAGTATTTGGATAGACAATCAATGATTAGGAATAGTCAACATGACTTTGTGTGGTAGGTCTTGTCTAACCAATCTTATAGAGATATTTCAAGGAAGCTACCAGGGAAGTTAATAAAGGAAATGCAGTGAACATTGTCTACATAGGCTTTAGCAAGGCCTTTTAGCAAGGAGGTTGATCAAGAAGGTTCAGTCACTTGGTATTTAAGATGAGGTAGTTAATTGGATTAGATATCAGCTTTGCTGAAGAAGGCAGAGAGTTGTAATAGATGGTTCTCTCTCTTACTGGAGGCCTATGGCTAGTGGTGTGCCATAGGGATTGATGCTGGATCTACTGTTATTTGTCATCTATGTCAATGATCAGAAAATTTTGCAAAAAACACTGAGATTGGGTGTGTAGTGGACATTGCAGAAAACTATCAAAGCTTGCAGTGGGATCTAGAACACCTAAAAAATGGGCTGAAATTTTGCAGATAAAATTTATTGCAGACAAGTGTGAGGTATTACAGTTTGGGAGGACAAACTATGGGACAATTTACACGGTGAGTGGTTTGGCACTGAGGAATGTGGTAGAACAGTGAAATCTGGAAATACAGATCCATAATTCCTAATCAAAGTTCTGAGTACAGTATTTGGGATGTTATGCTACATCTATATAAGATGTTGGTGAGGCTTAATTTGGAGTACGGTGTGCAGTTTTGATCATCAACTTATAGAAAAAAAGGCAATAAGATTGAAAGAGTGCAGAGAAAAGCTTAAAAATATGGTGCGTGATAGGGAATGTTTTATGGTGATTTTCTTGATCAGCAGCCCAAAATCCATAAAATATACTCAGAAGTATTCAGGAAGCAAAGTCTATGTTGTCCAGTGAAATCAGTTTGAGTTAAACTGCTGCAGTATCCCATAATGTATTGAATTGTTTCTGATTTCTCGTGGCATTTTCTGCATTTATCATCTTGAATTTGTTGGTCTTTTATTATGTATTTTTGGTCATTTTTTTCTGTTAACCACCTGGTCCTGTATTGCCCCTCTGTTTCTGGGAAGGGGTCTCCAAATCTGAGCCAGGCATTTGACGTTTCTTTGTCAACATCTAGCTTGCTCAGCTTTTTGAGATGTTTTCCAGAGAGGGTCATGCTCTTCCATTGGTTAACTTCTTCGTCTACAAGATAGTTATTTCATTTTTCTGGGTCGTGCTTTCATTTAAGTTTAATGGTGTGTACTTCTTATCAGAATTGCATATGCTGGCATGGAGAGCTGCATCCTGTTTTCATTGATGAAAATATATCCTCAGAAGTTTTATCTAACTGTTGTGTAATTTTTTTATGTCTATTATTCCTCTTCCACCTTTTGTCCTAGTTAGTGTTAATCTAAGCGCATTCGAGTGTATATAGAGTTTTCTAAAATTTGCCATTTCAGTTCTTTTTCTCTTTGTAAATTTTCCAGATCAGTTTCAGAACAGGATATTGTTTTAAAAAATGCTAATATGAGTATAGTGAAAGTGTTTATTGCCTTTGTTATAATTTTACTATTGGTCCTTGTTTGGCAGATTTTCTTAAGTCTGTTGAAAGCTTCCCCTTTATCATACTATGATCAATTTTCATTGTTTGTTGATATCCCAGATACCTATATGTTTCATATTCATTCATTTGTTATATTGTATTCTGCTGCTCGATTTTATATTCTACTCACTCTGTTGCATCTTTCTTTATGTTTAATATTCTGCACTTACCTAGTCCAAAGTTCATGTTTATATCTTCAGAAAATAGTTCTACTATTTGAATTAATTGCTTTGTTTTACTGATGAAGGAACATATAATTTTAAATTGTTCATGTACAGAAGGTGTGTCAAAGTATAATTCGTTTGGTTGTCTCTGATTTGATAACATATTTTCATTATAATTATTATTTTTATTGTTATTAATATTATTTCTTTATTTTTCTTTTTTTATTTGCACTGCTTGCTGTCTTTTCACATTGATTGTCCATCCTGGGAGGTCTTTCAATGATTCTATTATGTTTCTTGTATTACTGTGAATGCCCACAAGAAAATTAATCTCAACTTTGTATATGCTGACAAATATGTGCTTTGATAATAAATTTACTTTGAAGTTTGGTCCACGCTGTCTATGACCTCCCGATAAGGATGTGAGGGATACAGTTGCAGAAGCAGATACAGACACCCAGGTTTTGAAGCTTGTTCATTAGTACAGAGGAGTTGGCAGTGTTGAACGTCTAGCTGTAATCAGTAAGCGGTAGCCTGATATTGGTATTGTTATTGTCCAGGTGTTGTCCAATCAACCCTATAAAATCCAGTTTATTTATAAGTAATGAGTATGGGGTCCTTAAGATGAGGGGTAAAGAATGATTAACAGACAGCATTAACGGTGTTGTCCTTCCTAGAGATCATACAGACTTATGGAAATTGTACAGAGCAATGACACAACAATATTTTCTAAAATAAAAGAGGACCACATTTTTACATTGTTTACAGCGTGTAGCAGCATAGAAAACAGATGATAGCAAATGCTTGTAGTTATGGTCATTGCTGGAGTGGACCAGTGTTAGATTTGTGAATATTTGCCTTTACAGTCTTCAGCCTGAACAGACGGAGCCTGAGGGTGCTAAATTGTTGTTATCATTTGTTTAGATAGTGGAACACAGGCTGGAGGTTGGAGACAAAGGTATAAAAAGTTTGGTGAGAAGCTGCTGAGTACGTAACCTAAGTGAGTGTGAAAGTCAATGGTTTTAGGAAGAAAACATGGGTAAGACCAGGTTTGCTACTGCTTCTTGGGAGGGTTTAAACTAGTTTGGCAGGGGATGAGAATCAAACACCAGGACAGAAGGTGAAGCAATGAAGAGAAAGGTAGGTGTCAGGACCAGGAAAAATAGACAAGAGCAAATTAGTAGGTACAATAGGATGGATGTCTGAATTGTGCATATTTTTATGCTAGGAGCATTATGGATAAGAGCATAGATCAGTACATGGAACTATAATGCTGTGTCATTACAAAGATTTGGTTGAGAAAGGGACAGGAATGGGTGCTTAATGTCCCATGTTTTTGATGTTTTAGAAGAGTTAGAGAGGGAGGGAAAATGGGTGGGGGGAGTTTCAGTATTAATTAGAATCAATATCATAGCTGTACTCAGAGGGGACATAATGGAGGGCTCATTCTCTGAGTCCATACGGGAAGAATTCAAACATAGGAAGGTGCAATCACTCTGTAGGGATTGCACTACAGATCCCAAATAGCCACCAGGACACTGGAGACAGATATGCAGGCAGATTAAGGAAAGGTGTTAAAACAATAGGTTTCTTGTCATGGTGGACTTTAACTTCCCTAATATAAACTGGGTCCTTGTTAATGCAAGTGGATTAAATGGGGAAGAATTTGTTAGGTGCATCCAGGAAGATTTCTTAAATCAATATGTAGTTAGTCCAACAAGAGGAGGATCTGGTGTTGGGTAATGAGCCTAGCTTAGAGACCAACCTTTCAGTGGGTGGGCAGTGATGGGACAGTGACCATAATTTCTTAAGTTTTAAGATATCCACAGTATATATAGGATAATTATGGACCTTGCAGTAGAGTACTAACTTGGAGTACAGAACATTGGGCAGGAACTAGGGAGAGTTAATTGGGAACAGCCGTTTATGGGCAAGTCCACATCCGACATGTGGAGGGTGTTTAAAGGCCACTTGCACAGTGTTCAGGTCAATAACAGGTATATTCCAGTCTGAAGGAAGGACAAGTACGGCAAGGTAAGTAAAACTTGGGTGTTGAGGCAGGTGATAAATTTAGTCAAGAAGAAAAAGAACAAGTATGGGAAAACAAAGCTTGGGAAACTAGAATGAAACAGTGCCCTTGAGGATTATAAAGACGCCAAAAAAGGACTCAAGATGGGTATTAGAAAAGCCAAGAGAGGCCATTAAAAGTCCTTGGCAAATAGGATTAAAGGGTATTCCAAGGCATTCTATACATACATCAAAAACAATAAGATAACTCGGGTGGGAGTAGAATCACACAATGATAAAGGGGTAATTTCCTTGGATGTGAAGGATGTGGGTGAGGTTCTTAATGAGTACTTTACATCAATATTTACCAAGGAAAAGGACATGGTGGATAGGGAGATCAGTACTGAGACTATTAATATGCTAGGGCATTCGGAAGCAAAGGAGGAGTTAGTGTTGGGTCTCTTAAAGAGGATTAAGGTGGATAAATCCCCAAGGACCGATGGGATTTACTACAGGTTCTGATGGGATTTAGTCCAGGCTATTGAGAGAAGCATGCAAAGAGATTACTGGGGCTTTGACCAATATATTTAGAAGAAACATAGACAGACAGACAGACAACCATATTTTATTGATCCCAAGGGAAGCATAGAAAACCTACTGCACAATACAGGCTCTTCGGCCCATTTCTGCCAAACATGTCCCTACCTTAGAAATTACTAGGCTTACCCATAGCCCTCTACTTTTCTAAGCTATATGTACCTATCCAAAAGTATTAAATGACCCTATCGTATCCATCTCCACCACTGTTGCTGGCAGCCCATTCCACGCACACACCACTCTCTGAGAAAAAAACTTAACCCTGACATCTCCTTGACATCTACCCCCAAACACCTTAAACCTGTGTCCTCGTGACAAACATTTCAGCCCTGGGAAAAAGCCTCTGACTATCAACATGATCAATACCTCTCATCATCTTATACAACTCTATCAGGGCATCTCTCATTCTCCGTCACTCCAAGGAGAAAAGGGCAAGTTCACTCAATCTGTTTTCATAAGGCATGCTCCCCAATCCAGGCAACATCCTTGTAAATCTCCTCTGCACCCTTTCAATGGCTTCCACAACCTTCCTGTAGTGAGACGACCAGAACTGAGCACAATACTCAAGTGGGGTCTGACCAGGGTCCTATATAGCTGCAACATTACCTCTCGGCTCCTAAATTCAATTCTATGATTACTGAAGGCCCATACACCGTACACATTCTTAACCACAGAGTCAACCTGCACAGCTGCTTTGAGTGTCCTCTGGATTCCGACCCCAAGATCCCTCTGATCCTCCACATTGCCAAGAGGCTTACAATTAATACTATATTCTGCCTTCATATTTGACCTACCAAAATGAACTACTTCGCACTTATCTGGGTTGAACACCATCTGCCACTTCTCAGCCCAGGTTTGCATCCTATCATTGTCCTGCTGTAACCTCTGACAGCCCTCCACACTATCCACAACATCTCCAACCTTTGTGTCATCACCTTTTTGTCCTCTCTAGTCAGATTAATGAGCATTTGGAAAGTTATGGCATAACTAGGGAGACCTAGTATGGTGCTGTACACTGAAGTCATGTCTGACTAACTTTATTGAGTTTTTTAATGAGGTGATGAGGGTAATTGATGATAGTAGAACTGTGGATTTTGTCTACTTGTAATTTAGTAAGGCATTTGACAAGGTCCCTCAAGGAAGGCTTATCCAGAAGAGTAAGATGCAATGAGTCCATGGTAAATTAGCCATTTGGGTTCAGAACTAGTTTGTCCATAGAAGGCAGAAGGTTGTGATCGAAGGGACTTATTCTAGCTGGAGGTCTGCGATTCGTCGTGTTCAGCCGAGATCTCTGCTGTTTGTGACATATATGGATGACCTGGATGAAAATGTAGATAGGTTAGTACATTTTCAGATGACAGGCAAGAATACAGAGAATTATAGATCATCTGCAGTTATGGGTGCAGAAATTGCAGATGGAGCTTAACCCAGCCAAATGTGAAATGATGCACCTTGGAAAGTCAAATATAAAGAGACAGTACACTGTTAAGGGCAAGGTAGTTCGCTGAAAGTGGCTTCACAAGTTGATAGATTGATAGGTCTGAAGGTAGGTAAGTCACCTGGACCAGATGGTGTACACCACAAAGTGCTGAAAGAGGTGGCTGAAGAGATTGCGGAGGCATTAGTAATGATCTTTCAAGATTCACTAGATTCTGGAATGGTTCCAGAAGACTGGAAATTGCAACTGTCACTACACTCTTCAAGAAGGGAGACAGGCAGAAGAAAAGAAATTATGGGCCAGTTAGTCTGACCTCAGTGGTTGGGAAGATGTTGGAGACGATTATTAAAGATGTGGTTTCAGGGTACCTGGAGGCACATATTAAAGTAGGACATAATCAGCATGGTTTCCTCAAGGGAAAATCTTGCCTGACAAATCTGTTCGAATTCTTGGAAGGAATAACAAGCAGGATAGACAAAGGAGAATTGTTTGATGTTGTGTACTTGGATTTTCAGAAGGCTTTGACAAGGTGCCACACTTGCGGCTGCTTAGCAAGCTGCGAGCCCATGGTATTACAGGGAAGATTCTAGCATGGATAAAGCAGTGGCTGACTGGCAAGAGGCAAAAAATGTGAATAAAGGGAGCCTTTTCTGGTTGGCTGCTGGTGACCAGTGGTGTTCCACATGGGTATGTGTTGGGATAGATTCCGGTTACATTATGTGTTAATGATTTGGATGATGGAATCGATGGGTTTGTTGCAAATTTTGCAGAGGATACAAAGATTGGTGCAGGGACAGATACAGATAGTTTTCAGGGAAATACAAAAGCTACAGGACTTTGACAGATTAGGAAAATGGGCAAAGAAGTAGCATATGGAATATAGTGTCAGCAAGTGTATAGTCATGCATTCTGGTAGTAGAACTGAAAGGGTTGACTATTTTCTAAATGGAGAGAAAACCAAAAACTGAGGTGCAATGGGAGATTCATGAAAAGGATTCCAGATTTGAACGGTTTGCCATATGAAGAGCATTTGATGGCTCTGGGCCTGAATTCAATGGAATTCAGAAGAATGAGGTGTGACCTCATTGAAACCTATTGGATGGTGAAAGGCCTTGAGGGAGTGGATGTAGAAAGATTGTTTCCTATGGTAGGAGAGTCTAAGACCAAAGGATACAGCCTCAGAAAAGAGGGACATCCTTTTAGAAAATGGATGAGGAGAAATTTCTTTAGCCAGAGAGTGGAAAAACTTCGAATTCTTTGCCCCAGGCAGCTGTGGAGGCCAAGTCTGTATGCATATTGAAGGCAGAGTTTGAATGATTTTTGATTGGTCAGGTCATTTAGGGATATGGGGAGAAGGCAGGAGATTTGGCTCTGAGAGGAAAAATAGATTGGCCATGATGAAATGGTGGAGTGGACTCAATGGGCCAAATGGCCTAATTCTGCTCCTATATGTTATGATTTTATGGTCTTAAGAAAACACTTGGCATGCTTGCCTTTCTTAGTTGTGGCACTGAGTTCAAAAATCAGGAGATTTATTGCAGCTAGTGTTGCACCTTGGTAGGCCTAATGTAAAGTATCAGTACACTGTTAAGGGCAGGATAGTTCTCTGAAAGTGGCTTCACAAGTTAATAGGTTGGTTAAGAAGTCATATGGCACACTTGCCTTTCTTAATTAAGGCAGTGAATTCACTGTTTAGGAAGTTTTACTGCAACTTTATAGAACTCTAGTTAGGCTGCTTCTGGAGTCCTGCATACAGTTCTGGTCACCCAGTTATGGAAAAGATCTCAAGGCTTTGGAGAGAGTGCAGATGTGGTTTACCAAGAAGCTGCCTAGATTAGAGGACATATGCTAGAATGAGAGATTGACAAATTTGGGTTGTTTTCCCTGAAGCAGTAGAGACTGAGAGGAGATCTGATAGATGTTTATAAGATAACGAGAGGCACAGATATAATAGATACACAATATCTTTTTCCCAGGTTTGAAATGTCCAATAATAAAGGACAGGAATTTAAGGTGAGATGTGAGGGGCAAGATTCTTTCTCTGTGGTTAGTGCCTAGAATGCTTAGGATTGTGGTGGTGGAGCCAAATACCTTAAGGACTTTTAAGAGACATTTAGATAGTTACATGAATGTGAGGAAAATGGAGGGATAAGAACATTGTGTAGGCAGAAGTGATTAATTTAGTTAGCCTTTTGATTGCTTATTTAACTGGTTCAGTACAACATTGTGGGTTGAATGACTTGTTCCTGTGCTCTACTGTTCTGTTCTAAGTTCTGTGTTCTGTTGTTGCACGTAGATTGTTAATTTAGTTTTGGATATACCTGTAGCACTATGCATTAGGCCTATGTAAAATACCAGTAGATAATTCCACCTAAAAAATTGTTGACTAAAACTGTAAATTTCTAACTTTTAATTTCAGCTGATAACTAACCCAGAAAATATTCAAGCTAAGTTTGAACATTGATTGAATGGAAATTTCCGTTGATATTCAGTTGTTTTATTTTTGCCTCCTCCTTAGATCATCAAGGCTCCATCTGCCCCCTTGGCAGGATTATAACCATAAACTGCAAAAACAACAGCTTGTATTTATACAATGCCTTTAACACAGCAAAACATCCAAAGAAACTTCAGAGGAACGTTGTCAAGAAAAATTTAACCATGGTGCATAATATAGCATTTCACACTTCAAATAAACTGGCAGAGATTTGGATGATTCCATATGAGACAATTGTTTCAGTTCTTCTCACTGTTAACCTACCAAACACAGTGAATGCCGTTACATCTATGTGGTAAACATATATCTGTCTGGACATGCCCCTCTGCTGACTGCTCCTGTGGCTCCACCCACAGACCCCTGGATAAAGGTGATTGTGTCACTGCTCCTCCCACAGTCCAGGGCAGTCATCCGGTATGGACGTGCTCCATTTTACTGCTAATAAAACCCTTTCAATATTTACTCTACTTCCAGTCTTTTGGGGTTATTGATAGTGCATCAATCTACAAACATTTATTCATAAAAGAATTAAATTGTAGTTTTAGTTGTTATTAGTGGGCTTTGACTTCAGCAAATAATGGAGAGGTGTGATTTTATTTTACATTATGGAGGCCAATGCCCTGTAGCCTTGAATTGCAGGTAAACAGAAAATGTTACTATGTATTCAATCCCTACTTAACAAGTCCAGTAAGACAATCCAAAGTATTGTAAAGTCAATTTATTGCTGCTTACAAATAAATCAAATGAAAATAATCAACTGCTTTGAAAACTGTTCTTCTACAATAATACATAATATAGTGAGGGACATGCAGTTATACTTTGGGCTTTAAACAGGGGCTGCTTTCTCATTTGGATAGACAATGGTGGGAAATGGCTAGTTGTTTAATTTGTATTTCTATATAGAGCAGTGAATTGTAATGAAATACATATGTTATACTGGACATGTTGAAAGAGAATTTCATTGCCAACTTACTAATAAAGATTTTTTTATCTCATCATCAACATTTATCTTATTCCATAAATTACTGAAGAGAATTTACCCTGCTGTCAAACAGAAATAAAGGCACATGCCTTGGTATACAGTTAACCATTTAATACTTGATCACGGAGAGCCATTTCAAGACCCTGCCAATGTCAGGTTAGATCTTAAATCTATACAGTAAACTTTGGGCAATAGCTAACAGCTAAACATGGTCAGTGATTTCAAGAAGCACTTGTTATGTTTCAGCCAGTTTACGAATGCTTCCGTACGGTAGACAAAATTAGAACTGCATGATCACATTCAGTTCCCCTATTAGCCAGAGAAGTTTGGACAAAGGTTAGCAATATCTCATTATTGGTATGACCTATTATTAGCAAGACAGAGCCTGCATCTTATCCTGTCACCTTTATGATCCAAATCTTGGCCAGTAGTTAGCTAGTCAAGCTTGACAACAAAACCTTATTTTTTTTCCACAGTGCCCTCCTTTTGGATCATCCGATGAGTCTTATCCCTCACCCATCTCTTCAGGACACTTTTTTATTTCCTCAGGATAGGGATCATCATGCCCAGGTGTAAAGGACTCATGCTTACATAGGCTTATTCATCACATTCTGGATCAACAGATTCCCATTTAACTCATGAGAATACCGTTACAGGAGGAGCTGGAGGCCAGGTTATCTAAGAAAAGGCACATCGTGGGACCAGGACCACTAGTAGGATCATTACCAAAATTAGCCTGTGATGGGTGAGGTTTTCTCTGCACATACTCCTTCCCGTTAACTGACCAGTCCTGTTTTCCTGTCACCAGCACTTCTTATCTGTTTGTGTAGCTACATGCAATCTAGGCACATTATGATTTGTTAAATTATAGTTAGGCATATACAATAATTCAAAGCAATTTCCCTTAAAGAATGCTGATACAAATGACATTCATGCAGCTTTTTTTGTATGCTGATTATCTATTCCCACCTGCATCCATTCCTTCCTTTTCTCTGGCCAATATTAGCTTTTAAAATTACTGGTTATTTTATCAAAGCATTTTACTCCCTTCTCATTGAAGGGAATTGGCTTCGTGCATAGGAATCCCCATATACACCCAACAATTACCAAGAAAATCTGCAGATGCTGGAAGTCCAAGCAATACGCACAAAATGCTGGAGGAACTCAACAGGACAGTCAGCATCTATAGACAAGGGTACAGTTGATGTTTCAGCCAAGATCCTTCAGCAGGAGTCCATGTAGCATATTTCTAAGCTAAGCCCAGGTAAGGATTATAGGTTTTCTCCAGCATAGTAAACCCCAATAGTCCACACAACAAAGTAATTTCTTCGTAATTCAGTTCTCCATCTTCCCTTCTTCAGGAGAAGATAACTTTCACTTGGTTCCTTATTTCCAGTCAAACTTCCTTTGGACTTTCACAGCAGTTCTTGTCAGCAGAATCACCTGAAAGGGCCCTTTCCACCTAGGAGAAAGAAAGCCCTTCTTAAGTGTCTTTACATGTACGTAGTCTCCAGGTTTAAAGGGATGGCTGCAGTAAGAAAACAACCACCTGTCTTTGGTTTGCTCTTATTGCTTTACCTAGGGCTTTGACAATATCAATGATCTTCTCATCGGTCCAGACCAGAGACGTTTGTGCACTACTCGAAGGAGGCTGAGATCCTGGCAGCATTAGCCTTCCTACTAGTTTGCATACTGTCCTAACCGCTCAACAGATGACGCCATTGCAATCACCCTCCACCTGGCCCTAACCTACCTGGACAAAAAAGACACATACGTTCGAATGCTGTTCATAGACTTCAGTTTAGCATTCAACACAATCATCCCTCAGAAACTGATTGGAAAGCTGAGCCTACTGGGTTTGAACACCTCCCTCTGCAACTGGATACTAGACTTCCGGACTGGGAGACCTCAGTCAGTCCAGATCGGAGGCAGCATCTCCAACATCATCACACTGAGCATGGGAGCCCCCCCAGGGCTGTGTGTTCAGTCCACTGCTGTTCACTCTGCTGACCCATGTCTGTGCTGCAACACACAGCTCGAACCACATCATCAAGTTTGCCGATGACACGACCATGGTGGGTTTCATCAGCAAGAACGACAAGCCAGCATTCAGAGAGGAGTGAGGCAGCTAACAGATTGGTGCAGAGCCAACAACCTGTCTCTTAATGTGAACAAAACAAAAAAGATGTTTGTTGACTTCAAGAAGGCACGGAGCGACCAGTCTCTGCTGAACGTCAACGGCTCCTCAGTAGAGATTTTTAAGAGCACCAAATTTCTTGGCAGAGAAATCTCACCTGGCAGAGAATCTCACCTGGTCCCTCAACACCAGCTCCATAGCAAAGAAAGCCCAACAGCGACTCTACTTTCTGTGAAGACTGAGGAAAGTCCATCTCCCCCCCCCCATCCTCATCACATTCCACAGGGGTTGTATTGAGAGCATCCTGAGCAGCTGCATCACTGCCTGGTTCAGAAATTGCACCATCTCAGATCACAAGACCCTGCAGTGGATAGTGAGATCAGCTGAGAAGATCGTCGAAGTCTCTCTTCCCGCCATTACGGACATTTACACTACACGTTGCATCCACGAAGCAAACAGCATTATGAAGGACCTCACACACTCCTCATACATACTCTTCTCTTTCCTGCCATCTGGGAAAAGGCACCAAAGCATTCGGGCTTTCACGACCAGACTATGTAACAGTTCCTTCCCCAAGTCATCAGACTCCTCAATACCCAGAGTCTGGACTGACACCAATTTATTGCCCTCTACTGTACCTATTGTCTTGTTTATTCTTTATTGTATTGCCAGCTCTGTTTTGTGAACATTATGCAGTCCTGGGTAGGTCTATAGTCTAGTGTAGTTTTTTCTGTGTTGTTTTTATGTAGTTTTGTGTAGTTTTTGTACTGCTTCATGTAGCACCATGATCCTAAAAAATGTTGTCTGGTTTTTACTGTGTACTGTACCAGTAGTTAGGGTTGAAATGACAATAAAACGTGAATTGACTTGATGACCTCGAAAGGTGCCAATTTAGTTTTTGGCTCACCTGATTTAGTAGAGTGTGTACTGCTATGGGAAGAGCCTCTGGCCATTTCAATCCAGTTTCCAAGCCATACCTTAGCCAATATATCTTTTAATATTCCATTCATTCTTTCCACAAGTCCTGAGGACTGGGGCTGATACAGAATGTGATTTTCCAAAGTAAATGCAAACGCCTGACCAAATTCCTTAATTAATTTACTTGTTAAATGTGTCCCTCTATCACTGTTAAGCTTGTATGGAATCCAAAATCTGGGAATAATTTCCTTCATGAATGCCTTTACCACAGATTGAGTATCATCATTTCTAGTGGGAATCTCTTCCACTCATTTGGAGAACCTATCTACAATCACTAATAGATGTGCACAAGTCTATCTGCAAATTGGCAAATGGTGCCTTTGCAGGTAGCAAGTGATCAAATTTAGCAGATGACTTTCCCCTATTTTTTCACAGAACATCTCAGAGCTTCGCATAACCTGTCCCACAGTTACTGCTAGTCCAGGTGCAAACCATTGTTGATGTATAATACCCCTGATTCCTGGGACACACAGGGTGATTATCTGGATGTTGCCACACCTCCTCACAGTTCCTAAAGTTCTGCTTTTCTTTCCATACTCCCTTCTCCTTTACCGGGATCCCGTCTTAGCCAGAAATTCCATTTTGCAGGATTGGGGTAGCGGTTACAAGAGTACATTGCACCTGCATATGAACTAACATTGTTTTTCCTGCATTAAGGGTTCCTTTAGCAGCTGCGTCTACAGCAGTTCCTTTAGTTATGGGATCTGAGGCATTAGTGTGAGCTTCGCATTTAATGACAGCAATTTGTTTGGGCAACTGCACTGGTTGTAGCAATTTTTTTTATGTGATATGCAAGCTGAATGGGTCTAATCACAGATGTAATGAACCCCCAAAGGCATACCTAGAGTCTATACTGATGTTTACTGTGTATTCCTCATGTTAGGGCAAAAAGCTCCACTGCCTGAACAGAAGTTCCTTGGGGAAGAGTTTATACCTCTAAAGTTTCAAAGGCAGTCACTTTTGCATAGCTTGCCAATAGTGAGCTGTCCGTAAAGAGTATTAAATCAGGGTTGTCAAAGTGGATAGGTCAGGCCATCTCTGCTACTTTCTCACAGTCATGGGGTTCTGAGGGCTCCATCATAGGAATCAGCCTCCCTGCTTTGAGCATGGGTAATAACAGAATATTACAAAGACATTGAGTTAATCACAGAACCCCTTGTGGGTCCCCAAGGAAGAGTTCCTCATGTTTCCGTTTAAACTGTACCTCAGCTGCAATTCCCTCAGGGCCAAAATTACCCTCCCCAATAAGAATATTAGCTCCCACTTGCCTTCATGTTGATTTTCTTGGTTTCTATAATCATTATCAGGACCTGGATCCCTGAAGGCCACAGGACAATGTAATACAGTTACTAGTTTACAAGTTCCAATCAAATTATCCAAGAATTCCCCCACTTTAATGTCGACTTCTATTTGCTGCCACAGCCAATCTCCCCAGAGTTTTCCCCCAATTTGCCAGCTGTAGAGAGCTGCTGGACTTTGTGATTGTTCAATTTTATGTAGCGTTATATTGCAGAGCTCAGGTACTCTATTCTCAGGGATTTCAAGATACAATCCTTTGGAAATACAAGGAATAATGGCATTTACTTTACAGACTGTTTGACATCCAAACAAATTAAGAGGTGAGTTCTATGCTACAACATATGCTTCATCAATTAAATTTTATCTCTATCTTTATTTCAGCCAGCTCAGACATAGGAACTCGCTAATCCTACAGTTTTAATACTTTGGCTGCCTTTTGTTAATGCCACTTCAGATTAGTCAATTTAGAAGAATGTGTTACCTCTGGTCAGAGACAATTTATAAATATTTGCACTGCCAGTGGGTTGTATCCTGCTAGGGATTATCCCTGCACTAGATTCCCAAGTATCTTTAAACTGGGCAATAAAAGCAGCAGTAGTCTCCCCCTTCTTTTACTGATATTTAGTTACTTGTCCAATATCACTGTGTTGCCTGGCTCCTATGAGAGTGGCATCTTTTGCTCTGTTCAGCCAATCATTTATTCCGTCAGTAGGACTCCATTCCCCCTGTTTCCCGATGGAGGGACCCAGTCCCCTTGGGTTGCACAGGGAAATCCTGTTCTAACTCCTGGCCAGGAAGTTCCATAGGCTACCTTGTACAATGCCTGGACCTCTCTGGGTAATAGATTAAGCATTTGGCAAGTCTGGACCAACCAGTTTTGGAAGGCTACTGGTTTGCTTCACTAATCATGCTGTGTACCTCTGCTAGGGTCCAGGGTTTAAGTATCAGGACATTCTCTACCATTATATGAGGAGCTTGGTACAGCGAGTCTGAGTTATTCATCACTGCCTCCTCAGGGGTTGTTGCTGTTGCCTGAGCTATTGGCAGTCTCAATGCTGGGACAGCCATTTCTATTATCTCCATATTATCCTTTTGTGTATTCTTATTTATCAGTGCCTTTGTCAGAGGATCGGTGGGGCACGATTGAAGAAATGATTCACCCGGATTCTTTCTCTTTGAGTCTTGCATTGAAACTTACCATTGTTATTACCTATTTTCCTTCTCAAGTTACTGTTGAAACAATCTTTTAGCAACTATACAAAATCAAATATTCTTTACAGTTAATATTTACAATTCCTTTTCCTCTAAGTTTGGCTAATAATTTACCAATAAGAGAGGTCTCTTCTCTTACCATTTATTCTAAATGTTACCCTTCTAGAGGTCTCAGTATCCCTCTTCCAACTCTCCTCTTGTTCCTTTACTTGAACTCAGTGGTGGTCACCAGTCTGATCTCGACCCCTCTTCCTCGAGCAAGTCAAAGGATGGGTTCACCCTCATCTGGTCTTCACTTCTGTCTTTCAAGCGGGTCTCATGGATGGGTTAATTTGGAATCCTGTATCATAGGAATCCCATCCTCATTGCCAATTTACTGTAGAGAATTTACCCCATTATCAAACAGCAAAAGACAGACTCAGTATACCATTATCCCTTTAATACATGATCATGGAGAGCCATTTCAAGACTCTGCTAAATAAACTTGGCCAGCGATTCCAAGCAGCTCTTGTTAGGTATCAGCCAATTTACAAATGCTTCCATGCAGTACACAAAAGAACTGCATGTCCGCATTCAGTTCGCCAATTAACCAGACAGAGTCAGACAATGGTTAGTAATACCTCTATATTGCCATGAGATAGACAGAAAGGGTGTAAGTCGCTTTGTTTCTTGGACAACGGTCAGCAACACTTCATTACAGACATGACCTATTGTCAGCTAGTACAAGCAAGACAGGGTCTTCCACTTGTCCTGTCACCATCAAGACCTAAATCTTGGGCAATGCTTAGCTAATCAAGCTTGACAACAAAATTTAATTTTCTTCCACACATGCTATATTTCCCATCCATTTTTCCCCCTGAATAAAGGAAACCCATAGGTTTACATGAATATGAATAGGATATGAACCAAATGAAATCAAGTAGGACTAGCTTGAATGGGCACCTAAATTGCCATGGACAAGTTGGGCTGAAGGGCTTTTTTGCATGCTGTAAGTGCCAGTGGCTTTATAATTGTAGCTGAGAGGTGGGGAATCTTAGTCATCTCATTGGTCTTAAGACCTATTAAATCCCTGGCCTCTATAAAATGGCTGATGATCAACATCCAGAGAAGTGTTGTTACAAATACTTAATTTCTCTCTCTCTCTCTCTGGCTGCCCTCATTCTGTCAGAAGACAAATTTCAAGGTTATATACTGCATACATATTTTGATAATAAATGTAATTTGAATCCTTTGAGTTTTCTCACTTTGTTTAATGTTTTCTTACAGGGAAGAATGCCACTTAGCCCATTGAGTCTATGTCAATTCCCAGAACAAACCCATCAGTTCTATTCTCCCACTTATTTCCTGGTAATCTGCTCTTCCTCTGAAGCCCCAGTGTCCATCTCCAATTCCACAAACCCATCTCCCATCTTCACTTTTCCAGCTACTCAGTTTTCCTGAGGCTTAGTTAACAGTAACCCATCAACAAGCAGATATGGTAGATTCTACTTAATTGGGACATATTAGAATCAGTACATGTTGGCTCACTTAAGCAGCTGTCCTAATTAGCAAAAGGTTCACAGAAATAATTTAAAAGTAGACTTAGTAACAAATTAAGTATTTAAGTGAAATACAGAAAAACATTATAACACAGCCAATAGTACTACAGTACTATAAAACTATGTACTAGTTCCTAATGGTATCCAACGGAGGAATTCATCCAGTGTACACAATAAGCAAAATCAGCGCAGACACCCAGTGCAGACAATGGACTGCTTTCATACATGCTATCAATGACTGCATCCTACAAATCTTCATTTTCACTGTAATATTCAAGATGATTGTTGATAGCCTTCAAATTCTTCATTAAGGTAGTAAAATTGTTTCATTTTCCCTCATGGCCATTTCTGGCATCTCCAAGCCTGATTGCTTGAAACCATAGTTCAAAATTGTTTTATTGCTTATTATTGCCAACTACCCATGACTAAAATCATTGCTTCATAAACACACACATCTCATGCTATTTAAAAACTATTTGCTCTAAGTATGATGTAGCATCTAATAGCTACACAAGTGCACACAGCTGACATTAGTTAGAGCTTCTTCAGCAACAGTCTCCTGCTCCAATTCAGTGGCACAATGTCCCAAAAATGATGAGAATCTCAGGAATTTTCTTGATTATTCTTTTGTTCTTTAAGAGTTGTCTCAAATACGTGGCTGCTCCGAGTAACTGATTAATTGGAATCCACTGTATTTAGATGCATGAGAAAACTGGAGAACCCAAGGTAGGTTAGGGGAGAACATAGAAACGTTATGTAGACTGTAGCCAATGTCAGGATTGAATCAAAGCTGCTGGAACTGTGCTGTGGCAGCTCTTACTGCTATACTAGTGTGCCACTATTTGTTTATCCCTATTCACTGACACTTCCCCTTCCTCTCAAACTCCTCCATCCCACCCTCTCCTCCTCTCATCTCCCTCCACCCCACCACTCTCTCTGCGTCTTAAAACTACTTTACCTCTAATTTTTCTTAGTTCTGGTGAAAGGTCATAGCCATGATTCACTAAATCTCTTTCACCCTCCATGAACACTGCCAAGCTTGTGGAGTTTCCTGAGAATTTTGTTTTATTTCAGATGTAAGATTTGTGCTACACAGCTGGAGAGGAAAATAATAGTCAAAATTTTCCATAATCTTTTATAAAAGCCTCATAATTCAATAAATATTGATCTTTTTGAAATGTTGTAATTAGGCAATTGAGCTGTTTACATTATATTAATATTTCATTCTGACAGCCTGAGTATTGAATGTCATTGCACCCACAGCATCTAGATGATCCCAACTACATTGGAGCAATTATTGTTGTATTGATACTTAGTGAGAGATTACAAATAAGTGCAATGGGGCAAAACAAAATTCAGAATCTTCAGTTAACTACATAAATCATATCTTCTTTTAATTCTTCCCTTGGGATGTGGATCACACTGGTAAGCTCATGTTTGTTGCATATCTTAATTGTCCTTGAGAAGGAGTTGTTAAACCATCTTCTCAAAGACAATATCCGACATGTTTAAGGTAAGAAGGGAGAAATTTAAAGGAGATTTTGAGGTACCTCTTTTCCACAGATGATGAAATATGAAGGTAAGCTAGCCAATCATATAAAAGAGGATACAAAAAGTTTTTTTCAGATATATAAGGAGTAAAGAGAGATGAGACTCCTGGAAAATTACGCTGGAGAGGTAGTAATGGCAGAAGAAGCCAATAAGCATTTTGTATCATTTTTCACTGTGGAAGACTTGAGCAGAAAGCCAGAAATGCGAGTTTGCTGGGGGCAAAAGTGAATGTTGAATCAAAGGATCAGAGGTGAAGAGGGTCAGTAACTTCAAATTCCTGGGTGCCACTGTCTCAGAGGAGCTGCCCTGGAATCATCATATAAATGCAATTACAATTAAAGTACATGGTGCCTCTAGCTCCTCAGGATCTCCTGCAGAGATTTGGCATCAAAAACCTTGACAAACTTCTGAAGATGTGTCGTGGAAAGTGTACTGACTGGCTACAATATGCCTGGTATGGGAACACCAATGCCTTTGGATGGAAAATCCTACAAAAAGTAGTGAATTTGTTCTAGTACTTCATGGGTAAAGTCCTCACAACCATTGAGTCCATCTACATGTAATGGTGTTGTAGGAAAGCAGTATCCATCATCAAAGATCCTCACCACCCAGGCCATGCTCTTTTCTTGCTGCTTCCTTTAGTTAGAAGGTACAGGCGCCTCAGATTCACACCACCAGGTTCAAGAATCCCTTAGCCAATGGGCTTTTGAACCAAAGAGGATAACTACACCCATCTATTGAGATGCTCCCACAACAAATGATTTTACTTTCAGAACTCTTTATCTTGTTATTTCATGCTCTCCTTATTTATTGCTATTTATTTATATTTACACTTGCAGTTTGTTGTCTTCCATGCATTTGCTCCATCACTGATCCTGTCACATTAACTGTTCTATAGATTTGCTGAGAACTCCCGCAGGAAAAAGAATCTCAGGGTTGTGTGTGGTGGCATGTATGTACTATGATAATAACTTTTATTTTGAATTTTGAACCTTATTTTGAATTTTGGATTTTGCAACCAATCAGCAAGAGGTCCAAAATGCCTACCTTTCAGTTAGGGCCACATTCAGTATTTAACAAGGCAGAACTTCGCCACAGTTTTATCACGTGTGGGATGTGGGAAGTCTGGGAGACCTTATCCCTGTTCAAATGGATGCCCTTCTTTTCTGGGCCTGCGTTCTCTGCTTTTAGCTCTCCCACCATAAGAAACATCCTCCCCACATTCACGCTTTTAAGCTTTCACTACTTGGTCACTTCTCATTCTTCTGAATTCCAGTGAACACAGGCTCAGAACCATCAAACACTTTTCAAATGACAAGCCATTCAAACCTGGAATCATTTTTGTGAACCCCGTTTCACACTGTCCAGTTTCAGCACATCCTTTCTAAGATAAGGGGCCTAAAACTGCTCACAATACTCCAAGGGAAGCCTCAGCAGTGCTTAATAAAGTTTCAACATTATATCCTTCCTTTAATATATCTGGTCCTCCTGAAATGAATGCTAACATCACATTTGCCTTCCTCATCAGACTCAACCTGCAAATTGACCTTTAGGAAATCCTGCACAAGCATTCCCAAGACCCTTTGTACCTCAGTTTTCTTCTATTTTTGCTCCATTTGAAATTAGTCCATCCTTTCAGTTCATCTACCAAAGTGCATAACTTAACTTTTCCCGACACTATATTCCATCCGCCCATTTTCCTAATCTGATTAAGTCCTTATTTGCAACGAAGCCGTCAATTCCATCATCCAAATCATTAACATTTATTGTGAAAAGAAGTGGTCCTAACACCAACCCAACACAGACACCTGTAGAACATCACTAGTCACAGGTAGCCATTACAGTAATAATGTTCAAACCTCAAATCCCTCCTCCCAGTCACAAGTACAGCAAAGCAAAGACACTGCATTTATTTCATGATGTCCTTCAAGTGAAATCTTGTCTCGCAAATTTGTTGGAAATCTTTTAGGAAATAACAAGCAGGATAAATTTAGGGTGTTGCTTATTAAGATTTTCAGAAGTTCGTTGAGAAGGTCCCACGCATGAGGCTGCTTAACAAGACAAGAGCAGATATTATTACAAGAACAATATTAGCATGGATAGAAAATTGATTAGTGGGCAGGAGGGAAGGATTAGGAACAATGTGGGCCTTTTCTAGTTGGCTGCTGGTGAGTAGTGATGTTCTGCGGGGGTTGGTGTTACAACCTTTTCTTTTCATGTTATAAGTCAATGACTTGGGTAACAGAATTGATGGCTTCTGGCCAATTTTGCAGATGATACAAAATTAGACAGTGGTATTGAGGAAACAAGGTGTCTGCAGAAGGACAGAGAGATTGGGAAAATAGCTAAAGCAGTGGTAGAAGAAATGTTGTGTAAGGGAGTGCACTGTAAAGCACTTTGATAGAAGGAATAAAGGCGTGGGGAGAAATTTCAAAAATCAGAGCTGCAAAGAGACTTGAGAGTCCTTGGGCAGGTTCCCTAAAGGTTAACTTGCAGGTTGAGTTGGTGTAAGGAAGGCAGACAGAATCCATTTCTAGATTACTGGACTATAAAAGCAAGGAGGCTTATATATAAAACGGAGGCTCTATGAAGTAGTTGTCGGACTGCACGTGGAGTATTGTGTGCAGTTCTGGGCCCCTTACCTAAGAAAAGATGTGCTAACATTGGAGAGGGTCCAGAGGAGGTCATGAGAGTGATTATGGGAATTAGAAAGTTAATGTATGAGGAACATTTTATGGCTCTGGGCCTGTACTCGCTGAAATTTAGAAGAATGAGGGGGATCATATTGAAACCTATCGAATATTAAAAGACCTAGATAGAGTGGATGTGAAGAGGATGTTTCCTATAGTGGGTGAGTTTACAACCAGAGGGCACTGCTTCCAAGTAAAGGGACATCTATTTATCCTGAGGGAGGCGAATCTATGGAAATCATTTGCACAGGTAACAAGTCATTGGGTATATTTAAGACAGAGATTGATACATTCTTGATTAATCAGGGTGTAGGCAGGAGAATGGGGTTGAGAGGGATAATAAATCAGCCATGATAGAATGGCTGAGCAGACTTGATGGACCAAATGGCCTAATTCTGCTCCTAGGTCTTATGGCTTTAAGATGCTGAGTACCTGGAATGAGGTATCAAGGAGATAGAGACAAAGTTCAACAGGAATTTGGACAGGTACCTGGATGGGAAAAGAATAAAGGTATCCAGGAAATGAGGGCAGAAGTGATTAATGTCAAAAAGTATCACAGATTGTATGGGTCAGTAAAGGCTCATCTCCTTGTTATATATGTTTATGATTCTTTCCGATCATTCTTGAAATACCACAGCTGTTTTACTGGAGGTTTCTCTGTACAGATGTTGTCTGAATGTTTCCTGCATTGTCCACTTTTGTTCTCGATTTCCAGCATTTGCTGTTTTCATAATATATGTTGGAGTGTGACTTGGATGATCATGCACCATATGCAGGTTAGAGGTCCCACAATCTACATTGTGTCTCATCAATGTAGAGGAGACTGTATTTGGAGCATTAGATGCAGTAGATGACCCCTGACAGATTCATAGGTGAACTGTTGCCTCACCTAGAGGGACTGTTTGTGAAGTGAGGGAGGAGGTGAATATGCAGGTATAGCATTTCTTCCATTTGCAGGGATATGTGCCTGGAGGGAAATTAGTGGGGAGGGACAAATAGACAAGGGAATCACAGAGTGAGCAATCCCAGGATAAAGTGGAGAGCAAACGGAAGGAATAGATGTGTTTGGAGGTAGGGTCCCGTTGAAGGTGGCAGAAGTTGTAGACAATGATGATGAGCTGGATGGATAAACTCATGAGGTAGTAATTGAAGATATGAGGAACTCTATCCCTGTTAAGGTGGTAGGAAGATGGGGTAAGGACAGATGTTCGGGTAATGGAGGAGATGCGGATGAGGGCAGCACCAATGAGTTTTCCTGAAATAGATTGGGGCATGTTTTGTTGAACATCTTCACTCCATACACAAAAAGCAGGATTTCCTGGTGGCTAACCATTTGGATTCTCATCCCCATTCCCATCCAATCCATGGCCTCCTCTGTGGCCACAATGAAGCCACTCTTAGGAGCAACATCTCATATTCCATCTGAATAGCTTCCAAGACGATGTCATGAACATCAATTTCTCCGATATCAGTAATTTTTCCCCATTCCCCCTTTCCTCTTCAATTCCTCACTCTGCCCCCCTCTTACCTCTTCTCTTCACCTGCAGATCACTTCCCCTTGTGCCCCCTCATCCTTCCCTTTCTCCCATGGTCCACTCTCCTCCCCTATCAGATTCCATTTTATTCAGCCCTTTGCTTTTTCCACCTATCACTTTCTACTTCATTTCATCCTCCTCCCCAACCTATCACCTTCCAGCTTGCACTCCCTCTCCTCCCCCCTATGTTCTCATTTTGGTTTCTTTCTGTTCCTTTTCTAGTCCCAATGAAAGATCTTGGCCCAAAATGTCAACTGTGTATTCATTTCCAAAGATGAAGTCTGACGTACTGAGTTCCTCCAGCATGTTGCAGGAGTTAGTCTGGATTTCCAGCATCTGCAGAATCTCTTGGGTATGACGTGGTGGGTGCTTGTGCTGGGGGCATGGTGTCTCAGGCACCTTTTAGTGATCATATGTTTGGGAGAGGCTATCAGAGCAACCTGGGCAGGAAACTGCAATACATTTTGTAAATGGTAGACATTGTTACCACTGGTATCAGTACTGAAGAGAATGAATGTTTAAGCTGGTGGACAGGTCATTAATCAAATGGACTGCTTTGTCTGGGATGGTGTTGAGATTCCTGTGTGCTGATGGCAAGCAAAAGATGTTCCATCATTCTCCTGGCCTGTGGTTTCCGGGTGCCAGAAAAAGTTTTGACACGTCAGGAGGTAAGTCATTTGCTACAGGAAACTAAGTTTCTAACCTGTACTTGTAGACAGTATTTATGTGACTAGTTCAGTTGGATTTCTGTTCAATAATGACTGTAGGATCTTGAAGGTGGGGGATTTGAGGGTGATGATTCCACCAAAGGTGAGACACTCTCTTTTTGGAAGTGTTTATTGTCCAGTGTATTTGTGATGCAATGGATCTTCTCTACAACTGTCAAACTTTATTCTTCACTCTGTTATTGTCTCACCTCAATGTGTTGTAATGATTTGATCTCTATGAATGGTACTGTACATAAGAAGAGCATTCTTTTCATTGCAACTCGGTACATGTAACAATAATAAACAAACTTACCAATTTATTAATTAACTTGTGTCAGTACTTTGTCTAGTTCCTGCTGCATTTTCATTTATTAAGGAATAAGATATACCACGACTATAAGCAAACATCTCTTCCTGAGAATTTTTTGATGTAAAGAATATATATGAGGAGTGACAATGTAGTGGGTATTAATGATTTCACCATTTTGAATTCATGGATTAAAAAAGCAACTGCCATTTCTAAGGTAATTATGAAAGTTCTATGAAGTCACAGAGTATCACTCATGAGCATTATCAAACAAAAATTAAAGAACAACTAATATCTAGGACATAGAAGTTATTTGCCCTTGAATTGGTACTTTAGATCTTATACAGGCACCTGAAGGAGTAAATGGATCTCAAGGTTTGATACAAGATCCAATGCTTGTATTGTCAATGATGCAGAATGTAATTAATACTGGATAGAAATGTCAGACTAGATTTCTATATCCATGCTTACATAGAACATAGAATATAAAACACTACAACAGTGTTGTGTATTTACTATATGTAATATTTAAGTAATATCATAAATCTATTTATTGATTAAGTATTCTTTGTTGTTTAAATTATTCATTATGTGCAAAGTATGTCAATGCAACACATCAACATGCCACCATATCATATACGTGTGCTTCACTTCAAGTAAAAACAAACTTAAACCCCTATTCCTCGTTCCCTTGTTGTTTTTTTAATTAGCTTTATGTTTTGGAGTTACAAAACAGAACAGTGGCAATGAAGAAGTTTGAAACCAACCCAGGATGAGTTACCTACCTCTTGAAGTGCAGGAAGACATTTGTTAAATAAAACACAGTGAGAAATGATCAAGTTAAAAAAAAAGCACAGCATGTTTTTTTTGCGAAAGAAAAGATGGTTGAGTTAAAAGCAGAGAAAGGGAGAATTTAGGGGTTCATAAACAGTGAGTATTGTGTGATGATAATTATATTAAAAAGAGCAAAATAGGCTGCTGAATCAGAAAGATTGATGCATTTGGTTATACAAAAGGTAACTCAAATATGTATACTGAATGGATTAAGTAGTATTTTAAAGCAAATGGAATATCCAATGAGAAACAAGTGCCAATTTTGCTGAGTGCATTGGATTTAAAAGCACACAGTTTGGCTAGGAGTTCATCTGTTCCGACCAAACCAGAGGGAGTGAGCTTTGCTGATATCATGAAAGTAGTGCAGGAACACTTAGAACTGAGATCATTGTCGATTGCAGAATGCTTTAGGTTTCATCAACTGAATCAAAAGGAAGGTGAGTCCATTTCAGTGTACATGGCTGAATTGAAGATATTGTCTTAACATTGTCACTTCAATGATGAGCTTTATGGTGCACTGAGATCATTTAGTTTGTAGAACCTTACAAGAATGCTTTCAAAAACGGCTCCCAGCTGAAGCACAACTTACATTTATAAGAGCAGTTGAAATAACTGTATCAATGGAAACAACAGACAGAGACTCAACAAAATTGCAACGTCCAAAGAAATCCCTGCTTGGCTGAAGAAATTGTGCTACCTATATGGCAGGGGCTCACATACACCAGACCAATACATATTTAAGGGCAAAACCTACAGAAAATACAATGGAGTAGTTCACATACTTAGAGCATACCCCTCACAGTCATATTTTCATTCAAGTCATTCATATACGTGAGAAATAGATTATTCATCCTCAGATTTAAAAAGGTGTATAAGAATCAAGGTTATCCCTCAAAACCAGATCTCAATTACTCCTTAGACTGGCATTCTTCAATCTCAAAATCAATCTGAGTGCCTCTTTGATATTTACTGTTTAGCTAAGCACAGTGAACCATTTATGAATGGAGGAGTTATTTTCAAGTTCTTAAAATAGAATAGCGAGGCTTCAGATAATAGTTGGGTGACTGTAACGAGCTCTTCAGGTCTGTGCGGGGAACCACAAAGAACTGGTCTTCAAAGTTATTAGAGCACCTGAGTTGGTTGATTGTTGTTTAATGAGAGTCATTAATCATTCAGAGTTCCTTATGATTTTTTCTCGATTGACTTACTCTTTGTATCACAGTCCCTTAGTGCTTGCTGTTTAAAATTGTTCAGTTTATTTTGATAGACTTGGGGATTCCGTGTTACTTGCATTATATAAGCAGATACCCAATTAACTCTAATTGTGGGGTTGTAGTTTTGAGAATGTTATGCCTCGTGGTGTTGCTCAGCTGAGCCATCACTTTCCTGTTGGAATTCCGATGAATAACCTCTGCACCTGGGTCCTGACAATGCCGGTGCACATCGTAACAGAAGAAGCCCACCAAGTATTGGACCCATTGGCGATTGAAAAGTGATATTTTGATATCAGTCTGCTTTAGGTGAGAATGTCATCTATTCTCAAGTACATGTTCTGAGTTTCTTAAGATTATGTTCCAAATGTCTCTAGTTTAAGTTCCAAGTTTCTCAAGTCCATGTTCTGAGTCCACATTCTGAACTTCATTTGCCTACATTCTAAGCTTCTCTAGTCTACATAAAGGCTTTTTTAGAGCCTCAATATCATCAAGTTTCCCCAGATTTCCCAAGGACTATTCAATGACTCCAAAGTTTATTCAACATTTCCAAGTTTTTCTCAATGTTTCCAAGTTTTTTTCTATGTTTTCAAAGTTTTTTTTCAGTGCTGTCTCTGTCTCAATGTTCACAAATCTGTCTTGAGATTCCCCAGTCTCTCTTCAGGTTTGCCAGGTCCCTCTTGAGCCTCCAGGTCTCCCTGGGCCATCAATTGTCAGCCATGAGGAAAGGGGTACTCTAATCTGCTCTGCAGGTCCATGCAGGAAGCTGGAGAGCATTGGGTTCTGAGGTTTTTAGAACACCAGAATTGATTAATTGTTTAATGAGGGCCATTAATCATTTGGATTTTCTTGTGTTTTTTCCCAAGTGATTTGCTCTTTATATGATTTCTGTTTAAACTTGTTAAGTATTTTTTTATAGCCGCGGATAGTCCAGGCCTTGTAGTGTTTAAGTGGATGCTTGATAAGCGCTAATTGTGGAGTCCTAGTTTTGACAATGTTACATCTTGTGGTGTCACTCAGCTGAGCCATCGATGTTCTGTTGGAAAGATTCTGAATAAACTCTGGTCACCGTCTCTACCTTGGGGTCTGTCTTTCCACTGCACTTAGGTTCCGACATTGTTAGTGCATATCATAACAGAAGGGTAAAGTCAGGCAGAGCAGTCGTGACAATCCAAGGTCTTATACCCATGTATTGCATTGACATTCCTCCTATATTGTGTTAGCTTCTGAAGAATTATGAAGCAACTACTTTTATCCAGTGTGTTTCCTTTATAATTATGGTATTTTCCAAAGGGATTCTTTGATGTATATCGCTCTCCTATTCGAGGTTTCTTTCAAGTATTACATGGCACTCATTGTAGCATATCAAACTGCCTCCCTAAGTTCTGCTGAAGGCATCTATGGGAAACGATTCATATTCTTCTCATTTAATTGTATCACATAACCCTTGTTTGTTAAATTAATGTCAATTCTCCAATTAACTTGATTTTAAATTATAATTTAAGTTTAATCAGCAAAATTCATCAATTTGTTATCCACAATAAGAAAATGATTAAACTCCTGAGGAATTTGCAAAGGTTGGAACACTTGGGAGAATACTATTAATGAAAATCAACACTGTCTCCAATACTGAAAATAAAAGAAAGTTTACACCCATTTAGAGCCAATAAACATAAAATCCAGCAATACGGAGGATAAGGTTTTTCATATTTTGCCACATTCATTTTAATAGTCTTGGCTCCATCTATGTTAATATTATTTACTATATTAATGTTATAAAGTTAATTATTAGTTTTTGTTATGGTAATGATCATTCAATATAAGAACACAAAGCAATCAACTCATTAGTCTTCTATAAAAGCAAGAGTTTTGAGTAAGCAAAATGCTTGCTTACTCTATGCGGAAGTAAGCTCTTCTCCTGCCATGTGGTGAGAGTAAGGATCGGATAACTGAAAGTGGAAAAGAAGTGCGTTGTCTAAAGAGCATTGACACCTATTTGAGGCGATTGGTTCTCTTGTAGTACAATCTTGGGATATACAGGTTATATTCACTCTGCTTCATCTCTCTGTTATCTTGCAGCTTCTTTAGCATAAAAGGAGTCCATCAGTCCATATGGCTATGCCATTTCTTTGAAGAGATATCAACCGCTTGCTAAATTTTATGTTTATTTGATATCTTGGTGCCACCTTCTTGTTTTCTTCCACAGAACTATGCATTTTTATATTGTATTTTTCCTTTTGTATGATTCTACTGCATTTATTCCCAATGCATTTTGCTCTAGATTGTAACATGTAACAAACAGGTTCTTTATTTTGTTTGTTGCAGGAGACTTCCTGCTCCTATTCTGTCCCTATGGTCTTCATCAATAGCAGCACTTTCATCAATGAAAACCTGGTCATTCTTCCAGAGTTTACCAATTTCTCATCACAATTATCCCCTAGAATGAGGATGTTGTAACACTGGGTATGAACTCTACTCGTTTTTCTCCTGCTGTTCAGAAATCTTTTTTTTTGTTACACAGGGTCCTGTAGGAAACTGTACCAGTTTGACAGGGCACTTGGTTAGCAGCTCTCGCCCACTGTCTCTAACCTGAATGATCTATTTTTGTGCTGCCAGTTGCTAACAGTCCAGGCATATTCAAGCAATTTATCTCAGTAACTACACCCATTATTAATGTACTCATTGCTTAGTAATAGAATAATAAACCAGTTTGTCAAAAACTAAATTATTTGAGTCGCCAGAAGTACTCATAGGAAGATGTAGTCTGGAATAAAATAAATATGTTTTATCTTTAATGTAGTAATAACATTTATTTTCCGAGATTATGTGCTCCAATCCATATGTTGGCTCAGAAAATTGAATCACAAATTGAGTGAACAATTGAGTTCTGAATAAGTTAATGCCTATTAACCTCAATGGCAAAAGGCAACTGAATAACATTTTTCTATAATCCTGCATCTTAAGGCTTTATTGGCAAGTCTATTAAGCAGGGAGTGTGTTAAATAGGGGAAATGTAAAATAACTAAATTAAGGGTCAAATGTGTCCCATTGATATTTTTCGATTCTGGCTAAGACTGGCGAGGCCAGAATATATTGCCTATCCCTAATTAATGGGGGAAATGGAATACCCCTATTAGTGTCAGCTGGCATAGACTTGATGGGCTGCCATAATTTCAAGGGCTATCACTCTTACCTCCCTTCTGGAATTTAATGTGCTGGTCAACACTGAAGCGAAAGAGTCCTGGTTCAATATGTATGTCAGAGAGCAGGTTATTTGTGAGAGCAATTTTCCACATTGTTGAATAGATACCAATGTACCAATGCTATCATTGCACTGGAACAGATGAGCTAGAGGTGGAGATAGGTCTAGAAATTCACTGCTACATATAGCATGTTGTCTGGCTCATGAAGTAAATTGAATTGACTGAAAACTTCCCTCTATGATGTTGGGAATCTCAGGAGGTAGTTGAGGTGTATCATCTATTCAGCATTTCTAGCTGAACGTAACCCTTTCTTTAGTATCTGTCATCATTATGGAACCTGTCGGGAATTTAATGTTTCAATAATCTTGGATATATATTGGTTAAGCATTCTTGATTTTAAATAATTCATACTGGGTTATATCTAAAAATACATGAATTGCATACTATCACGTGATACAAGCACACTTCACTTAATGTAAGCTCAAAATTAGACCCATATTTTGGACTCCCATGCCTTCCTTTGAATTAGTTTAAAGTTTTGAGGTTATGAAACATAACAGAACCTTGACCTCTGTTAGCTGTTTGATTGTCCAACACCATTCATGAGTAGATATGGTAAGAGTGTAGACGTTTTAACAGAACTGTTTGTCATGAGATCACTTAGCTTAGTCTATAACATTCTTTTATTTTGTTATTCAGCATGCATGTAGCCCTGACGTACTTCACTTGGCAGGCATCCGTTCATGGTTATGTATGCTTGATGCTACTCCCAACATGTCCTTTGTTCCTGTTTGACCTGGTACCACAAGCCTCTATGGCTACTCTGAGAAAATTAGTAGTACACATAGCAGGAAGAATATAGTATTCATGGGGATGTTAACCTGTATATAAATAAGATGAATCTAATCGCAGCAATATCGCGGAGGATTAATTCTTAGCAGCGTGGAGGAACAGAGGAATCTTAGGATCCACTTCCATCAGAGGAATTTTAAGGTCCACTCCTATAGGTGCCTCAACGTTGGCCTGCAATTTGATAAGGTTGTTAAGGAGTATGGTGTATTGGCCTTCATTAGTTGGGTGACTGAGTTCAAGAGCGACGAGGTAAAGTTGCAGCAGTATAAAACCCCAATTATAACACACTTGTAATAGAGTGTTCAGTTCTGGTTGCCTCATTATAGGACCAATTTGGAAGCTTTAGGTTGGGAGTAGAGATTTACCAAGATGCTATTTGGATTAGAGACATGTCTATGAGGATAGCTTGAACAAGCTAGTTTTTTCTCTTTGGAGTGATGGAAGATGGGAGATGACTTGATAGAAGTGTACAAGATGATAAGAGGCATTAATCAAGTGACTCGAAAAAATGTTTCTCAGGATGGAAATGGCTAATACAAGAAGGCAAAATTTTAACTGATTGGAGGGAAGTAGAGGGGGATGTCAGAGGTAGGTTTTTTGCATAGAGATTGATGGGGCATGGAGCACCCCACCAGGAGAGGTGGTGGAGGTAGATATATTAGCAACATAGAAGAAACTCTTAGATAGGCACGTGGATGAAAGTAAAACAGAGGGCAATGTGGGTGGGAAGAATTGGGTTGATTTTACTTATGTACTGCCTTATATGCTATTGGTGTTCAGGGCAGCATCAAAGGTCTTCCATCTTGAGAAGTGCTCAGGGCTTCCTTCATTGTGTTAGTTGCTTTCTCTTGGTTTTTACTACTGTCAGACTTATAAGCAGCAGATGGAGACTCAGGAATGCCATTGCAGACAGATGTAGGATTCTTCATTGCAGTTCCCGTAACAGTTTTGTTTTATTAGTCAAGGGTGTTATCTCGGAGCAGTTTGATGATAGAATAGGTTAAAATATCTGCACAGTGTCATGTGTTTTTACAGTGTTACAATATTTTATGTCCAAATTTTATAAGATCTAATTCATGGAATGCATACAAGATGCTTTTGTAGATCTAGAAGTTAAGGAACAACTAAGGAAAAGGGTTTATGGAACTTGTTTTCTTTAATAAGCATTTTGATAAGCTTGTTTGAAAGTGATGTAGTTCGATGCAAAACTGCAACTTCAAATCTAAACAAATGAATCTATTAAGGTATGAGGAGAGGGTGCTTATGGATGGTTTGGAGAATATGTTGAAAGGTATGATTGTAGACAGGCGATAATAAACATCAGAGAAAGAATCCACAGGCTGCAAACAAAAAATGATCAAAGCACAAAAGGGAAAATAATGAATCTGTCAGACAAGAAGAAATTGAATATAGTGGTATATCTAAGGAAGACTTTAACAAAGTTGCTGCAATAGTACTCGGCCTGAAGTCTTGGAGCATTTTAGAATTCAGCAAAAGAGAGATGAGAATTTAATAAAGAAAAGAATGACAAAACATTATAGTAACTTAGTGAAGCATAACAACACACTGAGAGATTTCACAGCTATATAAAAAGGTAAAAGACTAATGAGGGAAAGTGCGAGCCACAATTTAATTTATAATGGGGAATAAACAAAAGACAGAGAAATCAAAACTGACTGCTTCTATCTTCACAGAATACAGACAAAATCCATGAGAATCAAGGATTTGGAAAGTATGAGAAATAAAGGAATTAAGCATGAACCAAAGAAATACATTTGAAAAAACTGGTGAAAATAGAAGCTGTTAAATCCTAAAAACCTGATGCTGTAAATGAGGTGGTTTAAAGATGGCATGCACTCCAGTTATCATCCTACAAGTTCCACAAATTGTGGATATTTTTCCTCTGAATTAGAAGGTAGCAAGTGTGACCCAATTGTAAAGAAAGGAAGGAGAGAAAAAAATGGAACTTCCAATATGTTAGTAATGGTTAAGACCTACATCTATAGTGAAGGATATATTAACTATACGCCTTGAAAGGAATAACAAACACAAAATGCCGGAGGAATTCAGCAGGCCAGGCAGCATTTATGGAAAAAAGTACAGTCGATATTTTGGGCCAAAACTCTTCAGCGGGACTGGAGATAAATAGCCGAGGAGTAGATTTGAAAGGTTTTCGGAGGGGAGAGAGAAATGCCAGATGATAGGTGCAACTTGGAGGGGAGGGATGAAGCCAAGAGCTAGGAAGTTGATTGGTAAAAGAAGCAGAAGGCCATGGCAGAAGGAAAAAAGGGGAGGGGGTGGAACTCCAGAGGGGTGCGATAGGAAGGAAAGGAGATAACATGAGAGAGACACAAAAGAATGGGAAGTGGTGAAGGGGAGGGTGTAGTAGAGGCATTACTGGAAGTTTGAGAAATTGATGTTCATGTCATCAGGTTGGAGGCTACCCAAACAGAATATAAGGTGTTGTTCCTCCAATCTAAGTGTGACCTTATCCCAACAGTGGAGGAGGTTACAGATGGACATATCAGAATGGGATGGGAAGTGGAATTAAAATGGGTGGCTACTGGGAGATCCGGCTTGTTCTGGTGGATGGAGTGTAGAAGGATTGAGTTGAATATGAAATAAAATGATGTTTGATTTTTTTTTTGAGGATAGAATTTATAGAATAGAAAAAAGGAACCGATGGATGTGACGTATTTTAGAAGATTGTTCAATAAGGTACCCTCACTGGGTGTTGATCAGCAAGGTTAAAGCACACTAGAGAATTTGGTTAACATACTGGCATTTACTGAGAATTTGTTATTCGGCAAAAAGCAAAGAGAAGATAAAGCTAAAGGTCTATCTTTCCCTCCTGCCTGTATACAACTGTACATTACCTGTTCCAATTTACATACCCAGATACTTTTGAGGAATACTTTGCAAAGTCAACTGGACCTGCTTTAGTTTACTACCTAGTTTGATGCCAGGTGGCTGTACCATTTTGATACTTGCTCTGCTTGAACATAATGGTAATTTTATAACATTGAGAATAATGGTAGTTGTATAACACAGTGTTTTGTAGGGTTTGATAAGGTATTTTAGAAGGGTGGATCTAGAATTGGTAAGAATGTTAGATATCTCCCCCTGAAGGATAGCTATGAACCTGGTTTCTAAACAATAAAAATTTAGTCATTATTGTCAATTCAACACTAATAACTTGGAATGTTTCTGTGAGATTCCCCCCTCATTTTCCTGAAATCCAAGGAATATATCCCAAGAGCTGCCAGATGTTCCTCTTATGGTAACTCCTTCATTCCTGGAACCATTCTCATTTTTTGTTTATTGCACCCTTCTCTGTATATTCCAGAGACTGTTGTGCATGAAAATCCCAGGATGTCAGCAGTTTCTGAGATACTCCCTCCACCTTATCTGGCACCAACAGTCATTCTACAGTCAAAGTCGTTTAGATCACATTTCTTCCCCTTTTTGATATTTGGTCTGAGCAACAACTGAGCCTCTTGTCCATGCTTATATGCATTTAAACATTGAGTTGTTGCCACATGTTTGTCTGATTAGACATTTGCATTAACAAGCATGTGTACCTAATAAAGTGACCACTGAGTGTATATTCCATTATTGCAAATTCTTTACTCTGATTTGCTGGTTGGCCTGCCCTCTGTCTGCCCTAATGCTGAATGCCACTGATCCCCTATAGATGGCACCAGATTCAAACTGACTTTCCTGATGATCAAGATTAAAGGTTTAAGACTGTTTAATGTCATTTCCTGTATAGAAATGTAAGGAGAACAAGCTAATTGTTACTCCAGATCCGATGCAGCACAACAAAATACACAGAAGATACACAAAAATAAGCTATTAATAATAATGCTTATAGAACACAGTGAGCAACTTATTTTGAAGCAATATAAAGCATTATTTCTGTATCAGTGACAACTAAATAAAAATAATTGAACTGAGTGTTTTAACTGTTCTGTGGCAACAGAAACTCCATCTCCACTGTCCTCACTTCAAGGGAGCAGCACTCTGTTGATTCATCTCAGCAAGTCTTCATACCTGAACTTTCAAATAGATACATGAAGCTGAATCAAGAAATATCTGGCAGATCTTATGGAGAGAGCCACTGGGGTATGACAGCAGATATATACTCAAAGGCATTTCTTTGAGTGTTGGCTGTAGTTTAGTCTTCTGTTCTGTAGAACACCTTCAGTGGAATACCTTCTCTGTGCTTGCAAATGTTTCATAATTGTAACAGTGTTACACTTAGCCTTGCAGCTTTCTCAGTCCCAGATTGATGACATGTCTGCTAATTCTGCTCCCGGATTAACACGAGTATGTGCGGTGGCTCTTTGGAATGAATGGGATAAATTGGTTGCCAGAAGAAAGGTAACGAAGATCTTTGCTGTTTGATTTAATTTTGTGAATGTAAATATTTCTAATTGTTTTAAGTGTGCATGATATATCATAAAAATAATTTTTTAACATTTTTAACATTTTTACTTTATGCTAACACCATGAATTCAGGGATAGCTTTGACATTTGGTGTCCTGGATTAGGGTCTCATCTGCTGTCAAAGCCATTTTATCAATTCTGTTGGGCAGTTATAGTGTTGCAGTAGGCCTTGATGATAAGCTGAGAGATGCAAACTTACCCGGAAATATACAACCGATCATCGCAGAGAGCAGGAACTCACCACTAAAAAAAAGCATGTAATGTATCAGAGAAAAATCAAAGAAAGCTACTAATCTGAGCCATGTTCAATCAAGAACCTATCAACATTTCGGGAACAGCTTCAGCAGATTTCTAAATGGACGGTGAACCCATGAACACTACCTTAGTTTTTTTTCTTTTCTTTTTGCACTACTTAATTCATTTAATTTTCTTATTTTATATTTACTTATTACTTTAATTTATAGTTTTTATTATTATGGATTGCAATGTACTGCTGCCACAAAACAACAAATTTCATGAAATATAGTATGCTAATGATATTAAACCTGATTCTGATTCTGATTCTAAATCTACAACTTTTTATCAATCAGCAAAATTACTGCCAGTGAAGGCACAGCAGAGATCAAAGGAGCATAATTTCAAAGTAATTTGCTACATTACCAAAAGATGGAATTAGAAACAGGAGCATTTGTAACATTAAATATTCTGCAAAAGTTTAAAAATTCTAGAAATTTACAACAAAGCTGCAAAGCTGGGTTCGTGCTTACCCTTTGAAAGATTTCAGCACATGACTAACCCCCTTTGTCATCTGATGCCTGGAGCTTTACAAAGTTTTGTTTTGTCAAGTATTTATCACTTAGCCTTTCTGTTTTAACTTATTTGTTTGTGTGATGTTCACAACGGGGCCAGGTCAGCACTTGTTGATCACCACGAGTTTTCTGCTACACTTAAACGTGGCAGGTAAGGACGACATACTTCCTTTCCTGAAAGATATTTAAACCATGGTCCATTAGTTTCATGGTAACATTACCAATAGAAGCTTTTTGATTCCTGCTGTATTTAATTATGTAAATTTAATTGCCCGGCTGTCGTAATGGGATTTGAAATCTGAACCAATGGTCTGGTCTTTTAGATGAAAGTCTAGCAAGTTATCTGCTAATAACTGTTAAACATAGAAACATGGAAAACATACAGCACAATACAGGCCCATCGGCCCACAAAGTTGAGCCGAACGTGACCCTACCTTAGAAATTACTAGGCTTACCTAAAGCCCTCTATTTTTCTAAGCTCCATGTATCTATCCAAGAATCTCTTAAAAGACCCTGTCGTATCTGTCTCCACCACTGTTGCCGGCATCCCATTCCACACACTCACCACTCTCTGAGTAAAAAACTTACCCCTGACATCTCCTCTGTACCTACTCCCCAGCACCTTAAACCTGTGTCCTCTTGTGGCAACCATTTCAGCCCTGGGAAAAAGCCTCTGCTTGGCCACATGATCAATGCCTCTCATAATCCTATACACCTCTATCAGGTCACCTCTCATCCTCCGTCACTCCAAGGAGTAAAGGCAGAGTTCACTCAACCTATTCTCATAAGGCATGCTCCTCGATCCAGGCAACATCCTTGTAAATCTCCTCTGCACCTTTTTTATGGTTTCCACATCCTTCCTGTAGTGAGGCGACCAGAACTGAGCACAGTACTCCAAGTGGGGTCTGACCAGGATCCTGTATAGCTGCAACATTACCTTTCAGCTCCTAAATTCAATTCCATGATTAATGAAGGCCAATACACCATATGCCTTCTTAACCACAGAATCAACTTGCGCAGCTGCTTTGAGTGCCCTGTGGACTCAGACCCCAAGATCTCTCTGGTCTTCCACACTGCCAAGAGTCTTACCATTAATACTATATTCTGCCATCATATTTAACCTACCAAAATGAACCACTTCACTTATCTGGGTTGAACTCCATCTGCCACTTCTCAGCCCAGTTATGCATCCTATCAATATTCCAATGTAACCTCTGACAGCCTCCACACTATCCACAACACCTCCGACATTTGTGTCATCAGCAAACTTACTAAGCCGTCCCTCAACTTCCTCATCCAGGTCATTTATAAAAATCACGAAGAGTAAAGGTCCCAGAACAGATCCCTGAGGCACTCCACTGGTGACCAACCTCCATGCAGAATATGACCTGTCTACAACCACTCTTTGCCTTCTGTGGGCAAGCCAGTTCTGGATCAACAAAGCAATGTCCCCTTGGATCTCCTGCCTCCTTACTTTCTCAATAAGCTTTGCATGGGGTACCTTATTAAATGCCTTGCAGAGATCCATATACACTACATCTACTGCTCTTCCTTCATCAATGTGTTTAGTCACAACATCAAAAGATTCAATTAGGCTCGTAAGGCACGATCTGCCCTTGACCAAGTCATGCTGACTATTCGTAATCATATTATACTTCCCCAAATGTTCATAACTCCTGCCTCTCAGGATCTTTTCCATCAACTTACCAACCACTGAGGTAAGACTCACTGGTCTATAATTTTCCTGGCTACCTCTACTCCCTTTTTTGAATGAAGGAACAACATTCGCAACCCTCTAATCCTCCGGTACCTCTCCCATCCCTATTGATGATGCAAAGATCATCGCCAGAGGCTCAGCAATCTTCTCCCTCACCTCCCACTGTAGCCTGGGGTACATCTCATCCGGTCCCAATGACTTACCAAATTGACGCTTTCCAAAAGCTCCAGCATATCCTCTTTCTTAATATCTACATGCTCAAGCTTTTCAGTTTGCTGCAAGTCATCACTAAAATCACCAAGGTTCTTTTCCACAGGGAATACAGAAGTAAAGTATTCATTACCTCTGCTATTTCCTTTGGATCCATACACACTTTGCTACTGTCACTCTTGATAAATCCTGTTCTTTTACATCTTATCCTATTTCTCTTCACATACTTGTAGAATGCCTTGGGGTTTTCCTTAATTCTGCCCGCCAAGGCCTTCTCATGGCCCTTTCTGTCTCTCCTAATTTCCTTCTTAAGCTCCTTCCTGTTAGCCTTATAATCTTCTAGATCTCTAACATTACCGAGCTCTCTGAACCTTTTGTAAGCTTTTCTTTTTTTCTTGACGAGATTTATTACAGCCTTTGTACACCATGGTTCCTGAACCCTAGCATAACTTCCCTGTCTCATTGGAACATACCTATGCAGAACTCCGCACAAATATTCCCTGAACATTTGCTACATTTCTTCTGTACTTTTCCCTGAGAACATCTGTTTCCAATTTAAGCTTCCAATTTCCTACCTGATAGCCTCATAATTCCCCCTACTTCAATTAAACACTTTTCTAACTTGTCTGTTCCTATCTCTCTCCAACGCCAATGTAAAAGAGGTAGAATTATGATCACCATCTCCAAAACGCTCTCCCTCTAAGAGATCTGACACCTGACCAGGTTCATTTCCAAATACCATATCAAGTACAGCCTCTCCTCTTGTAGACTTATCTACATATTGTGTCATGAAACCTTCCTGCACACACCTAACAAACTCTGCCCCATCTAAATCTTTTGCTCTAAGGAGATGCCAATCATAATTTAGGAAATTATTATCCACCATCATGACAACTCAGTTATTATTACACCTTCCTGTTCTCCATCTCCCTCTGGTGCTCCCCTCCCCTTTCTTTCTCCCGAGGCCTCCCGTTCCATGACCCTTTCCCTTCTCCAGTACTGTATCACTTTCACCAATCACCTTTCCAGCTCTTAGCTTCATCCCACCCCCTCCGGTCTTCTCCTATCATTTCGCATTTCCCCGTCCCCCCACAACTTTCAAATCTCTTAGTATCTTTCCTTTCAGTTAGTCCTGACGAAGGGTCTCAGCCCGAAACGTCGACAGTGCCTCTCCTTATAGATGCTGCCTGGCCTGCTGTGTTCCACCAGCATTTTGTGTGTGTTGATTGTTGCTATTATTACAGCTTTCCAGGATCTGTTTCCCTATCTGCTCCTCGATATCCCTGTTACTATTGGGTGGCCTATAAAATACACCTAGTAAAGTTATTGACCCCTTCCTGTTCCTAACCTCCACCCACAGAGACTCCATAGACAATCCATCCATGACATTCACCTTTTCTACAGCCGTGACATTATCTCTGATCAACAGTGCACCTCTTTTTCCTCCCTCCCTGCCCTTCCTAAAACATCTAAAACCCGGCACTTGACGTAACCATTCCTGTCCCTGAGCCATCCACGTCTCTGTAATGGCCACCACATCATTCCTCCATGTACTGATCCACATTCTAAGCTCATCTGCTTTGTTCACAGCACTCCTTGCATTTAAAAAAAATCTCAAACCTTCAGTCTGAGTGCATCCCCTCTCTATCACCTGTCTATCCTTCCTCTCGCACTGTCTACAAGCTTTCTCTAGTTGCGAGCCAACCTCCTCTTCCCCAGTCACTTCAGTTCAGTTCCCACCCCCAACAATTCTAGTTTAAACTCTCCCCAGTAGCCTTAGCAAACCTCCCCACCAGAATATTGGTCCCCCTGGGATTCAAGTGCAACCCTTCCTATTTGTACAGGTTACACCTGCCCCAAAAGAGGTCCCAATGATCCAGAAATCTGAATCCCTGCCTCCTGCTCCAATCCCTCAGCCACGAATTTATCATCCACCTCATTCTATTCCTATTCTCACTGTCACATGGCATAGTCAATAATCCTGAGATTACTCCTTTTGCGGTCCTGCTTCTCAGCTTCCTTCCCAATTCCCTGTAGACTTTTTTCAGGACCTCTTCCGTTTTCCTACCAATGTCATTGGTACCAATATGTACCATGACATAGGTACTTAAGTACTCAAGAGGACAAAATTATATATTGATGATCTCATTTCAATCCCAAGACTATTTTTCTAAATATTAGTTTTGTTTGTAAGGTTTTCCATATTAACCATTTGATGCTATCATTTCATAATTAGATATTTAAGATACAACTGCATGATTTATATGACAAAATGCAAAAACTGTGTATACTTTTTATGAGCCACGAAGTTCATGGAGTAAACAAAGATTTTTGCTCCCATCTTCAGAATTGCTGTTCCTGGTGGAACAGCAATTGATCTACCTTCCCAATAACATGGACAAAATCTTGTATTCTTGAAACTTCATTGCTTTTTCTTTCCTGAATATTTCCTTCTATGTTTATAATACTATTAAAAACTGCAATCTAACATGGGCTTTTCTGCAAACCAACAATTTGTTGTAACTTTTATTTTAGATTTTAGATTGTGATTATTCTCAAATTGTGAAAATATTGCAGAAGGTATACATCAATGCTATGAGGAGATGTTGAAGTAGAACTTCAGGAAAACTTGAGAAGAAAAACTATGCAATTTAATTTCAATGACAAAGAAAACATGATCTATGTTATGTCTTCTAGCTCTCTTGTGTGCAGGTGGCTTAAATGACAAAGCAATGCAGGCATGTACTAGGGCATCCTGTAGTGTGCAGTATGCAGCAAGTAATTTTAAGTGAAAATGACTAAGTTCCTATTTTGTAAAACAAAACATATTCTTGTCTACGGACATTTTTGGAGCTTATCAGTTTCTTGACAAGGTAAATTGAACATCAGAATACCATTACCTTGATCAATTAGCAGCCCAGTTTGATTGAAAAATAATGCTGAAGTAATTATTTCCTTGCATGCTCCTACTGATTGCTTAATATCTACCTGGTTTATATGATCAGATTCTTCCAGTTAACTAATACATTGATGGTAAATATTTGCTTACAAGGAAGTGTTTGAAGTTCTTTATGAAGCATTTTAAAGAAAGAAAATACCTAATATATAAAGGAAGAATATATTTATAGCAGAAAAAAACTAATGGATTAGGCTAAATTCAGATTTTTGATGACAGAACACAGGAGCATGATATTTTGACTTAAAACCCATTTGAAAGCATGCAAGACTAAACACAGAATCCCAACTGTCTTTGGGTGGAGGTAACTGCACAGGACCGAAAGGAGCTACAGAGAGTTGTAAATTTAGTCAGCTCCATCCTGGGTTCTAGCAGACAAAGCACCCAGGATATCTTCAAAGAGCAGTATCTCAGAAAGGCAGAATCAATTATTAAGGACCTCCAGCACCCAGGGCATGTCCTTTTCTCACTGTTGCCATCAGGTAGGAGGTACAGAATTCTGAAGGCACACACTCAGCGATTCAGGAACAGCTTCTCCCCCTCTGCCATCTGTTTCCTAGATAGACATTGAACCCGTGAACACTACCTCACTTTTTTAATGTACAATTATTTCTGTTTTTTGAACAATTTTAATCTATCAATATATGTATACTGTAAATTGATTTACTTATTTATTCATTATTATTATTTCTTCTTCTTCCATGTTATTGGATTGAACTGCTGCTGCTAAGTTAACAAATTTCACAACACATGCCGGTGATAATAAACTTGATTCTGATTCTGATTTTGTTCTATTGCATTTGGTGAATTATAAGGACTGAATGATGATATTTTCATTTTTAGAGATACATCATGCTGATAATATTGAAGGTTATCACAAATACTAAATGGACATCCCCCAAAATCTGCTATTCCCATGGTCCATTGTTTGTGGAATTTGGGAACTCATCTGTAGGGAAATGTAAACGATGAACTCTGTAACTCACTGTGTTGTGAACTTCCTCACCTTCCTACTCCTTAGGCTGGAGAATCTCCCTAGTGGATCTACAGCTGGTCAGCATTGGCACTGATTGTGCTGCGTTTTAATTTCAATAAGGCGGTGGATGTCCAGTTCTGAGTATAGATTTGGGTTAGAATATCACCAATAGAAGTTGTGTGAGTTTCGGTGTACTGAAAATAGAGAACTGGAGGCAAATCTGCAGAGCATTGGAATATTCTGGAGGTTTCAAAAGAGTGAATGATATCATGAGCTGTCCTTTGGCATAATACTGTATATAATACAGAAAATTAAGAAGTAAATATTTGTTGAAATTTCAGCAACAGGTAACAGTTTTCAGGTTTAATTAGCTAACGTTGGAATTCAACCATTCTCTCCAAATTAACAAATGAATTCTATTTTGCCATGTACTATTTATCACAGAAGAAAAAGTTAAGTATTTGATAAAAACTCTGAATGTAAGATCAACTAAATGAAGTATTCAACTTCAAGCATTACTAATTTGGATGAAACAGTTTAAAACAGTTACATTTGTTTGAATATTTCTGATGATCTGTCCTATTTGTTCAGAGAATGATAGCTGATTACTCCAGTCAGGTGACCTAAGAGAAAGGCTCATGGCTGACACTCCAGTAGTGCAGTGAAGAGTTTCTAATCTGTTTGTGATGTCAGTTTGCAGATGAGACATTAATTTCTCTGCTCTCTCTGGTGAATATAATTATATGTTCTGCAGCATTTTATGAAAGAAAGTCAGGAAGTTATGTCAGTATACAGGCAATGCTTAAGCTTCAGTCCATATCACTAAAAATAGATAGTCTATAAAGTTATGGACTGTGGGAGCAAATGTTAACTTATGTGGTCTCCACATTACTGAGTGTGTGAATGATACTGAGTATCATTAACTGTAAAGCATTAGGAAAGTTTTCCTAATTAGGGAAGTTTTCAGGTTCTGTTACATGCTGTATATAGGTAACTGTTTATTTTATTTGCAATAGTGCTCCGTAATAAAATAGTGTTATGACATTCTCAAGCTGTTTGTATGCTTGGCTTTTATATTACTTTACCTCATTGAATAACTAATTATCAATAAAAATACAGATAGAAACATTTTAAAGTGGCCTCTGAATAGGATGAAATGTCAGCAATATTCTAACAATAACTTCTGAAATAATTAACATAAAGCTTCGCAGGACTAGTTGAAGGTTATTCTTTCATTTGCAGAGGAATAGAATCCTGATTGATTTCTATATAATTAACATTAACATTTCTGCAGTGAATTATTTAAAGGAACTAATATTTATTTTTTTAAAAATTCCATGACTCTTGGCACATAATTTGCCTGTGGAGAAATTAACGACTTTTTGGACAACTAATGTGGAATTTAAAACTGTCCAAGGCAATCATTTTCATTCCTGTAGCACTTCAAATAGGAATATGATTTAGCCCGTTAAGAAATTCATTTTGTTCTTCCCACTGTTGAAAGTCTCATGAAAAGCACAATAAATTGAAATCTGGCAAAATGCATAGCATAAATGTATTTATGTTAAATTCCTTGAGTTTTAATTCAGATGAAATAATCTTCCTTCAATTTTTGGAAAAGCACTTACTGTAAGATTTTTAATTGAAATCATTCAAGGGGATGTGCCATGGCAATGCCAATAGGGCAAATAAAAGTAATTTATCACACAGAGGCACAGATCATATTAATCATTTAATTTTCATTAGAAGAACTACAAAAATAATATTAATAACAGTTCAGAAATGTACTGACAGCATAAATTTAAATTATTATTCTGTAACATGTAATTAATTTTATAAATTCTTGACAGGAAAATCAATCATATTCAACAAATAATCGTATCTTTTTTTTATCCAGTTATATGGCAGAAAGGTCCCATTCTACACTTTAAGTACACTAGTAATTTCTGAATTTAAAACAGTATAGTAATTGTACCCAACTGCTGAATTTTCACTTGTTTGCCATAATCATAATACATCACAAAGTTAAATAAATAAATCAATATATATTTAGATAGTAATATACATAAAGTCTATGCATACAGGTTTTTTTATACCTTGTTTGCTATAATTTTTAACTTGCATAACTGTCACTATTTCAAGGCAATTCATTGCATGTGGAGTATTTAAGAAGATTGCAAGGCATATTGCACTAAATAACAAACATGAGGAAATCTGCAGATGCTGGAAATTCAAACAACACACACAAAATGCTGGTGGAACGCAGCAGGTCAGGCAGCATCTATAGGAAGAAGCGCTGTCGAATTTTTGGGGCGAGACCCTTCATCACTTCGTGAGTCCTGACGAAGGGCCTCGGCCCGAAACGTCGACAGCGCTTCACCCTATAGATGCTGCCTGACCTGCTGCACTCCACCAGCATTTTGTGTGTGTTGCTTGCACTAAATAATACATTTTATCCTCCTTTTAATCTTTTCATTGTCTTACCCAAAAATAAATTGTGGCATTAACCTAGATAATCATGGCTTGGTGACACACTTGCAGGAATTTAGACATGAACAAAAATAGATGCTAACAACAAAGTGAAGGACATGATAAAGACTGGATCAGGACTTGGTGAGACAGCATCCATGAATAAGGAATCAGAGTTGGAAGCTCACAAAAAGGTATGGTTACAGGCATTTGAAGAACTGAATAAAAGAAATTTACAGGACAGGAGGCTGTATGCCTATTAAGTTAATACCAGACAAAAATGGAGAAATTGCGAAGGCTCTATTCCATTAGGAGTGTGATAATGAATGGATGCATAATCTGTGTATTGTGCTGCTGGATGGGAGATAATTACTGGAAGAACAATAGGGAGAACTCTCTTGCTGTTCTATGAAACAGTACTGTGGAATCTTTGGCAAGATGTGCTTTTAATGTCTCATAAGAAAAATGTAATCTCTGATATTACAACACTCTTTCAGTACTGTACAGAAATATCAATCCAGATGTTCTTGTTTTCAGGTCTCTAGAGTGCGATCTGAAACTGGAAATTTCTGATTCAAGAGTCACAGAATCAAACCTGGCACCTTGTTGAAAACCAAGCATGATAAAGACATAAACACAACAGACTCTGTAGATGATGGAAGTCTTGGCTAACGCACGCAAGCAATACTGGAGGATCTCAACAAATCAGGCATCAAAACGTCTACTTGGGGGTATAACAGTTGACATATTTGATTGAGTCTTTTCATTGGAATGGAAATGAAGGTGGCAGAAGCCATAATTAGAAGGTGGGGGAGGGGATGGTGTACCATCTCGTAGGTAATAGCTGAAACCAGGTGAGGAGAAAGGTGGTTGACTGGGGGGGGCGGGGGGGAGGATGAAGTAAGAATCTGGAAGCTGATTGGTGGAAGACATAAAGGGTTGAAGAGGAAAGCATATAGTAGGAGAGGACTGTGGAGCCATTTTCCATTTTGTTTCCCCTCTCACCCCTCTCTTCACTTGCCTATCGCCTCCAATAGGCGTCCCTCCTCTTCCCATGGTTCACTATCCTCTCCTATCATATTCCTTCTTCTTCAGCCACCACCTTTCTTCTTGCACCTACCACCTTCCTGCTTCTTTCTTCATTCATCTTCCCCACCCACCCAACCTCCCCCTCACTAGGCTTCATCTATCATCTGCCTGCTTGTACTCCTTCCTCTTCCTCAAACTCCTTATTCTTGATTTTACCCCTTCCTTTCCAGCCCTGCTGAAGCTTCTCAGCCCAAAATATTGTCTGTTTATTCCCTTCCATAGAAGCTGCTTGACTTCTAAGTTCCTCCAACACTTTTGTCTGCCGTGTACAATAAAATGATCGGTTCACTGAGAATATAGCCAGTAAACCTTATTTATTGTCAATGAATAAGAGTCAAATCATGGCTTTGGCACACATTGTGGAATTTGTAGCTAACTGCGTGTTCACAATTGTGGATGTAAGAGTAATACAACATCTTGTGTCTGGGTATCACAGCTTCCAATGCAACACAGACAGCAGTCAGTGTCCAAGTGCTGCCAGCAAACTCAAACTGCTGCTGTTATGTCTGCAGATTACAGGCTTGCTGGGTCTCACATCTGTTCTGAAATCTCTAACCTTTTATTAGTTTGTGAAGGCTTTGGCCTTGGAGCAGTGGCAGTGGCTTCATGGAGCACAAACCTTCTGTCCTCTGTCAGCAAACTTACATTTATCCTCCCACCATCTCCACTCCACCAAGACCTTTGCTGTTGCTTGCTGGCCAGAAGACCCAGGCAGCCACTGCCCTTGTGAACTGATAATCTTACATACTGTTCATACAGGTCAAATCATTACACAGTGCACTGAGGTAGAACAAGGTAAAGTAATAACTAAATGCAGAATAAAGTGTAACAGCTACAGAGAAAGGCGGTGCAGATAAACAATAATGTGAAAGATCATGTCGGGCTAGATTGTGAGGCCAAGAGTCCATCTTATTGTAAGAGTGCACCAGTCAATAATCTTATAACAACAGGGTAGAAGCTTTGAACCTGTTGAAATGTGTCTTCAGATTTTAGTATCTTCTGCTCGATGAAAGAGGAGAGAAGAAAGAATGTCTGCAGTGTGGTGTTTTTGATAAGTCTAGCTGCTTCATCAAGCCAGTAAGAAGTTTAGACAGACTCCTTGGAGGGGAGGCTGGCTTCTGTAAAGTGCCACCTGTGTCCACAACTCTGCTGTTTCTTGTTGTCCTATGCAGAGCCATTGCCATACCAAGCTCTTATGCATCGAGACACGATGCAATCAGAATCAGAATCAGGTTTATTATCACTGACATGTGTCGTGAAATTTGTTAACTTAAAAGCAGCAGTTCAATGCAATGCATAAGACAGAAAAAAATAAAATAACAATAATAATAAAAAATAAATAAATCAATCAATTACAGTATATGTATATTGGATAGATTAAAAATTGTGCAAAAACAGAAATAATATATATTTAAAAAGAGAGGTAGTGTTCAAGGGTTCAGTGTCTATTTAGGAATTGGACGGCAGAGGGGAAGACGCTGTTCCTGAATCGCTGAGTGTGTGCCTTCAGGCTTCTGTATCTCCTACCTGATGGTAACAGTGAGAAAAGGGCATGCCCTGTGTGCTGGAGGTCCTTAACAATGGATGCTGCCTTTCTGAGACATCGCTCCTTGAAGATGCCCTGAGTACTTTGTAGTCTGTACACAAGATGGAGCTGTCTAGATTTACAACCCTCTGCAGCTTCTTTTGGGTCTGTGCAGTAACTCCCCCTCCCCCCCCCACCCCGCCGTACCAGGCAATGATGCAGCCTGTCAGAATGCTCTCCATGGTACATCTATAGAAGTTTTTGAGTGTATTTGTTGATGTACCAAATCTCTTCAAACTTCTAATGAAGTATGGTCGCTGTCCTGCCTTCTTTATAACTGCATCAATATGTTGGGACCAAGTTAGATCCTTAGAGATCTTGAAACCAAGGAACTTGAAGCTGCTCACTCTCTCCACTTCTGATCCCTCTATGATTATTAGTATGTGTTCCTTCATCTTACCCTTCCTAAAGCTCACAATCAGCTTTTGTCTTACTGACATTGAGTGCCAGGATGTTGCTATGATACTACTCCACTAGCTGGCATATCTTACTCCTGTAGGCCATCTCTTCACCATCTGAGATTCTACCAATAATGGTTGTATCATCAGCAAATTTATGGATGCATGAATGGCAGTGATGCTTCACTACCAGATGAACTCAATGTCTTCAATGCCCGCTTTGAAAGGGAAAATATAACTACAGCTGTGAAGATCCCTGCTGCACCTGATGACCCTGTGATCTCTGTCTCAGAGGCCGATCTTAGGCTGCCTTTAGAGAGTGAACCCTTGCACAGTGGAAGGTCTCGATGGAGTACCTGGTAAGGCTCTGAAAACTTGTGCCAACCAACTGGCAGGAGTATTCAAGGACATGTTCAACCTCTCACTTGTTTCCACTTGCTTCAAAAAGGCAACAATTACACCAGTGCTTAAGAAGGATAATGTGAGCTGCCTTAATGACTTTCGCCCAGCAGCACTCACATCTACAGTGATGAAATGTTTTGAGAGGTTGGTCATGACTAGACTGAACTCCTGCCTCAGCAAGGACCTGGACACATTGCAGCTTGCCTATCACTACAATAGGTCAATGGCAGATGCAACCTCAATGGCTCTCCACACAGCTTTAGACCACCTGAACAACACAAACACCAACGTCAGGATGCTGTTCATCGACTATAGCTCAACATTTAATACCATCATTCCCACAATCCTGATTGAGGAGTTACAGAACCTGGGCCTCCGTACCTTCCCTTTGCAATTGGATCCTTGACTTCCTAACTGGAAGACCACAGTCTGTGTGGATTGGTGATAACATCTCCTCCTCACTGACGATCAACACTGGTGTACCTCGGATGTGAGCTTAGCCAATTGCTCTACTTTTTCTACTCCCATGACCGTGTCACTAAACATAACTAAAATTAATAAAAAACTGCATTAATAAAAATTGCTAAATGTGGACAGGGACATGCCAAATTGCTTTAGCTTCCTGAAGAAGCAGAAACGCTGGTGAACTTTTTTAGTTATGGCATCTATATGATTTGACCAGGACAGGGTATTGGAGATGTTTACTCCATGGAAATAAAATCTCTGATTTCTCACAACCAAAACACTGGTAGTAGACCGGAGCAGGAGTGTGTGCACTGTCCTCTTTCTGAAGTAAATAATCTGGGCTGTAAGTAAAAGTGCTGGGTATTCTAGGTAAAAAAAACTGTTCAGTGTGATCCAAAGCCACTTTGAAATGGTAGCAGATGTTCACATCCTGATGGAGAAATTCAAATAACACTGTGTAAGAACTCACTTCTGGACCGAGGAGACAATCACATTATTATGGTTGGAAATGTTTCTTTTGTGGTTGTTTTTCTGTTAGTATAGTGACCACGTGAGTAAGGAAACAGCAAGCAAGGCAATAACAGACAATAAATTGAGAATTTGCTTTATGGTTACTGGATGCCACTGTAACCAATTGAATCCCTCATGGCCAGTCCTGGAAGATATGAGGTATCTAGCTTGTCCCTTCCTTCATCCCCCTCAATTTTCACTCCATCCTGTTTCTCAACTACATGCAGCACAACTGGTATTGTCATTTCATGGAGATTACTAATAGAGGTCAGAGACTAGCTTCATTTGTCACATGTACATCAAAACGGTGAAACATGTAGTGAAATGTGTCAACTCAAATCAGTGAGGATTTTTGCTAGGGACAGCCCAAAAGTGCCGCCAACCTCCAAGCCAAAATAGCATGCTCATGACATGGTACCTCAAACTACACATCTTTACAATGTGGGAGGATACAGGAGTGCACAAGGGAAACCCACGTGGTTACGCAGAGAATGTACAAACTTCTTACAGACTGCAGCAGGTATCAAACCTAGATCAATGATCACAGGCACTATAAAGCGATTGCACTATTACTGTACAGTACCATGCCTAATATGACTGATAACAATCTATCATGCATCTTGACATGGTGTAAGGTGTCTGTGGTATGTGGCCAAGACAGCACAAAACTGCAATACTCCTCCGTAGCTAGTCAGGCTGTGGAATCAATGTTTCAGTATCTAGTTTATCTGTTCAGTCACATTTAATGAGTCAATATTGCTTATTTATTGTGCATATTGAACATAGGATGGACAGTGTATTCACCAAGCATATGATTAGTAGATGGGTCAGATGGTCTAGTCACTGCCCCTTGATGTGTTACTCAAATGCAGCACAGAGTTTGTTCCACAGCCAAACACCATACTTTGAGCTGAAACACAGATCATACATCACCTGGTTTCCAAGGGAATGAAATCCCTGTTTATTCTGGCAGAAGGTGTAGGTGGTTTCTGGATTACAATAGGGCCAATGCCCCTTGATAGGGGCCCTGTTGGGCATCTGCAGTATGACAGAATATGTGAGGGAAGGGGAGTTAAAGTACTGTTGTGACAGAAAGCTAATTCCAGACCAGGTACTGTACTTAAGTTCAAAGTTTTAAGTACATTTCTTATCAAAGTATGTATACCATACACAATCTTGAGATTCATTTTCTTGCAGGCATGTACAGCACAATAAAGAAATGCAATACAATCCATGAGAAACTATACCTAGCAAAGGCTGTGGATTCAGTTCAACACTGAGGTGAGTGAAAATATCCCTGCTGGTCCAGGAGCCCACTGGTTGTACGGCAACAGCTGTTCCTGAACCGAGTAGTTCAGGACTCACAATAACTATGTTACTCTTTCTATAGATGCATCTTGATCTGCTGAGTATTTGCAGCATTTTATATTTATAGTGATTAAGTATTTAATAAGTTATTATCAGATGGTGCACAAAATATTGGTTCACACCATAGAATTTCTAGACGATTAATTTTCTCTGTACAAGTCTCTGCAGCTATTACGAAATTAATGATTTGCCAAATAGCCATACTCTTAATGAATAAAGCCTGAAAATTATCCACAAATTCAAGTCACGAAAACGAAAATGCTTTTAACATTCAAAGCGTAAAATGAGTGAAAAGGAATATAATCTTAATAGGAATTAACAGTGGCTTGCAAAAATCTGAGTAACACAAGAAAATAATTACAGTGTTCTATGATTAACTGGATAGGTCCATTTGTCAAAATCAAATATGTGTGAGGTGAATTCCGATGAAATATTCAGACCTGAAGCATGAATTGTTTCTTTTGCCACGGATTCTGCCTGACTTGCTGACTGTATCATTTCCTATTCTTTTCAGATATTTTGCAATTTTATTTAAACTTTCATCTGTAAAATGGGATGAACTTTATGATGCATTTTTCAAATGATACTTGTACCTTGGTACATCATCTATGTTATGTTTTTTTAAGACTTTGAATTTCCTGGAAAGTTTTACTATGATAATGGTATGTAAGAAATCTGCTTTTCGTGAATAAGTGGGCAGGATTTGCAGCTGGAGGCAAGCCTGCCTTCAGTACTGACCTGTATTTTAAGTTGTTACACCAGGGATGATTAGCAGCCTGAAGCCATCACAATGTAAGTGGCCTCCCCTGAATATATGTAAGACCCTTAGTACATCATTATATAATATCTTCCTGTACAATATGAGTGAGTGTGTGTGTGTGTGTCTTTGAACATTTCTCTGTGCGTGTTTGTGTGCAGACATGCAGCTATGTCTGTGTGTCTTGTGTGAGAGAGGAGGAATTTAAGCCATGCCCATGACAAAGTGGGAGAAAGTTCAAAATCATTGAAAAGCTATTAAAAATTTTTGTCCGAATGGAAACATGTTAATTATTATTGAATATCTTTGAAACATTAATTGAGATACTACAGATACTTAATAATTTGAAATGTTTAACTACCTGAATTAGCTTAGAATTAAATTGCCTATTATTTACACAATATTTTATCAGTACAACTGCTGGAATTTGTAACAAGTTTAATTTAAGGAACCTAACATTGGAGTACAACGGTAAGAAAATGACCTACAAGGTTGAGATGTATACTTAAATGGGATTCCCATGTTTGGTATGTTATATATTTGGGATGAAACTAGTGGCGTCTCTCAACAACCTTTGGCCTTGCATTTGACAACCATTGCCATACAACCACTAGACATAAATTTGTTTGAGCATTTGCACCATTCCGAACAGATGTCAGTGATGAAACTTACCAGCACCTTCAACGTCCAAGAACAGCTTTTAGTCAATCAATGAAGAGGGCTTTTAAAGATCAAGACCTTGGCTTTGGCACCTAACTCTACCTACTGGGCAGCAATAAATCCTACCATCCTATGTGCATCTGAGCCTTTGACTACTTGTAGTGGCATCTACAAACACTGAGAAAATTCAATCAATATTCCAAAATTCTGCAAATTCGTATCAGCATCCTCACCAGCATCTCATTACAGATCTCATTACTTTGTCAGATACATTGGGTTGAAATGCTCATTTGCCCAATTCCAGACTCCCCAAACACACTCTATTCCAAACTCTGTTGTAGGAGGACATTGCCAAGTAAACAAAAAGGAAGATTCAAGAATTTGCTCAAAGTTTCCTTGAACCATCCCACTGACGGCTGGGCTCTCTGTCCCATGAACATTTGAAATAAAAATGGAATTTCAGGATGGTACATACCCCCAAACAATGCAGCAGATTAATAAATTGTGGCAAGAGCTCACCATCAGGTGAGGCAGGTAGTTTTGAGAAAGTAGCAAGGCTACAGAAGAATTTTAAGAGATTAAGAGAATGAACAACGAAGTGGCAGATGGAAGACAGTGTCAGGAAGTCTATTGCCAGGTACTTTGTTAGAAGAAACTAAACGGTTGACTATTTTCTAAATAGAGTGAGAAAACAAAAATCCAAGCTGCAAAGGGACTTGGGAGTTCTTCTGCAGGATTCCCTAAGGTTAAATTGCAGGGTGAATCTGTAGTGAGAAAGGCAAATACAATTTTAACATTCATTTCAAGAGGACTAGAATATAACAGCAAGGTTGTAACGTTGACATTTTATAAAATACTGGTGAGGCCTCACTTAGACCATAAGACATAGGAGTAGAATTAGGCCATTTGGCCCATCGAGGCCGCACTGCCATTCAATCATGGTTGATCCTTTTTTTCCCTGAGCCTCACTCCCTGACCTTCTCCCTGTAATCTTTGTTGCAGTGTCCAATCAAGAACCTATTGAGCTCTGCCTTAAATACATCAACTACCTAGTTTCTACAACCACCCGTGGTAATCAATTCCACAAATTTGCCACCCACTGGCTAAAGAAATAGCTCTATATCTCTGTTTTAAATGGACACCTCTCTTTCCTGAGGCTGTGCCCTCTTGTCCTAGACTCCCGGCTGTGGGAAATACCCTTTCAACATCTACTCTGTCTAGTCCTTTCAACATTCGAAAGGTTTCAATGAGATCCCCCCTCATCCTTCAAAGTTTTAGTGAGTATTGACCCACATTATTGTGTGCAGTTTTTGGCCTCTTATTTTAGAAAGGATATGCTGAAACTGGAGAGGGTTCAAAGGAGATTCCCAAAAATGATTCCAGGATTAAATGGCTTGTCATATGAAGAGCATTTGATGGCTCTGGGCCTGAATTCAGAAGAATGAAGGGTGACCTCATTAACACCTTTCAAATGGTGAAATATAGAGTGGATGTGGAGAGGATATTTCCTATGCTGGAAGAGTCTAAGACCAGAGTACACAGCCTCAGAATAGAAGAGCGTCCCTTTAGAATGGAGATTTCTTCAGCCAGAGAGTGGTGAATCTGTGGAATTCTTTGCCACAGACATCTGTGGAGGTCAAGCCTTTATGTATTTTAAGATAGATCTTGATAGGTTCTTGATTGGTCAGGGCATGAAGGAATATGGGGAAGGCAGGAGACTGGGGCTGAGAGGAATACTGGATCAGCCATGATAAAATGGCGGAGAAGAATTGATGAACCAGGTGGCTTTATTCTGCTCCTCTATCTTATGTTCTTATCTCATAAATAAAACACCAAACCTGTCCAAAGTTGAACAGTGGTGGGTAAGGTATTGGAAGGTATTCTAAGGAGCTGGATATTTTTGGATAGACAGGGCCTGATCAGGGGCAAAGAAAATGGCTTTGTGCATGCTTTGAGGAGATGAGTCGGAAAGTTGATCAAAAAAAGGCGGAAGATGTCTGCATGGACTTTAAAATGGACATTGGTACAGGTAAATAAGGTTCTGTTGCTTGGCATTCAAGACATCATAGTAAATTGGATTCAATATTGACTTAGAGGGAGTGGTGGTTATTGGTTGCTCTCTGAGTGGAGGCCTGTAACTAGTGGTGGGTCCGGTGATGTTTGTCATCTGTATCAACAATCTGAATGTGGTAAACTGGATCAGCAAATTTGCAGATGACACCAAGATTGGGGGAAAAGTGGACACTGTGGAAGGATATCAAAACTTGCAGTGTGATTTGCACCTGATGGAAAAATGGGCTCAAAATTGTCAAGTAGAATTGGATGCAGCCAAGTGAGAGATGTTGCACTTTGGGAGGACAAATCAGGGTCAGATTTACAAAATGAATGTAGGAAACTGATGAGTGAAGTAGAACAAAAGGATCTGGGAATACAAGTCAAGTCATTCCTTGAAAGTTGTGTCACAGGTAGATAGGGTTGTAAAAAGAGCTTTTATTACATTGACCTTCATAAATCAAAATATTGAGTACAGGAGTCAGAATGTTAAGTTAAGGTTATTTAAAATGTTAGTGAGGCCTCATTTTGAGTAGTGTGCACAGCTCTTGTCATCTACCTTCAGGAAAGATGTAATTAAGATTGAAAGAGTACAGAAAACAATTTACAAGGATGTTGCTGGGAAATGAGGATCTGACTTATAGGGAAAGGTTGAATATGCTAGAAATTTATTCTCTAGAGTATAGGAAAATGAGAAGTGAATTGAAAGAGGTATACACAGTTATAAAGGGTATAAATAAAGTAAATGCAAACAGGCCTTTTCCACTGAGGATATGTGAGACTAGAACTAGAGGTTATAGGTTAAGAGTGAAAGGTGAAATTTTTAAAGTGAACATAAGGAGGAAATTCTTCACTCAGAGGATTAAGTGTGGAAGGAGCTTTGAGCTGAGTAAATGTATGTGGGATTGATTTCAACATTTAACAGAAGTTTGGATAAGTACATAAATGAGAGAGGTGTGGAGGCCTATGGTGCAGGAGCTGGTCGATGGGACTATGCAGAATAATGGTTAGGCATTGACTAGATGGGCCAAATGGACCTGTTTCTGAGCTATAATGCTTAATGACTCATAAGTAACCTTTTTCCCAGCTGTTCAAGAAACCAGGGATCTTATATTAGCTTAATTAGTCACCTCCGAAATCATACAACCGAAATAAAAGCAAATCATTCTTGATCCTGAAGAACTGCATAAGAAGAAACCAAAGAATGCATTTGTCCATTAGCATTCATGCCTGACAATATAATACATTTTTTGAGGATATAGAGGTAATCTTTAAATGCTCATAGCCATTCATGAGCAATGCTTCCATCTGGTTACTATAGTCCAAATTCAATTGTGTCCAATTTATTTCCCATTATTGAATGACTTGAGAGAGATAATCGATTATGACTACAGAAAAAGACTCTGCGACATCTGGAAATATCAATTAGATGTTTTTGCACTTTATAGTATATAATATTGGGTGGTCAAGATAGGTACAGTAGGAAAATAGCAAGTTATATGAAATGTCCAAATAGCTTTTTCAAAAGCTATGTCACTGGCATTGGTCAAGAAGACCCCCTTTGGCCATGGATTGTGAATAGAATTAAATTCAACTTTTCAACCTGCGGTTTCTGGAAGTTGATAGGATGATCAAATGAGTTACGTAAGGTGGTGGAGATAATTGTTCATTGTTAGTGGATAAGTGAATTGTTAAAGAACTAACACAAAAAAATATGAATGAGTCCTGTGGATGCTGGAAAACTTGAGCAATCCACACAAAATGCCTAAGGAACTCAGCAAGTTAGGGAGCTTCAATGTAGGAGATAAACAGTCAACATTTCAGGCAGAGATCCTTTATCAGGACTGTAAATTCTCCTCCATAGATGCTGCTTATGTTTATGAGTTTCTGTAGCATTTAGTGTGTATGTTACTCACGTAAAGAAAAGGGAAGGGTTCTGCATCCTCTGGCAAGATGTCTGGAAGTGTCAAGTACTGGAGAAGCCTTTCATTTCGCTCATGTGAAATCTAACCAGGCAATCTGTTTTGGGGCATTCCACACAGCTTGATTATAGCAGCAACTTATATTACTTTCCATGTTCCCTTAAGACTAGTAGAATCCAGCCAGCTGTCTATATCATGCAATAAAATGTGTTGGTAATTGCAAAACCTGCACAGTGCCTGAATTAATTAATTACACCAGAAAATCCTCCTTATGCTTAGATTGCTAACAATCATTTGGACTTGAATATCCCAGGAGAAATAAAATAGTTTCAAGTTATATATGCAAGTGATTGAGGATACTAAAACCCTAGTGGTTATCCACTGTCAGGATTTTAACATCCTTAGATGTAGAATTAGTTAGTTCTTTATCAGGTTACATTAAAATTTAATGATTAAGGATAGATAAGGAAGACACTGAAGGAACGATTGCTCCAAGTTGAGAATGACCAATGCTGATAGTACATTTCTCTTCTTCAGTTGCCATAGTAATCTGTCTTATGTGTAAAAAATACATTCAAAACATAATGGTGGATGCTTTTAAATGGCTTTATTAAATAGAATTCATGACTGCAATGAACCATTGAGTTTTGGATTTCACATCAAAAAAATGAACTGAAATTGTGTTTATTCCTCCTAAAATGATCTTTAGTGGATCTTAAATTTTCACAGTAGCTGTTTGCTTAGAATGTACGCTAAGCTTATACTTAATATTAATGTGGGGAATTTCTCTGCAGCACACATATTGTTAAAGTAATTTTGGATTTTGAGTACTGATAGATTTTGTTTTTAATCATCCATTTAGCATACCATTACATAACCAAATGGAATGGCAGATGTGAAGGTAGTTGGAGAATTGACTGGGCTATGCAATAGTGAAATCCACAAAACAAAATACCAGCATAATAGCCACACCAGCTTCTCCTTGCTTACTTGTAATTGTGTTATTCTTTTGTCAAGATCTACAGATAGAGAATTATTTTTCAAGTTGATGTTTTATTATTATACCTTAATGGACATTGTGCAATGATGTCAACAGTACCATTACTCAAGGAAAGCTAATGTTCTTGACTCTCTAAGTATAGAGCTGATGGTATTTTTGCATTTCTCATTTATTAGGTGCCACTTCATGATCAGATGATGATTGATGACTTAAGATAATCTGTAGTTTTCTTATTTTCCTTTTTTCACTTAATTTCTTATTCTCTGCACCTTCAACAGAAGCTCAAAATTATCTATTGTCAGCTTTGCACAATCATGCAATGCATTATATGATAAGACTTGAATAATTTAATATTTTATTTCACATGCGTTTGCCCTTCTAATTCAAATAAAAGTCTTTTAAGACAATACTTGAAATTGACCACAAGCAGACGAAACAAACAATGAACTGCAAGTAGGTGGTAATTCAAACTACATAGGATATAACATGTCTACTAATAATAACTGATTTGGTACATGTCATGCTTTATATTTTAGGTGTTAAAATACTTCAGTAAATCAGATTGAAGTGACAGCACTGTAGAACTAATATATTTGTTACTATGGATTCGGAAGAATCTACTTGATGAGCATAGGGAAGTTACATAGAGGATGCATTCAGATAACTGCCTTTATATTTTAACACCACTCAAGAATACAATTGTGAGTAATAGAGAATGTGAAAATATGCATAAAAATTGGAAAAGTCACAAAAGGTTTCTTAATTAATATATAGTGATGGCTTCCTGGTTTGATATGGTCAACTCCCTTGAGTTTCAACAAAGGATGCTTCCTTTGATTTTCAAGTCCAGGTTTCCTTGTCAGGATTCTCTAATGTTATTACTGCTGATTATCAGACCATGAAGAAGAACACTTCCTTTCCATTACCTCAAATAAATAGTTTTTTTTCTAAGTGTTTATTAGCTATTAAACCCCTTAGTTACCTCTTTGTACATGTGTTTAGTATATGCATAAATTTCATATTTAACTATTAATCTCCCTTGTTGGCTGCATTCAGAATACACCACCTGGGAGCTCTGAGTAATCTCTGGTTATGCCCTGAATGAGGAGGAGCTGCCTATGCAGCAAATTGTAAGTCTGTTCATTCACCTTGGAGCTGTTGTGTATCTGATTGTCAGCCACGTTGCCTCTGAATTGATGCTCATTCATAAATGATCCATAATGCTTAAAACTTAACTGTGAAAATCCCATTTTTGAGGCAATCAGATGGATAGTGAGGATTTATTGATTGCTTCCATCAGCTCAACTGAAGCATGCCCATGCAAAATGTAACCATATTCATTTCCTTCCTGTTAGTGATATAAATTTTGTCTGATTCCATCTCTTATTGCTTTTGCTCACAAATAATATTATTCCAAATTGAGTTGGAGTATCGGGTACTGCAGGGAATGTTGTGGGTAAGTTTATAGGTGCATAATGTGTCATTAGTCGTCAGAAAGTTGACTTTATATAGGGTATGCAATGATTGTTTTCCAGGTGGCAAAGTAGTAGGCGATAGAGATACGATACCTCATTGTTAACAACATCAAGAAGCTTTCTGGAGATATGCTATCAAAGATTGGTCTACAGTGTCATAAGAGTCAAACAACACAAGAACCGATCCTTCAGCCTTTGAGTCTGCGCCAACCAATAGGCATTCACCCATATTAATCCTATTTTATTACCCCCACTTCACTTCAACTCCCTTCAATTCCTTTTTGTCCCTTTCCCCTCTTGTTCTTTTCTTCTCTCCTTCTGATCCATCTGGCCCCAGTCACTCTATGTCTTTCCCCTCTCTATCTGCCCATCACCAATCTGCTCGTCACACCATTTCCTGCCCCGCCTCTTTCCCTTTATTCCATGTCCTATCAAATTCCATTATGTCATTTCCACCTGTCACCTCTCAGCTTCTGACATCGTTCCCACCCTCATCTGCCTATCATCCCCTCACCTGGATCCTCCTAGCACATCCCAGCTCCTGCTGCAGCTCTTACCTCCACCTTCCAGTCCAGATAAAGGGAGTCAACCCAAAATGTTGACTGGAAATTACCTCCATAAATGCTGAGTTCCTCCCGCATTTTTTGTTTTGCTCCAGATTCTAATGAGCATCTGCTCTCTATGGACAATTTATAGTGGCCAATTCACCTATTAGCAATACCTTTTTTTGGAATGTGGAAGAAAACTGGATTATCCCAAGGAAACAAATAGGGTAAGCTCTATACACAGAACATCGGTGATCAGGATTGAACCTGGGGGTTATAGGTGCTCTGAGCCAGTAGCTCAGCTAGATGTGCCAATGTGAGCTGCAGAGGGCTGTAAATTTAGTGGGCTCCATCTTGGGTACTAGCCTACAAAGTACCTACAACATCTTCAAGGAGTGGTGTCTCAGAAAGACGGTGGCCATTATTAAGGACTCCAAGCACCCAGGGCATTCTCCTTTCTCACTGTTACCATCAGGTAGGAGGTACAGAAGCCTGAAGGTACACACTCAGCGATTCAGGGACATCTTCTTCCCCTCTGCCATCCGATACCTAAATGGACATTGAACTTGTGAACACTACCTCACTTTTTAAATATATATTATTTTTGCTTTTGCACACTTTTTAATCTATTCAATATACATATACTGTAATTGATGTATATATTTATTATTATTATTATTATTAGTTTTTTCTTCTTCTATATTATGTATTGCATTGAACTGCTGTTGCTAAATTAACAAATTTCATGACACAGGCTGGTGATAATAAACCTGTTTCTGATTATGATTCTTTCTTTTTAAATCTTTTTATTGATTTTCAAACAAAGCATAATAACAATAGAAATACAGACAGATTGGAAATACACAGTTAATAAAGCAGTATATACAAGTATAAACTAGTGATAACACAGATGTGCTAAACCTCCCAAACTCATACTGTATTTGCATAGTAGAAAGAGAAATCCCCAAATTAAAAATTTCTTTAAAAAACTAACTAACTTGATTCTGATGTTTCATCTCAAGTGAGGCAGCAATATTCCACACACCAGTGAATAAAGAAAATCAGAAAGTTGCAGTTCAGCACAGATCTGGAACTTTGGTGAGATTAACAGGAAACTGTGGGTTGTAGCACTAATTGCAGTTCGAATGCTGACAGGATGGTCAAATTTAGTTGAGTATATATTTTTAACAAATATGTTAGTTATATTATATATATCATATATTATATTATAAAAAATATTAGCTCATTGATTAGAATCAGAATCAGATTAATCACTGGCATATGTTGTCAAATTTGTTAACTTAGCAGCAGCAGTACAATGCAATACATGATAAAAAACAAATTTCAAAAAGTAAATCAATTGCAGTAAGTATATATATGAATATTAAATAGATGAAAAATAGTGCAAAAACAGAAGAAATATATATTAAAAGAAAAGTGAGGCAGTATAGCAGAGGGGAAGATGTTCCTGAATCACTGAGTGTGTGTGCTTTCAGGCTTCTGGACCTCTTTCCTTATAGAAACAATGAGAAGAGGGCATGCCCTGGGTGATGAGGGTCTTTAATAATAGACATCGCCTTTCTGAGGCACCACTCCTTGAAGGTGGCTTGGATACTACAGAGGCTAGAGTCCAAGAAGGAGCTGACTACTTTTACAACTTTCTGTAGCTTCTTTCGGCCCTGTGCAGTAGTGCCCCACCCCCACCACCCCTTCTCCATACCAGACAGTGATCCAACTTGTCAGAATGCTCTCCACAGTACATCTGTAGAAGTTTTCAAATGTTTTAGGTGATAAACCAAATCTCTTCAAACTCCTAACAGGCTCAATAAGCTGATTAGAAAGGCTGGCTTTGCTATAGGAGTCAAACTGGATGTACTGGAAGCTGTGGTAGAACAAACAACCCTCTTCTGGGAAATCCTTCTCACCCTCTGCATCCCACCTTGGCTGAACAGAGGAGCACAGTAATAGCCTATGCCAACTGCGCTGCTCCAAAAAACACTGTTTGAGGTCATTCTTACATTCGGCATTTGGCTCTATAATGAGTCAACCTATAGCCAGGGAAGTTATGACGCCCCTCCTGTTATTAACCTCTGTTTACCAGAGCTCTGTTTAAGCTCTGTTTAGATTTGCTTACCACACCCTGCTATCACGGATACGCTGTGTACTACTGTGGAATACTACCATCACTTCCTAGCTGGATGGTGTGAATGAGCACCATTACAGTATAATATTACAATAATTCTGCATTGCCATCTTATCAGTGTGAACTTGTAAATCTTGTCATCTTTGACTTGTAAATCCTGTACATCTTATTTTTAAGGTAACTTATTTTTTATTTTTCTTACTTCTAGTATTTGTATATTTGTGCACTTGTAATGCTTCCATGACACTGTAATTTCCTTTGGGATCAATAAAGTATCTAACTATCTATTAACTTGGGCATCTGAGACAGAGATCACAGGGTCACTGGGTGCAGTGGGGATATTCACCTGCTCTTCCTTTTAAAGCAGGTGTTAAAGTGATTCTAAGGCATTTGGCAATTGACATTACTAGTCTTCACATCTGAATATGTATTGTGGATTTAATTTGGAGAGCAATTCTAAACAATGGTTTCATTAAAGTCTTGAATCCCATACCAGGTGATACTGATTAAAATTCACTTGGACGTCTGTGATGTGGATGTGAATCAGGAGGTGTGAAGGAAGGTTGTATGTAATTTCAAAGAAAACGGTGTCCATACAGTGTAAATACAGAATTGTCCTTTGATGTTTAGCATATAAAATATCGAGCCCCATGTTGGAACAGTGAGACTGTTTGACTGAAAGCATCTCTGAATGATGCCTGCTGCACCTTGTTTTGTCGAATGAAGAAGCTGCTTTGTATCTACCAGTACCTTTCTCCAGTGACTTAATTCACACAACATCAGTAGGCATGGAAGGTGCTGAGCTCATCTGGTACTGAATCATCACTACCATTAATGTTACTGGGTTTTGCTTTTAATGTCCTACAAACCCTGCCAGAGTTGACGTGTATCCAATGTCCCCTCCAACCTTGCTCAGAAATGTTTCTTCGCTCTTGACATAGCCCTCTGCAAGTCATACCTGTAGTAGTTCCTTCCTATCTTACTGTTATGCAGTATTGAATATATGAATGGGGAGACATTTGTGCCTTCTCCTAACTCTAAAATGCCATTATGTTGAAGGTTTTGAGTGACCTTTAAATACTGAAATTGTGTTTGACATGCAAGTTCAAGGTAATTGGCCACAGAATCTGATGCTGATATGGCATAATAGAAGCTGTGTTACTGGGTCAGAAAGGTCCTGGTTTCAAAGAGCTGGCAGAGTCTTCTAGACCTGTCCCAGTGAATTGCCCACTATATATGACAAGGATGCCAACTGGGACATCAAAAAGTCATATTATGTTCCCCTTGAATCATGCATTGATGATTATAAAGCTGTAAATAGTCTTAATTTGCTGATCTGTTTAACATACCATCATTTTCATTACACTGACTCAGAACATTCAGAAACATGAATAAAGGGGAACGTTTACGGAAGGTATTTTCATTAGTTAAACTTAGTCTCATTTCCCAACAGAAATTATTCAATCAAATACTTTTGTTGTGTCTTACATTTTAGTTATGCACACCATAAATACAGCTCTATGCAGGCAGAACAATATCTACTACTGTTAGCTGAAATAGACCAAATCATTGGAGTAACTGTTGAAATGGGTGAGTTTGTTGGTATATACATATGGTGAGGGGTGTGCTGCTAAGTGTAATCACCCTTAAAACATGGGTGCGGTTGTGTCAATTAAGCCCACCAATTTCTTCCTCTGCGGGCAATCTGCTAACTTCCTGCTATTCATTAGGAAAATAATTGTGGCATGCAGTCAGTAAACTCATCATTGTCTACAAATCTCTGCAAGGGCAAATGTTGTGAGTTTCTGAAAACAAAGTTAGAATCCCCTAATTAAAGGCAACCTGTGTCTCTTTAAAGGGAGATGCACCATAACAGGCGATGGAATGCATTTTTAAAACAAGGTGGTAAATATCATGCATGTTATGTTGTAGAAATTATTTGGACCTGGAAAATAATGGGACAACTTAGTTTTCTACATACAACATCCCCACTAAAGGAGGTGAAAAAGACAAGTAAATTTCCTTGACTTGATGCCAAACACTAGTCTGGACTTTTTTCATAGTTCATGGGATTTAAAATTATTACACTGTGAGTCAGCTCATGAAATAGGCTGTGTCCATAGATGAAATTAGTAAACATGAGAGTTTCCAGTAGTTTGCAATCTATGAGAACTCTTTCCAAACTAAGTTACCTAAAACAGAAAATCTACCAGTGGTTAGATAGTGTATCTAAAAATGTGTGTTTCTGTCTTCAAAGATATTGCCTGACCTGCTGAGCATTTACTGATTTTAATTTACATCTACAGCATCATAATATTTAGTTTTCAGAGCTACATTTAACATACATATATTAAACTGACTGATGGATAATGATGATTATCCAGACAAGTGTGAGGTTTTGCATTTAGGGAGGACAAACCAGGGTAGGTCATACACAGTGAATGGTAGGGAATGTTGAAGTTGTATGTGACATTGGTGAGGCCTAACTTGGAGTTCTGAGTGCAGTTTGCTCACCTATCTACAAGATAAATGTAAATAAGTTTGAAAGGGTACAGAGAAAATACACAAGGATGTTGCCAAGTCTGGAGGACATAGGTTGTAAAGAAAGATTGAATAAGTTAGGATTTTATTCCTTGGAATGTAGAAGATTGAGAGGAGATTTTATAGATACATACAAAGTGATGAGAGTTATAGAGAGGGTACATGAAATAGGCTTTTTCCACTGAGGTTGGGTAGGACTACAACCAGAGGTCATGGATTAAGGATAGAAGGTGAAAATTTAAATAGAGCATGAGGAGAAACCTTTTCACTCAGAGAGCCATGAGAGTGTGGAACAAGCTGCCAGTACAGGTGGTGGATACAAGCTCGATTTAAGAGATGTTTGGATAGAGACATTGATAGCAGGGGTATGGAGGGCTATGGTCCCAGTAACGGTCAATAGGAGAATAGGAGAAGGCAGCTTAAATGGTTTAGTGTTAACTAGATGGACCAAAGGGCCTGTTTCTGTGCGGTACTTTTCTATGACAATGAAGCTCATTTGGTTTCTGTAATGTAATTTTTGGACAGGTTGCTCACAACTGCTGGATTTCTTATTAGAAAAACTTTACTTGTTATTGTTGTGTCTGTACACAGCTAGATATATATTAATTAAAAGCATGCATGCGAGAAATGGTTTTAACTGGTGTATTCACATTGCAATACGAGAGAGAACACCATGCATACATAGATAACAGCACATGCACAGACAACAGATCAATACAGATGAGCGGATGAGCTCGGAGTGTAGATCAGTACTTGGAGCTATGACGTTGTGGCCATTACAGAGACTTGGATGGCTCAGGGGCAGGAATGGTTACTTAGAGTGCCAGGCTTTAGATGTTTCAGAAAGGACAGGGAGAGAGGCAAAAGAGATGGGGGAATGACACTGCTGATCAGAGATAATGTCACGGCTGCAGAAAATAAGGAAATCATGGAGGGATTGTCTACTGAGTCTCTGTGGGTGGAAGCTATGAAAAGGAAGGTGTCAATAACTCTACTGGGTGTTTTTTATAGACCATACAATATTAACAGGAACATAGAGAAGCAGATAGGGAGACAGATTCTGGAAAGCTGTAATAATAGCACGGTCGTCATGGTGAGAGATCTTAATTTCAAAATATTGATTAGCATCTTCCTTGGGCGAGGGGTTTAGATGGGGTGGAGTTTGTTAGGTGTGTGCAGGAAGGTTTCCTGACACAATATGTAGATAACTCTACAAGAGGACAGACTGTACTTGATTTGGTATTGGTAAATTTACCTGGTCAGGTGTCAGGTCTCTCAGTAGGGAAGCATTTCAGAAATAGTGATCATAATTCTAATTCCTTTACCATAGCATTGGAGAGGGATAGGAACAGACAAGTTAGGAAACCGTTTAATTGGAGGAAGGGGAAATATAAAGCTATCAGGCACAAACTTGGAAGCATAAATTGGGAACAGATGTTCTCAGAGCATGCTGTACAGAGCATGTACAGCAGAAATGCGGCAAATTTTCAGGGGACATTTGTGTTATGTTCTGCATTGGTACATTTCAATGAGACTGGGAAAGGATGGTAGAGTACAGGAACCGTGGTGTACAAAAGCTGTTGAAAATCTAGTCAAGAAGAAAAGAAAAGCTTATGAAAGGTTCAAAAAACTAGGTAATAATGATAGAGACCTAGAAAATTATAAGGCTAGCAGAAAGGAGTTTAAGAATGAAATCAGGAGAGCCAGAAGGGGCCATGAGAAGGCCCTGGTGGACAGGATTAAGGAAAACCCCAAGACATTCTACAAGTATGTGAAGAGAAAGAGGACAAGACATGAGAGAATAGGACCAATCAAATGTGACAGTGGAAAAGTATGTATCAAACCGGTTGAGATAGTGGAGGTACCTAATGAATACTTTGCTTCAGTATTCACTACAGAAAAGGAACTTTATGATTGTAGGTATGACTTACAGCTGACTGAATAGATTGAGCATAGAGACATTAAGAAACATGATGTGCTGGAGCTTTTTGAAAGCATCGTTGGATAAGTCAGCGAGACCGGACAATATATACCCCAGGCTACTGTGGGAGGCAAGGGAGGAGATTGCTGAGCCTCTGCTGATGAACTTTGCATCATCAATGGGGACGGGAAAGGTTCTGGAGGATTGAAGGGTTTCAGATGTTGTTCCCTTATTCAAGAAAGGGAGTAGATATAGCCCAGAAAATTATAGACCACTGAGTCTTACTTCAGTGGTTGGAGGTTGATGGAGAGGCAGGATTAATGAACATTTGGAGAGGCATAATATGATTAGGAATAGTCAGCATGGCTTTGTCAAAGGCAGGTCATGCCTTACGAGCCTGATTGAATTATTTTGCAAATGTGACTAAATACATTGATGAAGGTAGAGCAGTAGATGTAGTGTATATGGATTTCAGCAATGCATTTGATAAGGTATCCAGTACAAGGTTATTGAGAAAGCAAGGAGGCATGGGATCCAAGGGGACATTGCTTTGTGGATCAGGAATTGGCTTGCTCACAGAAGGCAAAGAGTGGTTGTAGGTGAGTCATGTTCTGCATGGAGGCCGGTGACCAGTGGTGTGCCTCAGGGATCTAATCTGGGACACCTGATCTTTGTGATTTTTATAAATGACCTGGATGAGGAAGTGGAGAATTGGGTTAGTAAATTTGCTGATGACGCAAAGGTTGGGGGTTTTGTGGATAGTGTGGAGAACTGTCAGAGGTGACAGTGGGACATCGATAGGATGCAAAACTGGGCTGAGAAGTGGCAAATGGAGTTCAACTCAGATAAGTGTGAAGTGGTTCATTTTGGTAGGTCAAATATGATGGCAGAATATATTATTAATGGTAAGACTCTTGGCAGTGTGGCAGATCAGCAAGATCTTGGTGACAAAACTGCTGCACAGGTTGACTCTATGGTTAAGAAGGCAAATGGTGCTTTGGCCTTCATCCACCATGCAAATGAGTTTAAGTGCCGAGAGGTAATGTTACAGCTTTATAGGACCCTGGTCAACCCCACTTAAAGTTTCAGTTCTGGTCACCTCACTACAGGATGGATGTGGTAACTACAGGTAGGGTGCAGAGGAGATCTACAAGGATGTTGCCTCGATTGGGAAACATGCCCTATGAGAATAGGTTGAGTGAACTTTGCCTTTTCTCCTTGGAGCGACAGAGGATGAGAGGTGACCTGATAGAGGTGTATAAGATGATAAGAGGCATTGATTGTGTTGATAGTCAGAGGCTTTTTCCCCAGAGCTGAAATGGCTAATATGAGAGGACACATTTTTAAGGTGCTTAGAAGTAGGTACAGAGGAGATTTTGCGGATAAGTTTATTTACGCAGAGGGAGGTGAGTGCGTGGAATGGGCTGCCAGCGACAGTGGTAGAAGCAGATATGACAGGGTCTTTTCAGGGACTCCTGGATAGGTACATGGAGCTTAGAAAAATAGCTATAGGTAAACCTAGGTAATTTCTAAAGTAAGTACATGTTTGGCACAGCATCATGAGCAGAAGGGCCTGTATTGTGCTATAGGATTTCTATGTTTTCTATGAATACATAGCTCTAAAAGTGGAATCATTGCTGTAAAAGAAATAGATCCATACATTACACCTCCTCTCCCTTTAGATTAATGCAACATAAAACTGTATATCTACAAAACATTCAAATTTCCTTTCCTAAACCCATATTCCAGATAATTATGCTTTTACAATAACAGACCATAGCTAATTTCACAGTTCTAAAGTTTTGGGTGGTGCTCTATTTATTTCAGGTAGTGTCTCTGGACCTGTGGAGTGGATTCAGGTTTGGCAGATGTCTTGTCAGTGATAACATTCTTGTCGCACCCCAGGGCCTATGTAGTGGCATCTAGTTTGGTAGGTGTCTTATCTAAGACAACATTCTCTGTTTACAGTGTAACCTTGCTGTCACAGACATGATAATCTCTGAGAGATAAACCCGGACACTGCAATGTGTCCATCTTGTTGGATGCAATCGACTCAGGTGTGTTCTTCAGTTGAGCATGCAGTATCGGACCCATATGACGTCTCCATGTCTGATCTCCAACACCCACTGCATACATCAGTGATCCAGTTCCTCTAGGTATCCTACAAAGTTTATTTTCAGTAACCACACATTAATACTTCCTGTCCAGTCTCAAAGGTCCTTGCTACTTTGCTTGGCAACTAGCTGAACTTTTTATTCTGTACTTCCCTCCATAGACCTTGTTTCAAGACACCTAGAGTATGCAAGATTTCAGATTCCTATTCTTGAACAACATTGCAGGGGTTTGAGTTGTCTTTGTATGAACAGAGTTCTGAATCACAAAAAGGATGCCGTCCACCTTGTGCTGTAGAGAAATGTCCTCCTTTTCCATCATTTTAATGGATGTCTTGATGCTTTGAATAAACCTTTCAGCTAACTCATTTGTTGTTGGGTGGTGAAGAGCTGGCTTGAAATGCCTGATGCCATTTTTCTTCACGAACAATTAGAATTCTTCTGAAGTGTATTGTGGTCCATTGTCACTCTCAATTTGTTCTGGTAAGCCACCTACGGCAAAGATAGTCCTCAGAGTGTCTTTAGCATCACTGCAGTCTTTTCTAAGCTGTTGTAGTCAGTCTCTGGAATTATGGACAAAGCTGACCCTGTATCCAGCTCCATTTTCAGTTTTACACTGGACAATCCATTTTGATCTAGTTAATTTTGTGATATGCTTCCTTTATACTATGCAGCTTTAGCCATGACGGATCACCTTTGTCATACTCAGTGTTGTCTGATTCTGTTTTACATTCGGTAACTTTATGCATCTGCTTGGTTTTGTTTATGACACTTCTCACTTTGTTGTGCTTTTTGTCCGTCTTGCATACTCTCTCTATGTGAACTTATCTGTGACACTTACTGCAGATGTTCTCTTTGAACCAACAGTCATTTGCATCATGGGGGGATTTGCCACTCAGGTAACATATTTGGCTTTTTGCACCATTCAGGGAAATTTTGTGCATTTCACATCCTAATTTCCTTTTTCTGTACTTCTACTGCATCCTTTGCTGCAGTCTCTAGCAATATTGCAATGGTCAATGCCCATTCTAAGGTTAGGTCTCTGTTGGACAGCAGCCTCTGTTGAGTGCTTTGACAATACATGCCACATACAAACCTATTTCCCAATGCATCAGAAAGTCCATCTCTGAAGTTACAGTACAGAGAATGCTTGCACAGTTCTGCAATGTATTCAGAAAGACTTTCATCTTTTGACTGGTTCCTTTTGTAAAATCTAAATCTCTCAGCTATTACTAGCGGTTTAAGGCTCAAGTGATTGTGTAAAATTGTAACAATTTCGTTGAACATCTTGCTTGTTGGCTTTTCAGGGGCTACTAAATTTCATTACATTCTTGGGCCCATTAAGCTAAGAATTGTAGGCACTTTCTTTTGCTCTTCCATGTTGTTGACATTACAATACTGTTCAACCCTCTTGATATACGACTCTCAGCCTTCCTTACTGCTATCAAATTCATCAACTTTACCGATTGAAGCCACTAACACATTATCTTCACTTTAGATTCAGTGCATGTTTCACTTGTGCTCACACGTTTGTTAGTGTCCGTGATGACCTTCTCCATACCGTTTAACTCTTGCTGTTTCATCCCGTAATCATGCCATAACCGTTGATGGAGCTTGTGATATTTTCTGATATATTTAGGTTCATACTCATCACCGACTGTTTATCAAGACTTCTGTAGTATTGATCCATGGGCAATTCCGTAACTCCATTATGGACTGTGATTTGTGACTCACTGCCCTCCACAGTGCAATACTAATGCAAGAAGTTTTGAAGGGAAGGTAGTCATTTCAGAAGAAAGCTACAATCAGGGAAATAAGTTGACACTGTATACTCTTTCATTAATAAAGTGCCTGTGTTGTTACTTTTGATTTTCTACTATTATCCAGTATCCTAGGAGTCAATAAGTGAGAAACTGTGACAAGCAAAAAATCATAAAGCAAAACATTGTTAAAATTGTCAACTGGAAAAAAAAGGCTTTTGAATAAAGAAATATCATCAGATAATTCTAGATTCACAATGTATTGGATATATTTTTCTCTGTTCGAAGAAAAATTAATTAAACTAACATTAACCTTTAACTTTAAAACGGATGTCAACTTAAAAAGGAAAGGAAATTCTATGACTTAATTGAAAATGTCACATTTAAATGAGTCGTGCATTTTATGTGAAAGCAATAGTCATAGGTATAATTGTGGGTCTAGAAACAATTTTTTCAAAATTGTTTGGAGTGAGATTATTAATCTCATCGAATAGGATTAATGGTATTAATCATCTCAGTCTTGCCACAACTGCTTGCAAGAGCAACTTAATATGTCTAAAGCATTGAAAATGTATAAAGCTGCTGTATTACAGATGACGCATTGGCATGTTTAATAAAGAATACAACTTAATTTTAGACTTGGGCTTAGTATAGTTTCAGAATCAGGTTTATTATCACTAATATGCAGTGATAAGTCAAGAAACTTGATGCTTTACAGCAGGAGTAGAGTGGAACACATAAAAGTGTGACTATAGGTTTAAATCAGAAAATATAAAAAATAAGTAAATAGTGTTTTTTTAAAAAAGCAAAATAGTGAGGAAGTGATCATGGGTTCATGGACAGTTCAAAAAAATGATGGTGGAGGAGAATAAGCTGTTCCTAAAACATTGAGCATGCATCTTCAAGCTGCTGTATCCTTTCCCTGTTGGTAATAACGAGAAGAGGCATGGCCTGTATGAATGAGGCATCTGCTTTTGAATATGTCCTTGGTGGTGGGGAAGCTAGTGCCTGAGTTTACAATCCTTTGCAGCTTTTTATGATCTTGCGCAATGGAGCCTCCATACCAGGTAGTTGTTCAGCCAGTCAGAATGTGGAAATGTGCTAGTCTCTGGTGACTCGCCACTCTCCTTATACTCCTAATGAGGTATAGCCGCTGCCATTCCTCCTTCGTGATTGCAACAGTATGTCGGTCCCAGGACTTAGATTCTATGAAATGTTGACAGCCAGGAACTTAAAATTACTCGCCTTTTCCACTGCTGACCCCTCAAAGAGGACTGGTGTGTGTTCTCCTGATTTCCTCTTCTTGAGGTCCAAACTCAATTCCTTCAGTCTAATGACACTGAGTGCAAGGTTGTTATGACACCACTCAACCAGCCAATCGAACTCACTCCTGTACACCTCCTCGCCTCCACTTGAGATTCTGCCAACAGCAGTTATATCTTCCACAAATATATCGATGGCGTTTGAACTGTATCTAACTGTACATTCATGAGAGAAAAGAGAATAGAATAGTGGGCTAGAATTATAATGGAATAGTAGAATAGTGTTGATTTCAGCGAGAAGGAGATATTATTTCCAATTTGCACTGACTGCTGTCTGCCAAAGAGGAAATCAAGGATTCATTTGCAGAGGCCCAGACTTTGAAGCTTGTTGATTAGTACTGAGGGGTTAATGGTGTTGAACACTAAGCTGTAATTAATCAAGTCAAGTCACTTTTTATTGTCATTTCAACCATAACAGCTGGTACAGTACACAGTAAAAATGAGACAATGTTATTTGGGACAATGGTGCTACATGAACAATACAAAAACTACACTGAACTACGTTAAAAACAACACAGACAAAAAAAAACACTAGACTACAGACCTACCCTGGACTGCATAAAGTGCACAAAACAGTGCAGGCATTACAATAAATAGTAAGCAAGACAATAGGCACAGTAGAGGGCAATAAGTTGTTGTCAGTCCAGGCTCTGGGTATTGAGGAGTCTGATGGCTTGGGGGAAGAAACTGTTACATAGTCTCGTCATGAGAACCCGAATGCTTCGGTGCTTTTTCCCAGATGGCAGGAGGGAGAAGAGTTTGTATGAGGGGTGTGTGTGGTCCTTCATTATGCTGTTTGCTTTGCAGATGCAGCATATAGTGTAAATATGTATAATGGCAGGAAGAGAGACGCTGATGATCTTTTCAGCTGACCTCATTACGTATTGCAGGGTCTTGTGATCCGAGATGGTGCAATTTCCAAACCAGGCATTGATGCAGCTGCTCAGGATGCTCTCAATACAACCTCTGTAGAATGTGATGAGGATGGGGGGGTGGGAGATTGACTTTCCTCAGCCTTCGCAGAAAGTAGAGATGCTGCTGGGCTTTCTTTGCTATGGAGCTGGTGTTGAGGGACCAGGTGAGATTCTCCACCAGGTGAACACCAAGAAATTTGGTGCTCTTAATGATCTCTACCGAGGAGCCATCGATGTTCAGTGGAGAGTGGCCCTCCTGAATTCAACAACCATCCTTTTTGTTTTGTTCACATTCAGAGACAGGTTGTTGACTCTGCACCAGTCCGTTAGCCACTACACCTCTTCTCTGTATGCTAACTCGTCATTCTTGCGGATGAGACCCAGCATGATCGTGTCATCGGCGATCTTGATGATGTGGTTCGAGCTGTGTTTTGCAACAGTCGTGGGTCAGCAGAGTGAACAGCTGTGGACTAAGCACAGAGCCCTGGGAGGCCCCAGTGCTCAGTGTGATGGTGTTGGAGATGCTGCTCCCAATCTGGACTGACCGAGGTATCCCAGTCAGGAAGTCTAGTATCCAGTTGCAGAGGGAGGTGTTCAGGCCCAGTAGGCTCAGCTTCCAATGAGCTTCTGTGGAATGATTGTGTTGAATGCTGAACTGACGTCTATGAGCAGCATTCAGATTCAGTTTATTGTCATTTATAAACCACAAATACAATGCAGTTAAAAAATGAGACAAAATTCTCCGGAATTATATTATGAAAAAGCACAAAACAAACCGCACAAGAAAAACCACGTAATGTTTGGTAATCCCCAGTCCAGATTCCGGAGAGGCTGCTGCGTATCGATATCATGCTACCGTCTTAGCAAGTTCCCTGGAAAGGAACTACAAACCCATCAGACAAGCTTAAAGCTACAAGACCTCCACAAAACCACATAGTTACATATAGTTATAGTTAACATATAGTTTCAACAGTGCAGACAATGCCATAAGAAAGACTAATTGACAAAGACCATGTAATTATAACACATAGTTTCAACAGTGCAAAGCAATACCGTAATCTGATAAAGAACAGTCCATGCACGGTTTAAAAGAAAGTCTCAAGTTCCCGACAACCCATCATTTCACGCAGATGGTAGAAGGAAGAAAACCCTTCCTGCCATGAACCTCCACCGCCGCAGCTTGCTGATACAGCACATTGGGAGCTCCAACCACGGCCAACTCTAAGTCTGTCCGAAAACTTCGAGCATCCAACCAGCCCTCCGACACCGAGCACCGAGCACCATCTCTGCCGAGCGCTTCGACCCCGGCACCGGCCACCAAGCAACAGGCAAAGCTGAGGATTTGGGGCCTTCCTCCCAGAGATTTTTCCGATCGCACAGTAGCAGCGACAGCAAGACAGGCATTTCAAAAGTTTCAACAGTTCCTCCATGCTTCATGTGTCCGTCTCCATCAAATCAGGATTGTACACGGCCCCTACTTACAGATAACAAATATTCATTCCTGGAGTGGCCGCTGCATGCTGCGACGCACTGCCATCTTGCAATTTTGACCACCTGACATAGATATTGCTACTGTCCAAGATGTCCAAGGCCGAGTGAGACTGCATCCACTGTAGACTTGTAGCAGGAGACAAAATAAAATGGGCCCAGGTCTTTGTTCAGGCAGGAACTAATTCTAGCCATGACCAACCTCTCAAAGCACTTCGTCACAGTATATGTGAGTGCTACCAGATGAAAGTTGTTGCAGCAGCTCACCCTGTTCCCCTGGGACACTGGTATGTTTGATGCCCTTTTGAAGCTGGTGAGAATCTCCAACCTCAGCGGTGAGAAATTGAAGATGTACACTTCAGACAGTTGGTTGCACAGGTTTTCAGTGCTCTTGCAAGTACTCCATTGGGACCAGATGCCTTGCTGTGGAACATCAATATCATGAAGCACCCCAACGGTGTGAAATCTACTCCTTAATTGTACTAATTCTAACTCTTCATTTCAAAGGAGAGGAAATGCTGCCAGGGAGAATTGTAAGTTTCACAAAACATTTATATGTTTTCATTTAATGTAAATGTGTTTCATTATTTCTAAGCAAGTTCTATCAATTTTTGTTTAAATTAAACTTTGCTTAAATTCAACCTCGTGTAAACTTCTTTAGTCAAGCAGGCCAGGAACTAATTACACACAGTAATAAAAATGTAATAGGATACAGCAGAACCAAGGAGGAAGGTCAGAATGGTTCATCTGGATGAATGATGAGCTACAAACAAACAAAGGAGACACAGATAGTAGCTACAAACAGATGGCTACAAATCACATCTAACAAGGCAAGGACATTGTAAATTATTTTAAGACAGAAAGGTGACAGTGAAGAGACAGGCAGGAAGGTCGGTATTGGCAGTAGTGTGTATTCTGTATTTGAGTGATATTTGGGTAATATTGTAACTATATTGCTTGATTAAGCATTCTTGTTCAATATGTAAAAGTACGTGAATGGCATCTGTCATCACACCACCATGTCATATGCACGCGTCACACTTCAAGTAAAAACGAAACTCAAAGGTTTCAAAGGTACATTTAATGTCAGAGAAATGTATACAATATACATCCTGAAATGCTTTTTCTTCACAACCATCCACGAAAACAAACGAGTGCCCCAAAGAATGAATGACAGTTTAATGTTAGAACCCCAAAGCCCCCCCAGCTCCCCCTCCCACACATAAGCAGCAGCAATGACCTCCTCCCCCACCAGCAAAAAAAGCATGTGTGCAGCAAAGTATCAATAAAGACAGAGACTTGCAGTACCCCAAATACCACTTGTTCACCCAGTAATCTGACACACCACAGGCTCTCTCTCACCCTAATAAGGGTGAAATATGTGTCCCCATTTCACAACGAGAGGGGAGACATAACAAACAACTCGCTGATCTATGATGTTAAAAGTCCGTGGCATTTTTTTTCCAAACTTTGTGCCTAAAGAACTTGGGTCTCTGGGCAGACAGCCAGCAGCCAGCTCACTGCTTATGATCTTCCATCTCCCTTGATACACCAATTCCCAGCAGAGGCACTGACCACGAGTCTGCCCACCTCCAGAGCCACGAAACCCCAGAACTCTGAAGGTGAGCTAATCTTCTAGGCTGCATCCTTGGTACATCAAATAACAGCCAGTCATGAGACCCCGAGAACGGGTCCCATTCCCACAAAGAACCGAATTCGGCGTGTCCAAACTAAGGCACATTATTACTAGCTCCATATCTTTATTTTAATTAGTTTTAAATTTTGGAGTTACAAAAGATAGCAGTGGTAATGAGGAAGTTTTAACAAACCTGAAACAACTACCTACCTGTTGAAGTCCTACCTGTTCAAGTTTTTAAAAAAGCACAGCAAGATGTTGCAATTTTAAAAAAATGCAATGCAGCGCATTTTTCCTAGAGGAGGGACAGACACAGTCAACTTACAAAAAATAGCAGTGAACAGATGAATTTAAAGGTTTAAAAACAGTGAGTACCAGGTGATATTAATAATAAAACAACGTAAAAATGACTGGCTACATTGGAAAGATAGATGAGTTTGATTGCATAAAAACATAACTGGTTGCAGTATACATAATGAATTGAGTCGTATTTTGAAACTAATGAAATAGCCACTGAGAAACAAATGCTAGTTTTGCTAAGAACAATGGATTTAAAGGCATACATTTTGTATGGAAGTTTAACTGTTCCAACAAACCAGCTGAAATGAGCTTTGCTGATATAATGAAAGTAAGGTAGGAACAGTTAGAACTGAAGCTCTTGTTGATTCCAGAACATTTTTGGTTCCATAAGCAGAATCAAAAGGAAGGGGAGTCCATTTCAACTTATGTGGCTGAATTGAAGAAGTTTCCTGAGCATTGTTGATTTAATGATTGGCTTAATGAAGTACTGAGAGATTGTTTAGCTTGTGGAATCTTACAAGAAGACATTCAAAAATGGCTCCTAACTGAAGCACAACTTACATTTTAACGAGTAGTTAAAATAGCCTGTAACATACCTATGGGTATCTTATGACTGTCTTATGACCATGATGTAATTGAGTATCTGGTGAGCATAATGTAACGGTCTTGTGATGGTGCAGTGATATAATTTCCCGCCAGTGTGAGGTCACATGATGTAATTTTCCCACCAGTGAGAGGTCATGTGATGGCCTGTTTCAACAGGTATAAAACAGGAAAGCCTTGCTATGACGCAGGTCAGCTCATTGTTTAATTCGGCAGTGACTCTGTTTTGCTGCGTAGACGTCTCATGATGCAGTTTCGTTTTAACACGGAGTTTTACTTTCTATTGTAAGTTGTGCTAGCAGTTTTTAAAATCACCGCCAGTTATGTTCACTGTATCTTCAATTTAATTTTAAAGTCTAAGTAATGGAGTGTGAAGATTTGTCAAAGTGCGGGAACCCAAAGGATCGAGTAAAGTTGGTGTCATTGCCAGTAATACAGGATCAACCTTATTTAATCTTCATTCAAGGAGGTAGTAACCTGCATCTGAGATAGCCCCTGCATTGTGAAAGCAGAAAGGCCTGGGCAAAGCATTTTGCTAAGAAAAAGGTCAGTTCCTGTAATCCATTTTTACAAACATTTGTATTTCCTTTGTCATAAATCGTTCGGGCAAGGCATATTTCGGCTGGGATCAGCAGTAAAGTCACGTCGTCGAGGAATTCGTTACTTCAGGAAAGTCTCTCCTATTTGACTGTCTAAATTACTTGGACTTTTACATTTATCGCTTTAAGAACTGTTTGAATTGCCATATAGCAGTTAACTTCCAGTTAAGTTAGTTGTTTGTTTACATTTTATTTGTTGTTGAGCTGAGTTCCAATAAATGTTTAATTTGTTTATAAAAACCTGTCTCAATTCAATATTCATTGTTGCTGTATCGTAACAAGCTGTATCAATGGAAATAACAGAGATGCAATTGAGTTACAGGCAGGAATAAAATAAGCATGAACAAAATTGCAATGTCTAAACACAAACTAATGTGGCTGAACAAATTGTGTTACCATTGTGGCAGGGGCCCACATACACCAGACCAATGAAGACAAAACAAAATGTACTGCACAGGGAAGAGAAAACAACTTTGAAGTTAGGTTTTTTTCAAAAGGTACATCAATCTGTATGCTGTTGATGAAAAATCTAATGATGATGTGAGTGACACAAAACTGAATAATTTTGAAGTTTGCAATGTGAAAACTAGCAATAGACAAGCACTATTGCTTACACCAGAAGTGAACAGCAAATTAATTAAAATGAAATTGGACACTGGCTTTGCTGTATCAGTCACTCCACAAAATATGCCTGCAGATATCTAGCTAAGAACTTATGCTAGAGGAAGGTAATTCCTGTGGGAATGATATTTGTTACAGTGAAATAAAACAACCAACAAGCTACATTGGGCTTGTATGAGGTAAAAACAGGGTGGCCAGCATTGTGAGGACATGATTGGCTGGGACAGCTACAACTTGATTGGAGTTCTTTCCACCATTTGCACACTACATCCCCTGAAATAGAGTCAACTGAATGCTAATTAAGAAAGGTACTTACTGACGCAACAACAGTATTCAAGGATGGCATTGGAAAACTCAAACATATCAAGGGTAAAGAAGTGTCCCCTTGGATCCCATGCCTCCTTACTTTCTCAATAAGCCTTGTATTGGGTACCTTATCAGATGCATTGCTGAAATCCATATACACTACATCTACTGCTCTACCTTCATCAATGTATTTAGTCACATCCACAAAAAAATTCAATCAATCAGAAGTGTTAAATGAAAATTCCACACCCAAGTTTTACAAAGCCCATCCTGTTCCTTATACCATCTGTGATAAAGTAGCTAGTGAGTTAGATTGCATTGAGGCTGAAGGAATTCTTTCTAACTTTATGGACCTCACAGGCAATACCAGTGGTCATAGTAGCCTAGAAGAATGGGTCAGTCATAATCTGTGATGATCTTAAGAGCACAGAGAGTAGATTGATACCCTCTGCCTGGGATACAGGATATCATTACAAACTTTTCTGAATGGAAAAACTTCAGTAATATAGGCTAAGCTGAGGCCTACTGACAGATGGATATGAAAGTTGCATCCAAAGTGTTTCCCATTATAAACACTCACAAAGGGCTTTATCACTATAGTAGGCTGATTTTTGGAATAGCATCAGCACCTGCACTTTGGCAAAAAGCTGTGGACCAGGTGCCGGAAGGCTGCCTCACAGTGTATTCTGCAAGAGTTCATTATTACCAGTAAGGATGGCAACAAATATCTTCACAAATCTGAAGACAGTGTGTTAAAAAGATTGGAAGATTATGGTCTCAGAGTATGCTGCAACAAGGATGAATTATTTAAACCAAGCATCATCTACTATTGTCACATTAATGACGCACAAAGCATGCTGAGAAAACTCAAGCACTGGTGGATGCCCCTAGGCCAAAGGACGTGCCACATTTGCAGTCATTTCTAAGGTTTGTTACTAAGGTTCTAAGGTTACTATAACATGTTCTTGCTAAAACTACCAACTGTGCTCCACCCCTTGAATTCATTACTACAGATCCAGAGGAAATGGCAATGAACAAAGCAGTGTGAGGCGGCTTTCAAAAAGGTAAAGAAAATACTAAAGTTAGACACTGTACTCATATGTTATGATCTGCATTGTCCAGTGAAGCTTGCCTGTGATGCCTCATCTTATGGTAGAGGTGCTGAATGAAGGAAGTGAATGGTCCATAGCCTTTGCATCACGTTCCCTTACCACTGCAGAGAAAAAATTATGCACAGATCATCAGAGAGGCCTTGAGTCTGGTTGGGATGTAAAACATTTCGGATCATCAAACAATAGTATCCAATTTCAATCCACAGCAATCCACTAACGGCAGCAGCGCAAATGAAGAAATGGGCTCTATTTCTTAGCAGACACAATTACAAGGCTGAATTAAAGAGGACAACTTATCATAGAAATGCTGATGCATTGTCCTGTTTACCCTAGGAAAAGGGAAAAACAGAAAAAATTACACCAAAGGACATTCCTCTTGACGTATTCTCCCTAATGCAAATCAAAAGTCTCCCAATTATGGCAGAAATGACACAAAGGGAAACCAGAAAACAGCTGACACTCTCTCAGATCCACATGGCCACCCAAAATTTCTGGAACATGCAGCAGAATCCCCAGTTCCCCATTTTTTCCTGCATGGGAATGAACTTGCCCTTGACGGGAGTTGTGCACGTGGGGATTGTGAGTTGTTGTACCACCAAAGCTGAGAGCTAAAGCGTTGAAAGAGCTACATGCAGGTCATCTAGACATGGTCAAAATTAACATGTTGGCTCAAAGTTTTGTCTGATATCCAGGGATAGATCAGCAGGTCATGCAGTTTGTCAAGACATCCAGAAAGAAAGGTATTCAGAGCTGTCAGAACCACTTCCTCCAGTCCCAGAGTCAACTTCTATAATCACCATGGAGGAGGAACCTGAAAATGAGATTCTTTCCCATCCACAAGTCTCACCTGCCAACTAGTGTGACCTTCCTTGTCATGGAAGACGTTACTCCACAAGTGTAAGAAATCCTCCACAGCAATTAAATCTTTAGGCATAAATGGGAAAATTTAAAATTCGCTACGCTGTGGATGTCTGTATAATAGTTGTATTATATAGTATAGTGTGTATATAGTTGAGATGCATTCTATATTGTGTTGGACTTTATAGCTCAGCAGGGAGAAGTGTTGTGTATTTAATATCTCAGTAATATTCGAGTAATATTGTAAATATGTCATTTGATTAAGCATTCTAGTTCATTTAAATAATTCATTACATGTTATGTGTAAAAGTATGTAAATGGCATACATGATCACACTACCATGTCATATGCATGCTTCACTTAAAGTAAAAATGAAACAAAGACATTATTCCCAACTCTGTGGTTTATTAATTAGTTTTATGTTTTGGAATTACAAAACACAATAAACAACATGGCAGAATTACACTCAATCAAAGCCATGTGAGTATATCTCGCAATTCAGATTTAGAATTCACAAAAACTAGACCTTAAGAGGCATTACCTGCTTTACCAAATAAAGTGGCCACCGAGTGTATGCTTGTGGATTCTGCTGCTGTTCGACATGTTGGGCATTCAGAAATGTTCTTCTTCACACCACTGTTGTAATGCATGATTATTTGAGTCAGTCTCCTTCTGGTTAGCTTGAAGTTGTCTGGGCAGTCTCCTCTGACTGCTCTCATTAACTCCGGCTCATTTGATAGTTGTTGTTTTTTGCACCATTGTCTGTAAACTCTAGAGATTATTGTAAACAAAAAAATCCAAGGAGTTCAGCAGTTTCTGAGATTCTGAAACTACCCTGTCTTGCACCAACAACCATTACACGATAGTCAAAGTCACTTAGATGACGTTCCACACCCCATCCCCCATTCTGATAGTTAGCCTGAACAACAACTGAATCTCTTGACATGTTTGCATGTTGTTATGCATTATGTTGCTGGCATTTGATTGATTGATTAGATATTTGCATTAATAAGCAGGTGTACGTCGTAAGTGGCCACTGAGTGTATGTGAGCAAAGAGGTTGTATCAGATTGAGCAAACAACTTAAAATAGTATATAGGAAATGTTTTAGTCTGATACAATAGTACTAACATTGGACTAACACATGAATTTGGAACTCAGTACAAGTTGCTGGCTCAGTTTAGGCAATTGATTCCACTAGCAGATAATCTGAAAACAGATTATAAGTGTTTGTCTATCTGCTGGTCTTTAAGTATGTATTATTATTGAAGTCAATTCTCCATTTTTGATATATCAATTTTAAAGCACTGACATTTTAGGAACATACTTGGATGTTTTTAAATGTTTATGTACTTCCGATACGTTCACCAACAATCAAATTGGTTGACAGCCAGTTAATCTGGGGACATGATTTAATTATCTTCGCAGCATTTTTGGAGGACTAATGATCCAAAAGTCGTGCGCTGTTCAATACTCTGATCAGATTGGATCTGCCTTTTAGGACAGTGCTGTTCCTGGAGGATTGCTCCAGCTAAGGGCAGATCTTGGGGAAAAGGGAGTTGCAGGCAGAGGTAATGGTCACTCCTAGGAAATTTTCCTGTCATTCTTAGGGTTTGCTGAATCTTCGTGGCCTGTAATATTCATTATATGTTTGATACTCCAATGTATTCATAACTTTATTAGAATGGTGTGGCTGTGATTAATTTACCATATTAATATGCCTGGCAGGCAATCAGATGCATGAGTTCAAATTTTGAAATGGCAACTGGAGAAACTAAATTAAGTTCATAAACAGAAATTTTAAAAAATCTTTCATTATGATAAGAATGATCATAAAGCCACTGCATTGCTATAAAAACACACCTGCTTCACTTGTAACCCACATAGCAGTGGAAATATTGATGGAGAAGGTGGAGTGAAGGAGAGGCCTTCTAGATAATTTCTCCGAAGGCAGTGATGCCAGACGGTTACGATACATCTCAGGACCAAAAGACTTCATTTGTAAGACAGTGTGTGAGCGGTCCGTGACATCTTGCACATTAGTCATGGCGATACTACACGCTTAGTTCACTTAGTGCTCTCTGGCAAGAGAGGATGAAATATATTATGTTCTTCTTGAATAAAAGATATTAGTAACCAACCTTCTACAGCAGTGAAAGGTAAGATGGAGCATCATGCAGACGTGCTGCTGATTAGTGCAACTGAACACACATTGCATTTAAATAAAAAAAACAAGCATGCCCCATTTTGTCACTAACCCAAGACAAAAGATTATTCCAGGACATACCATTTTTTTGTAGGAAAAAGGGGAGAAAGACTTTATGAATGGTTGGCCAAAATGTTTTAACCATTAAGTGCTCAAAGATTAATTCTGCATTTAGTAGCAATCCAGAAACTATTATTGATCTAAGAGTATTACTTCCACTAATTGGATAAACAAAGATGTTTCATTGTGTATGTAGCTAACTGAAATAGGAATAGCATGCCAATCATTTATCACTTAAATAAATTAAATATGGTAATTTATCTATTGACCAATTTTGCACAACTGGAGTTGAATATGGATTTGTTGTACTTTTTAGCATTAACAGTTAGAGGAGATGAATTTATGGAGCACCTTTAAAGTAGCAAACATGCCAAACAAAGTATTTCACAGTTGTGTCATCCATCAATGTTTAGGGGTGACAAGCAATAGGACAGATGTTTTGTGAATGATAGTGTAAGGTAGTGCAGTAGGTGACAGATGATATTCAGGCTGTGCACAAATATATATATATTAAATAAAAGCACAGACATGGGAGATGGCTTTAACTGGTGTATTCACATTGCAGCAAGAGAGAATGCTAACAAACATGCATTCATAGACAACAGTACATATGCATACAGCAGATTAATACAAGGCGCTAAGGAGGGGGGATCATTGCACTAAAAGGATTAGATCCATACATAACACTTTCTCCTCTTTTAGATTAATGGCATATAAAACTGTATGTGTACAAAACATTCAATTTTGCTTTCATAAGCCATATTCCAGATAAACATGCTTTCACAATAACTATCCATAATTAACAGGTCTAAAGACAAATGAGAAAATCTGCAGATGCTGGATGTCCAAGTAACACACACAAAATACTAGAGGAACTCAGCAGTTCAGGCAACAACTATGGAAAAGAACATGATTGATGTTTCCGGGCAAGGCCCTTCAGTAGGTCCTGTACTCTTTTCCATTGATGCTGCCTGGCTTGCTGAGCTCCTTCAGCAATTTCTTTGTGTGCCACAGTTCTAAACGTTTGGGTGCTGCTCTGTTTCTTTCAGGATAGCGCCTCTGGACCTGTGGAGTGGCAACAAGTTTGGAAGGTGTCTTGTCAATGATAATGTTCTTGGTTTCCAGTGTCATGTTGCTGTCAGTGACATGATCATCACTGAAAGTTTGGTCTGTTGGCTGTAATGTGTCCACCTTGTTGAATGCAGCTGACTCAGATGTGATCTTCAGTTAAGCATCCAGTATCTGGTCCACATGACATCTCCATGTATGATCTCCAACATCCACTATGTAAATTAATAGTTCCAGTTCTTGTAGCTATCTACTTTATGTCCACTTGTCTTCTCAGTAATCATGCTGTCTAATATCCTTCCTGTCTAATATCGAAGCTGCTTGTTGCTTCATTTGGCAACTGGCTGAACTGATTATTCTGTACTTCCTTCCTTTCTTTCTTTTTCAATCTTTTTATTAATTTTTTAAAAAATAACATAATATTATATTACATATGTTATGAATACAATAGATTTGAAATTGAGTTGATAACAAGATAACAATATCTTATTAACCTATCAACGAAAAAGGATCATACAATAACAATCTAATCTATATTGGTTATACATGAAAAGATTAAAATAATCATCAAAAGAAAAAGAAAGAAAATGAAATATAAGAAAAAATGTATATTTAAGAAATAATAAAAAAAAACTAAACCTAAACTAACATGGGCAATAATAATAGTTTATAAATATATAATAGTGTCAAAAAACTCCGGAACTCCATACCAGAACAAGAATAATAAGAGTAAAGGTCTGGAAGGAGTCAAATTAATTCATGTGAAAGTGTGTACTTCCTTCCATAGATATGGTTTCAGGAGGCCTATGCAAGATCTCAGATTCCTGTTCATAAATAGCATTGCAGGTGTTTGATTTGTTGACTCATGAACAGAGTTCAGATACACAAAAAGGAGGCTGTCCACTTTGTGCTATAGAGAAATGTTCTCCTTGTCCATCGCTTTAATGGGATTCTTGAAGGTTTGGATAAAACGTTCAGCTAACCCATTCATTACTGGGTGGTGTGGAGCTGACTTGAAATGTCTGAAGCTATTTGTCCTCATGAACAGTTGGAATTCTTCTGACGTGTATTGTGGTCCATTGTCACTCACAATTTGTTGTGGTAAGTCACTTCTGGTGAAGATAGTCCTCTCAGCAGATTCAGCCTATGCTGAGGTGGTTGACTTGATTGGTATAACCTCTGGCCACTTTGAATGAAGATCCACAGCAATCAGAAACATGAAGTACATGAAAGGCCCAGCAAAGTCAATATGTACTCTTTGCCATGTGATGATGGCCACTTCCATAGGTGTAATGGAGCTTATGGGGGTGCATTTTGATCTTTTTGGTATCCTGAACAGCTTTTGGCCAAGTCTTCAAACTATTTGTCCATTCCTTGCCACAGAACTAGGAAGGTTTGAACAGTTCTGTCATGTATTCATAAAGGCTTTCATCTTTTGACTAGTTTCTTTTGTAAAATCTAAATCTCTCAGCAATTACCAGTGGTTTAGAGCTCAAGTGATTTTATAAAATTGTAACAATTTTGTTGAACATCTTGTTTGCACCCTTTGCAGGGGCTAGTAGGTTGCACAAGAGATGGTATGCTCTTGGGCCCATCAAGCTAAGAAGTGTAGGGGTTTTCTTTTACACCTGCACGCTGTTCGCATCACAATACTGTTCAACCCCCCTCAATATATGACTTCCAGTCTTCATCAGTGCTATCAAATTTGTCATCTTTCCCAACTGAAGCCATCACCACGTAATTTTCACTTTAAATTCAGCATGTCTTTCACTGTTACTCACACGTTCCCTTGTTAGCGTCTGTGGCAGCTTTCTTGTGCTGTTTAACTCTCGCTTTTTTGTTCCATAATCGTGCCGCAATTGTCGGTGCAGTTCCTGATACCTTCTGACATTCAGGTTTGCCTTATTGCAGATAGGAAAGGTAAACCTGAAAGTATTTCTGTAGACCACCTTAAACCAAGACCGAGATGATTTCACTACCATATCCCCTGCATCATGACATGACAATGTGCGTGTCAGCACACCCCTGGACGAGCCAGAGACACCTGCTGTTACTCCAAACAAAGCATCTAGGCCCCGAGCTGGGCTACTCGTACAGACTCACAATGCCAGTTTGCGAGGGCATGTGTAGGGTAATGTGATGGGAGACAGCTATGTAGAACAGTGTACATAATTCACAAACAACATCATTGTGTTGCATGTTCTCCTTAAGAGACGGTGTCTGATGTAATGACGCCAGTGTAAGGCGACTGCTTTTGGTTTATTTGTAATTGAAGTAAAAAATGACTTTGTTAAGCACATAAAATCCCTTTCACATATTTTATTCACAAATCCTACAATAGCTTTAATTAATATTCAAAAGGAAAGGGATACTGGGAGATATTAAAACTGGAGAAAAAATTAAATATTTTTATGCTGCATCATATCCGGAGTCACAATTATTTTGCTCCTATTTACACTTGAGTGCCGAATCTGAAGAATGACAATAAACAATTTTGAAACTTGAATATTAAAAGTCTTGAAGGCTAAAAGTCTACCTGGAAATGGTGGGATAATTCAATAAGGAATACACAGTCATCAATATTGGAGGCATGCTAACATCTCATAAAGCTACAGTGTTGAAGGACATAACAAAAATCCTGACTGCTTTAAAAAAATAGGACATAAAGAATTGTAAATATAAAGTATTGCTTAGTCAGAAGTCTGAGCAGGTCAGAAAGCCGAGGAACAGCTCGGGGGTGGGGAGAAGACAGGATAATTCTGCTCCGCCTCACCCCCTACCCTCGAGCTGCTCCCAGACTTGCTGAGAGGAAAATGGATCAGCCATGATAAAACGATGCAGCAGATTCAATTGGCCAAATGGCCTAATTCTGCTCCTATATCTTACGGTCTTATGGATGAAAACTGAGCTTCCACTGAAGATGGGTGGCAGCATTTTGAACGACCTTAAGCTTGCCATCAGATAGTGAAGTCTAGCAGTAAAATATGAGTGGATAGGGTTTTCCACAGTAGGTGAGCTGAGGCAAAGGCAAGTTTGTGATTTGTTATGAAGATCTGGATGTAGGTATATTATCTGCAGTATTTACTTAAGTTTTACTTTTTGAGGAATATTTCAGTTTATCAAAAAAAGAGACAGCTTTGAGAGGCAATGCCAGTATCAGGAACATGATGCACCTTAAATAATTAGGAACTGAATTTTAAACGGCATTTTCTGGTGGCAGCAGGCTGCCAAGCTCACTGCTTCCCTCCCAGCACGTGACTGGAGTGGATTCTCCAGCACCAGCTTTCTGAGTTCACCCTGTTCCATCACAGTCATCGAGAATGTCAAAGAACAAATATCATCAGGTAGAAGAGCCTCAACCTGTCACACCACAGAAATGCTTTGGCAGCCAGTTCAGACATGTCCTCATGTATGACCATCTGCCATAGTTATCAAACAGCTTGAAGAGTGGAAATTAGGGGCATTCAAAGTACAATTGAAAATTAATCTAACTATTTTAAAAACATGAAAGCATTGTAAAACATACTTTAGAATCAGATATTTCCAAGTGAATTCGATTGAAGAATTGACAGCTTAGCTTGAAATTTAACTCTCTCCCATGCATTTGTTCTTTATCATTGAAATTAGTTCAATATAACCTGATACATTTTCAGCTTGCATCTTTCCCACCATATTGCACAAAGTTTTCATGACTCTCTCAGAAGACTGCATGACAAGTTGAAGTTTGAGGAATCACCTTTTAGGAAGTTTTAAGGTCAGTGAATTTCTGTACATGTGCACTGGATTGCCAAGTTTCATGAAAGTTAATGGAGGGAGATCTCTATGGAAAATAAATTTCTCTACCATGGCTAAACAATAGACTTTAACCACAAACCACAGCATAGTACCTAAAGTACTAAAATTATCCAATGTACAAATCTGCACTCTCCACTTCCCTACCAGTCTCCCTGTAATAAAATGCTTGGTTTGGTTCATTCACTTACAATGTGTATGAAACTTGCTATTGCTATTTAGGGCTAAGTAACTATAGTGCAATTGCTCTGGGACTTGGAGCACAAAAGACTATACTTGTACAGTAAATGTGTGAGCTTGAGCTACTAATGACTGCAACACACCCATTAAAGAGTGAGGAACAGCTCTAGGCATTTCTCCAGGACTGTGTTAGAACACCACTTACCAGCTACTCAGGCATGAATAGACATGGTTACTGGGCAGCTCAGGGTCAGTGAATCTACTTAAGGGCAATGCATTTTCCAACCAACAGGTGTTGATAGATGGTGGAGAAATTATGGCATTGGTAAGTTATCTGCACAGATTGGTTGCAGAAACATATTCTTGAAATTATATTTAAGCTTAGAAAAAATTTGTATCTTATATGCAGCATAATTTCACAGCAATTTTGACCATGGAGAAAAAAACACACTGATGTACTTTTTAAAGCAATAGAATATCTATTGTGAAAATACTATTCATTGCTCTTGAGAGCATGGTAGAGAAGCTACAGAACATGTGAATTAACACATTCTTGGGCTGCACTTGATTGATGCAGTTATTGATAATATATTGAACCAGAGGAAAACAATACATAAAAATTCACTAAAAATTCGATATTTTAATAGTAGATGAAAATCTATATTGACCTCTGGCAATGATAAATAAAATGATTATATTTAAAGTAGAAATGGGGAAATAACTGATGTGCTTTCTTTTTCAGCATTCAACAGAAAAACAACCTTTACTCAATTCCATGATTCCCATGTGTTATACAAATGCAACAGATAAAAATTTACTCATTGTATTTCAACCAATAGGATCTAAAGAATAGAATAATGCACTGGAAAACAACCCCCTTATGATTGCACACTTACCAGAACTGCTTCTATAAAATTTATAGGAAATGATTTGGTGTTTTAAGTAGAATAAAATTATGCTTAACAATACCTGTTAAAGCAGAGGAAATCAATGGTTCACAAAATGACCCATATTATCTCAAATTCTCAGAGATTGTTAATTCTCCTGACAGGAACAATCTAGTACATGACAGCAGCTCTTGGTGGGAAGAAGAATTTGTGTAACAGGATATTCAAGTTCCAATGTCTTGTAAAAATTAGAAAATCTGGATTCCTTGCATTGTTATCTGTTTTTAAACCTTTGTAATAATTAATGAAGAGTCTCACTGGTATTCTAACCCTAAAAACCACACTAATTTAGCCAACAGAGTTCCAGTTAGCTCTCTTTTAGAATTATTTCTTGAAACTCTGAAACTGTGTAATTTTAAAAAGCATAATGGCAAAATGGTCAGCATGCCCACTCTTGTCCATTAAATATATTTACTGACATAGATGTCTAATAGGGCCAGGTTCTGAAGCAGAGGCAGTATTTCCCATTTTGACAGCAATTTTACCCTTAACTTATCAATCAGGTTGCAGCTGGTAACCAATTTCTTTTTATTGCCCAACCTTTTAATATGCCATGAACAGTGGCACCACATTGTAGACCCTAAAGCACAGAAGTCGAAGATCATCTTGTCATATTCACAATCATTACTGACTGGGAAACACATTCAATACATCCTTGGGGTTTAAAAAAACTCTGCCTAATTAGCAATATAGCTGTGTGAATGAAAAATACATAGAGGAAAGGGCAATTCCTTGCCTAATAAGGTCATTCATGTCACCTTCATGAATGCTTATTCAACACAATGTATCTATTATGAGGTGCTCAGTAGATGATTTGAAAGTCATTTTAATTGGGTAATATTAAAGATGATCATGCTGAATGTGCTTCAAAATACATACATAGAGTTTAACATACATAGCCAAATTGTTGGAGGTAGGACCCCTATCAGCATGGATATATTGTTAACCTTGTTGAAATGTTGTTTTGCTGGAATATTGACTAGGCTGATAACATTTTTATATGTACAAGAAGATATGAGTTTTAGTCCCACTCTAGGAATGAGAGTAAGAGTGCACCAGAGTCATTGTTGTTCCTGTTCCACCTGCTACCTCCTAAGGTTTTTTGTATTGAATTTATAGGCATCCTTCACAGTGTCTTTAAGGAGTACTGTTTAGACCACAATGGAGTTAGAAAAGTAGATGGAGCTTGAAGCAATATGGGATGTTCAACACCATTTCTAAGAGATTAGTGATTAAAATCCCATATAATTTATGATAAGATGCCTGGTTTCAGATACAGGCATACCTTAAGTGTAGACATTGAGGATGTGAAAGAGGAGAGTTTGGAATACATGATCACAGAATAGACGGCCTTTTGCCTGGGCTAATCTTCACTTCTGGCTATCCACCCTAATAAATGGATGCATGACACCTGAAAAGTGGCCACCATATCTGAGCAGGCAGCAAGAAGGCCTGAGGCAATGAATGTTAATCCCAGCTAGGATGCCAAATAATGCCAAAGCCTTAGGCCTGTTTGTCAGCTCTCAAAAAACATTAAGACCTTTTTATTGTTTTTTTTATATAGAGAGTAGGATGAAGTGGATTTCAAAAGGGAGATCTGAATATGGACTAGTAGTATGTAGGATTATCTATAATCATGATTACATATTGTAAGAAAAAGTGTATTTCTACTCACTACTGTGACTAACAAAAACTGAGCCTCCCCAGAAGCTGTATATGGTAAATATAAAAGTCTTTATTCACTGAGCAAATCTCCAGGAAAGTCCAAGAAGATCTCATGCTCTTGGCCTGGAACATCGACTACTCTTTTTCAAGATGTGGCATGGCCTGCTGAGTTTCTTGAGCACTTTATGTATGTCTAACAGTGCGAGGCCATTACGGGCACTAGTCTTGTGATTGCAAGATCCTTTTGGACATTGTTAATCTGGCATACCACACGTTTGATTTATTGGATGAGAACAGGAGCAGATAGCAGGGGAGTTGCCTGACCTTGTTTCTAGCAAGAACTAGGCCCAAGCCACGATATTGCCTGTTTTCAGCCACCTAGAGTGATTGGGTGAAGCCTTTGTGCTTCATCGAGGCGCTTTATTTGGCTGTGCTTTTACTAAGATTCTAAATGTGTTTGTATATACAAGAACTGGGCCTCAAGCCACGGGGTTGCTTGGTGGGCTTTGGGCCCGGTCTCGGTGGGCTGGATGGTTCTGGTCTATATAGACCATAAGACTATCAGATTCTTTTTTTTTAATCTCCTCCTCAATCCCAGTTCCCAGCCTACTCCCTATAACCTTTGATGACATGTCCAATCAAGAACCTAAAAATCTCAGCCTTAAATACACCCAATGACCTGGCCTCCATAGCTGCATCTGGCAACAAATTCCACAAATTCACCATCCTTTGGCTAAAGAAATTTCTCCGCATCTCTGTTTTGAAAGGATGCCTCTCTATCCTGAGGTTGTGCCCTCTTGTCTTAGACACTCCCACCATGGGAAAAATCCTTTCCATATCTACTCTGTCTAGGCCTTCCAACATTCGAAAGGTTTCAATTAGATACCCCCTCATCCTTCTGAATTGCAGCGAGTACAGACCCAGGGCCATTAAATGTTCCTCGTATAATAATCTTTTCATTCCTGGAATCATCCTTGTGAACCTCCTCTGGACCCTCTCCAATGCCAGCACATCTTTTCTAAAATGAGAGGCCCAAATCTTTACAATACTCAGCATCACATCCTTGCTTTTGTATTCTAGACCTCTTGAAATGAATGCTAACACTGCATTTGCCTTCCTCACCACCAACTCAACCTGTAAGTTAACCTTCAGGGTGTTCTGCACATCGACTCCCAAGTCACTGCATCTCAAATTCCTGGATTTTCTCCATTTAGAAAATAGTCCACACATTTACTTCTACTACCAAAGTGCATGACCAAGCATTTTCCAACATTGTATTTTGTTTGCCACTTTCTTGTCCATTCTCCTAATCTGTCTATGTCCTACATCTTACCTTTTTTCTCAACTCCACCTGCCCATCCTCCAATCTTTGTATCATCTGCAAACTTGCAACAAAGTCATCTATTCCATTACCTAAATCACTTATATACAGCATAAAAAGAAGTGGTTCCAACACCGACCCCTGCGGAACACCACTAGTCACTGACAGCCAAGCAGAAAAGGATCCTTTTATTCATACTCACTGCCTCCTACCAATCAGCCAAAGCATTAACTATGTTAGTAACTTTTCTGTAATACCTTGGGCTCTTAACTTGATAAACACCTCATGTGTGGTACCTTGTCAAAGGCCTGAAAGTCCAAACATACAACATCCACTGCATCCCCTTTATCTATCCTACTTGTAATCTCAAAGAATTCCAACAGGTTCATCAAGCAGGAATTTCCCTGAAGGAAACCATGCTGATTTTGTAATATCTTGTCCTGTGTCACTAGGTACTCCATCACCTCATCCTTAACAATTGACAATCTCTTGTAATAGTAACTACACCCACTCCTCTTCCTTCATACACTACAACATCAGACATACAGATAGTGTCTTCCACAGTGAAGGGTGATGCAAAATACTCATTTAGTTCATCAGCCATCTCTTTGTCCCCTGTAATTATTTCTCCTGCCTCATTTTCTAGCGGTCCTATATCCACTCTCATTTCTCTTTTACTTTGAACACACTTGAAAAAGAAACTTTTACTATCCACTTTGATATTAATTGCGAGCTTGCTTTCATATTTCATCTATTTCCTTTTAATGATTTTTTTAGTTGCTCTCTCTAGGTTTTTAAAAGCTTCCCAATCCTCTATCTTCCCACTAATTTTTGCTTTGTTATATGCCCTTTATGTTGCTTATACAATAGTTTTGATTTCCATTGTCAGCCACAGTTGTACTATTTCACCATTTGAGTATTTCTTCATTTTTGGGAATACATGTGTCCTGCACCTTCCTTATTTTTCCAGAAACGCACACCATTGCTGCTCTGCTGACATCCCTGCCAGCAGCTCCTTCCAATTTACTCTGGCCAGCTCCTCTCTCATACCACTGTAATTTCCCTTACTCCTCTGAAATACTGCTACATCAGACTTTACTTTCTCCCTATCAAATTCCAGGTTGAACACAATCATATTGTGATCACTGGTTCCTCAGGGTTCTTTTACTTTAAGTTACCTAATTACCTCCAGTTCATTACATAACACCCAATCCTGTATAGCTGATCACCTAGCAGCTGAAAGACAAACTGCTCTAAAAAGCCATCTCTTAGATGTTCAACAAACTTACTGTCTTGAGATCCATGACCAACCTGATTTTACCCAATTGACCCGCATATTAATATCTCCCATCGCTACTATAACATTGCCCTTTTGACTCGCCTTTTCAATTTCCTGTTGTAACCTGTGGTCTACCTCCCTGCCACTGCTGGGAGGCCTGTATATAACTGCCATTAACGTCCTTTTACCCTTGAAGTTTCTTAAATCAACCCACAAGGATTTAACATCTTCTGATCCTATGTCACATCTTTCTACTGATTTGATGCCATTCTTTACCAGCAGAGCCACACAACCCATTTGGGCTACCTTCCAATCCCTCCAATATAACGTGTAATCTTGGACATTCAGTTCCCAACTACAAACATCCTTTAGCCATGATTCAGCGATGGCTGCAACATCATTCCTGGCAATCTGTAATGTTGCAACAAGGTCATCCATCTTATTTCTCATACGACACACATTTAGATACAACATCTTGAATACCGTATTTGCTATCCTTCTGACTCTGTATCTCTAATGATTTGATACTCAGCCAGTTAGCTGCAACAAAGTCCCATCACCTGCCTGCCCTTCCTAACAATCCAACTGCATGATATCTTTACTTTTTTACCATCCGTCCGTTCCTGAGTCCCTTCACTCCAGTTCCCACCCCCCTGCCAAGTTAGCTTAAACCCTCCCCAACTGTTCTAACAAACCTGCCTGTGAGAATATTGTACCTCTTGGGTTCAGGTGCAACCCATCACTTTTGTACAGGTCATACCTCCCCCAGAACTGATCCCAATTATCCAAGAACCTGAAGCCCTGTCCCCTGCACCAGCTTCTCAGCCACACATTTATCTACCAAATCATCCTGATCCTACAGCAATCCAGAACTTACTAGCCAAGAGGTTCTGCTTCTCAGCTTTCTACCTAGCACTCTGAATTCTCTTTTCAGGACCTCATTGCTTTTCCTTCCCAAGTCATTAGTACCAATATGTGCTAAGACATCTGACTGCTCCCTCTCTCTCTCCAAAACATTGTGGACGTGATCTGAGACATCCCTGACCCTGGCACCTGGGAGGCAACATACCATCCGGGTGTCCCGTTCACGTCCACAGAATCTCCTGTCTGTTCTCCTCACAATTGAGTCCCCATTCACTGCCACTCCCTTCTTTTCTCTCTTTCCCTTCTGCACCACAGACCCATGTTCAGTGCCCATAACCCGCTCACCATGGCATTCTCCCGGGAGGTCATCCCTCACAAAAGTATCCAGCTGCTGCTCCAGATCCCTAACATCATCTTCAAGGAGCTGCAACCAGATGCACTTCACGCAGATGTAGTTTCCTAAGAGACTCTGAGTCTCCCAGTTCTCCAACATCCAGCACGAAGAGCACAACACAGCCATTTAAATGGTACAGTAAAAGAGGGGAGAAAAACAAAAAGGAAACCTTAACAGATGCCTTGCAGAGCTGACGCCTCTTCCGAACCAAAGCCTCCTTTGAGCCAAAGTCACTTCCACTCTCGCCACTGACCCACTCCTGTACAATGACTGCCTCAACAGTAGGCACTCTGCTTATCCCTTCTGTACCTTTATTTAGTTCGTAGAGCTTTGTTGACACTGCAGATAGGCCACATGCAATGGACAAATGCTCTCGAAGCTCCCTTTTTAAATAACTACTGCCGATCTGCGAGAAGTCCCTCTTGGTAGAGCTCTGTTGATACCACTGATAAGCCAGGTATATACACGCATATTAATAGACAATAGGTGCAGGAGTAGGCCATTTGGCCCTTCGAGCCAGCACCACCATTCGATGTGAACACAGTTGATCATCCACAATCAGTAACCCCTTCCTGCCTTCTCCCCATAACCCTATCTTTAAGAGCTCTATCTAACTCTTTCTTGAAAGCATCCAGAGAATTGGCCTCCACTGCCTTCTGAGGCAGAGGATTCCATTGAACCATAACTCTCTATGTGAAAAAAGCTTTTCCTCAACTCTGTTCTAAATGTCCCACCCCTTATTCTTAAACTCTAGCCTCTGGTTCTGTACTCCCCCAACATCGGGAACATGTTTCCTGCCTCCAGCGTGTCCAATCCCTTAATAATCTTATACGATTCAACCAGATCCCCTCTCATCCTTCTAGTGTATACAAGCCCAGTCACTCCAGTCTTTCAACATATGACAGTCCCACCATCCTGGGAATCAACCTGTGTTATCGTATTTTAATAATATTCCATATGGGTTTTTTGTCTTGTACATGCCTCAAGTCATCATGTTGAAGTGGTGGTGGGGGGGGGGGTGTCATCCAATGGGGCCAATGCACTGTCCAGTCTGGATTTGCTACTGCCCCCCAGTGTTTACTCACTGGGAGATTGGCTCTGTTGTAGTTGACTATGTATTGATAGTGTGAGTTTTTGGGATTCTCTTATTCTATGACTGAGATACTATATTTTGTGCTTGCTATCTTGTGTGTGCTTTATTGTGTTGTATCTTGACCCCGTAGTAACAGAATCTCATTTGGCTGTATTCTTGTGTTTGAATGATAATTAAGCTTGAATTGAGTTGCTTTGGATTTTCTTATGTTTATGATTTTATATACTTCTACAACACAAGTGCAAACTCCGGACACACAAAATAGGTCCCATTTTACGGTATTGAAGGATGCCTCCATGAATATACAACTAACCAAAAGGTTAAATAACATTTCTTGGATTGTGCCTTAATATGCTAATAGCAGGAACATTCATCTATTAATTTTCCCTAATTAGTTTCAACGGGACACTGAGTGCCCCACACCAAATGATTAGTTTCACTAACCATTGGGTATCAGTTGGAAGTTAAATTCTATACAGGTTATAGTTCCTCAAGTCTGGTTCTCACTCTAGTTAATCCATAATCATGTTATCCATAATGTCATGAATCCAGAATGATCCATAACATCCTCGATAGTTACACTCGGTTTGTGAAGATGAATTAGAAGCTATACCCTGTACAGATGAGGAATAAGCAAGTAACCGCATTGCTTTCCTTAAAGTAACCAGAGGTTGTGGGATTGTAGCAGACTTTGTATCAACTCCATGTCTGTTGGGGGTTGAGTTGGTACGACGTACAGTAAATGACGACAGAGATGCAGACTTGACTGACAAAGTTGATGTCAATGGTATATGTCAGGTTATTTCAGTTCATGAAGACTTTGGGATAAGTGGTGTATTCCTAGAACAGAAGGTGCTAACTGAATGCAAAAAAGAAATAATAGAAATGAAACATGGGTCACTATATAAATAAGGCCTGTGAGAAGAACAAACTGAACACAGGCTTGTTCCTAATTAATGCAGGAATGTAGCGAGAGGTGGTGAATCTGTTGAAAACAAGTGTTCACCCAGTGGAGCTTAACTAGAAAGAACAACAAAAAGACCTCAGAAGAGATGGATTTAGTAATCAGCATTAAATGATCATGTAAGATCAATTATTGTTATAACTGGATATTAATTTGAGTCAGGAATGGAGTAATGGCTACTGAGAAAGTGATGTCAGAATTCGATGATAATTGCTTTAAAAAATGTGGTTTCAAAAAGTACATTAGCTGATTTTAATTGTAAATAATCCTGTGATTAAAAATGTCATAGGGTCACTTCCCATCCTACCTATTCTGTCATCACCATAGTTTGGAACTTTATTGGCACTATCAGGGCTATAAATGCTGCCTTTCACCCCACAAAATCCCTTCCTCATATACATGGCCTGTGAATTTTGCATCACTTCTTCCTCAGCCTCAGCTGCTCAGCTCTGGGCAGCACCTGTTTTATTTTATGCTGCCTCCTTCCAACAAACTGACTAGTGGACCGAATTCCCTAAGTCGATACAACTATTGCTGGAGCTCAAGATAGTTCAGTCTTCAAGCAGCTGTTTAAGCATCATCCATCACTTACTTAATGACAATATTTAAAATCTAATACATGAAGGGGTAAAGTAAGTATACCACTATGAGCAACAATACTGAGTATATTTAACAAAAAGACTTCAACAATTTAAAAGGCAACTTAGTCATCATCTCAAGGGCACTCAAGGCTGGTTTTTGCAATGGAAGCAATAGTTTGTTCTTCACATCCATACTGCACTTGCTGCGGGTTCTCCTGTCTAGCTGCAAATTAACAGGTACTTGGAAAACAAACATTAAAGGAATACAGAAGGTATTATAGTTTAGAATTATCTGTATTTGGTCTAAAGCATTCTTTCTGTGGTGCCTTTTATTTTTCTTTAGTAACGTAGCAAGCAAAGTGATGATTGGTGACAGGGAGAAAACATGGTGTGCCTGGTACAAGTGATGAATACAAAATTAGATTGTAATCATCGTATCTCAGTAACATTGGTTTTATGCATAAATCCCAGGCAAAGATTGCAGACTCTCTTCATTTATAACCCCCTTCCTCCCTCTTTCTCATCCTCTCATCATCTTCCTCACTTGTTTATTTCTTTTCATCCAGCCTCTGTTCCTCAGTTGCTCACCATCTGGTTACAGTTTATAAGGATATTCTCAGTTTGACCCAGCTGTGCAGGACACACTAAACCAGGACTATTTTTAAGACTATTAATCAAAATAGAATACAACTCCTCCAGAGAAATGGAGGTAGCAGAAGCAACATTTCAGAAGAAGATTGATTCAGCGTTCCATCCAACTTTATGTGATAACATTGTATTCAAGATGCACATCTCTTTAAAATGCGAGCTACAGGATCCTTAGGTCCTTCAACACCAGGTTAACGAGCAGTTACTACTCTTCAAACATCAGGCTTCTGAACCAGCATGGATAACTTTACTCGCCACAATACTTCACTGATTCCACAGCTATGGACTCACTTTCAAGGACTCTACAATTTGTTACAACAATCATCCCTTATAATAAGATCAGGGAGGCACAGAGAAAATCTGTAATTGCCAACAAACGCCTTTATTGTTTCAACAGAAGACACATGAAATTGCACAACCAAATGCCTGACCTTCCATGAACAGTCAAAAAATATAAAATATTATACCAGTTAAAAGGCATTTCTGCTACTGGGCACATGCTCCTCATAGTCCCATTTGGAATCTTCACATGTCTGCTGGGTCCTCCTTATCTGCGAAGGAAACATAGAAACATAGAAAACCTACAGCACAATACAGGCCCTTTGGCCCACAATGCTGTGCCGAACATGTACTTACTTTAGAAATTACCTTGGGTTACCTATAGCCATTTTTCTAATCTCCATGTACCTCTCCAGGAGCCTCTTAAAAGACCCTGTCATATCCACCTCCACCATTGTCACTGGCAGCCCATTCCATGTACTCACCACTCTCTGTGTAAAAAACTTACCCCTGACATCTCTTCTGTACCTACTTCCAAGCACATTAAAACTGTGCCTTCTCGTGCGAGCCATTTCAGGTCTGGGAAAAAGCCCCTGACTATCCACATGATCAAAGCCACTCAACATCTTATACACCTCTATCAAGTCACCTCTCATCCTCCATCGCTCCAAGGAGAAAAGGCCAAGTTCACACAACCTATTCTTATAAGGCATACTCACCAATCCAGGCAACATCCTTGTGAATCTACTCTGCACCCTTTCTATAGTTTCCACATCCTTCCTGCAGTGAGGTGATGAGAACTGAGCATAATACCTCAAGTGGGGTCTGACCAGGGTCCTGTACAGCTGTAACATTACCTCTCGGCTCTTCAGAATCAGAATCAGGTTTATTATCACCGGCATGTGATGTGAAATTTGTTAGCTTAGCAGCAGAAGTCCAATGCAATACATAATCTACAAGAGAGAAAAATTAATAAATAAAATAAAAATAACAATAGTAATAAATAAACAAATAAATCAATTACAGTATACGTATATTGAATACATTTAAACAAACGTGCAAATAACAGAATACTGTATATTAAAAAAGCAAGTTAGTGTCCAAGGGTTCAATGTCCATTTAGGAATTGGCTGGCAGAGGGGAAGAAGCTGTTTCTGAATCGCTGAGTGTGTGCCTTCAGGCCTCTTACCTAATGGTAACAGTGAGTAAAGGGCATGCGCTGGGTGCTGCAGGTCCAGAATAATGGATGCTGCCTTTCTTAGACACTGCTCCCTGAAGATGTTCCGGGTACTTTGTAGGCTAGTATGCAAGATGGAGCTGACTAGATTTACAACCCTCTGCAGCTTCTCTCGGTCCTGTGCAGTAGCACCCCCTGCCCCATACCAGACAACAATAAAGACTGTCAGAAAGCTGTCCACGATACAACTATAGAAATTTTTGAGTGTATTTGAACTCAGTCACATGGTTGATGAAGGCCAATACACCATACACCTTCTTCACCACACAGTCAACCTGCGCAGCTGCTTTGAGTGTCCTATGGACTCGGAGCCAAGATCCCTCTGATCCTCCACACAGCCAAGAGTCTTACCATTAATACTATATTCTGCCATCATATTTAACCTACCAAAATGAACCACCTCACACTTATCTGGGGTGAACTCCATCTACCACTTCTCAGCCCAGTACTACATCTTATTAATGTCCCACTGTAAACTCTGATAGCCCTCCAGACTATCCACAAAACCCCCAACCTTTGTGTCATCAGCAAATTTAATAACCCATCCCTCCACTTCCTCATCAAGATGATTTATAAAAATCACAAACGGAAGGAGTCCCAGAACAGATCCCTGAGGTACACCACTGGTGACCGACCTTCATGCAGAATATAACCCGTCCACAACTACTCTTTGTCTTTTGTGGGCAAGCCAATTCTGGAACCACAAAGCAAGGTCCCCTTAGATCCCATGTCTCCTTTCTTTCTCAATGAGTTTTGCATGGGGTATCTTATCAAATGCCTTGCTGAAATCCATATACACTACTGCTCAACTTTCATCAATGTGTTTAGTCACATCCACAAAAAATTCAATCAGTCTCATAAGGCACGACCTGCCTTTGACAAAGCCATGCTGACTATTCCTAATCACATTATGCCTCTCTAAATGTTCATATATCCTGCCTCTCAGGATCTTCTCTATCAACTTATTTAGCCACTGAATAATTTGGCATCTAATTTCAGCCACTGAAATTAGACTCATTGGTCTATAATTTTTCCTGGGCTATCTCTACTCCTTTTCTTGAATAAAGGAACAACACCTGCAATCCTCCAATCCTCCGGAACCTCCCTTGTCCCCATTGATGATGCAAAGGTCATGGCCAGGGGCTCAGTAATCTCTTCCCTCACGTCCCACAGTAGCCTGGGGTATATCTCGTCTGGTCTCAGTGACTTAACCAATTTGATGCTTTCTAAAGGCTCCAGCACATCCTCTTTCTTAATGTCTATATGCACAAGCTTTTCAGTCCACTGTAAGTCATCCCTACAATCACTAAGATCCTTTTCTGTAGTGAATACTGAAGTAAAGTATTCATTAAGTACTTCTGCTACCTCCTCCAGCTCCATACACACCTGCACTGTCACACTTGATTAGTCCTATTGCCTCATATCTTATCTTCTTTACAAACTTGTAGAATGCCTTGGGGTTTTCCTTAATCCTGCTTGTTCATGGCCTTCTCATGGCCCCTTCTGCTCTCCTAATTTCATTCTTGAGCTTCTTTCTGCTAGCCTTATAATTTTCTAGATTTCTATCATTACCTAGTTTTTTTAACCTTTTGTAAGCTTTTCTTTTCTTCAACTAGATTTACAACAGCCTTTGTACACCACAGTTCCCGTACCCTACCATCCTTTCCCTCTCTCTTTGGAACATACCAAAGCAGAAAGCCATGCAAATATCCCCTGAACATTTGCCACATTTCTGCTGTACATTTTCCCAAAAACACCTGCTTCCAATCTATGCTTCCAAACTCCTGCTTGATATCTTTATATTTCCCCTTACTCCAATTAAAGGCTTTCCTAACTTGTCTGTCCCTATCCCTCTCCAATGCTATGGTAAATAAGATAGAATTGTGATCACTATCTCCAAAATGCTCTCCCGCTGAGAGACCTGACACCTGACCAGGTTCATTTCCTAATACCAGATCAAGTACAGCTTCTCCTCTTGTAGGCTTATCTACATACTGTGTCAGGAAATCTTCCTGAACACACCTAACAAACTCCACCCCATCTAAACCCCTCGCTCTGGGGAGATTTCAATCAATTTTGGGGAAATTAAAATCCCCCATCACGACCACCCTATTATTACTACACCATTTCAGAATCTGGCTCTCTAGTTGCTCCTCGAAGCCCCTGTTACTATTGCGTGGTCTAATGCACACCATGAAAGAGAGAATGTTGAACCTCTGCACATGCTAGTCACTGGAGCTTTGAATCCATTGCACTAATTGTTGTGCCACTATGCCACTGTAGACTTACTACATCTTCAGATTATGTGAGCAGGTTGGAAATTTGGAACCTTGTGCTACAATGCTAATTCTCAAACCTGCATTTACCACTTTTGAGGCTCTGTGTTCGTTGTTGCATGTTGCTTTTCAGTTGCCCACATGCAAATGTTTTGTAATATCTGCAGCTTTTCCTGTGCCCTCATAACTCTAATAACAGTAGACCCCTTCCTGTTTCTAATTTCCACCCACATAGACTCAGCAGACAACCCCTCCATGACTTCCTCCTCTCTGCAGCCATGACACTATCTTTGATCAGCAGTGCCACTCCTCCATCTTTTTTGCTTCCCCCCTTGTCCTTTCAGAAACGTCTAAAGCCTGGCACTTTAAGTAGCCATTCCTGCTCCTGAGCTGTCCGCGTCTCTGTAATGGTCACAACATCAGAGCTCCAGGTACTGATTCACACTCTAAGCTCATCCGCTTTGTTCATGATGCTTCTTGCATTAAAACAGACACATCTCAAACCATCAGTCAGAGTGCATTCCTTCTCTATCACCTGCCTATCCTCCCTCTCACACTGCTTACAGGCTTTCTCTATTTGTGAGCTCACTGCCCCTTCCTCGGTCTCTTCATTTCGGTTCCCACCAGATGTTTGTTCTCTGGTTGCTGAAGAGTCATCGCTGCCTTCTATGTGAAAATTTCTGCTTTTATACTAATTTATTGTCAATTCAAGCATTGCACTCTAGTGACATTGGCTACCAGTCTGTGTTTGACCTTTATATATTTTTATTGGCTCTGCTCCAAGCCAGCATCCATATATTTCCATCTGCCCAGCAAATGGAAATAAGTAATTTATAGCTCTTTCTTCTTAATCAACGACAAGCCTGAATCACACAGGTTAGATATAGACCCCAGCTGTCACAAAACTGTATGTTATTTCCAACCAAAGTACACCTCATCAGTAACTTATTGGAAATGATCTCTAGTTCAGCAGATTACCTAGAGCATCATATTTTAAAACATTGACAAAGCCAAGTGACTTTAGTTCACAAAATGGAGAACACAGACTCTTCATAAAATGGTAGCCTCCATCTCTTTCCTTACAGCAAAAGCAATGGCAATTGATCTGTCTGCTTCTACTGTCTTCAATTCATTCAAGTTCACTGATTTGTGGAATGCAGTGCTTTTTGGCCAACATCTTCCTCCTATGGATCCAAGGATGTTTATCTCAAGATCACTATCCTCCTCTGTTCTATTGACTACTCATAGGATTCCCATGAACCCCCTGCATGTGTGCATCACTTACATTTTGCAAACATAAATGTACCATTTACCTACTGAATAAAAATACTCTGTATATAGACAATCATCTTCTCTCTATTACAAAACCATCATCCTCTTCTCTTTGCATAGCTTCAGCCTTCCACCTTCTATGGTGATACACATTAAACAATACCATTATCAGCATACATAAAATTGATATTACAGCAGCATATGATGCTATCCTCACATGTGGATGTATTTGAACATTTGATCCCCAACTCCAAAACTTATCCCATGTGTCTGAGTCACTCTATACTTCATCAGCCAGTCATCAGCATGTCCTAATAATTTCTGTGTGTTTAGACCACTGATGGATTATCTCCTTTGCCTCCTGCACAACACGTGTCCAGTCTGCAGTCAAATGAGTAATCAACAACAACATAATCCTTCAAATATTGATCAATATCGGTTTGTTGGATTGTAAGGTTCTCTTTCATTACCTCATTTATTGCTGGCTGAGACAAAGATCATCCTCAAGTAGTCAAATACAAAACCATGCTTCTGAGTACAACATCATGACTTTCCAAGAGACACTGTTTACATCACTTGGTATAACTCATTTTTGATGTTGCTATTACATGTCTGTCCCACTAATGCATATTTTAAGAGAAACCTCATTATTTACAGGCAGAAGAGACAATGAAAAATTCTCAAAAGCATGAAAACCATAATTCAGAAGTTTCTGTCTTATGATCACTTCTAGACAAGCCCAGTGGTTTCCCCCTTTTACGACATCTTGATAAATTTATCAAGTACCATTCATAACAATTGCAATATCGCATATTTTCCACTGATGGGACTCTATCTGTTTTCCTAACATTGTTGTATTTAAAGTATTGGTCATTGAAATATTGATGTACAATATGATTTCTCTAATTCCAGTTGTCTTCACTTCTTTTTATTTTTGACCGACTTAAACTCACTTTTATTTTGTTGTCTCCCAAGAAAATAAGTAAATAACTGTCTCATTGTAGACGGGCATCATTCAGGCACTATTATTTAAGTCAGATTAAAAATTGTCTGCACTTGCTGGTACCCTGGTACTAAAGTAACAAATTTCCCTGCATCTCCTAACACTATTCCTACCTTTTTGTGTTATGCAGGGTCTCACTACATTTAAACTCTGTATTTCCAGCTATTTGAAGTTGTAGGGTAGTCAATTTTACATTATTCTCATCATTTCAAATTATACTTGTAACACACAAAAGTTATTTCCTTGTTTATGTCCAGTTTCAAGTATCAATTATAAATCATTTTAAGTCCATATTTTCTCCCTATTTTCTAGCCCATCCAATCCAGGCTCCCAATTGTCTTTGGATTCAAGCCATCCATTATTTTTCTTTTCAGGATAGGGGGATGCTGGAACCTACACCTTTTCTTATTTTCATGAGAAACCTTCCCTGACTCTGAGACTGAAAGAATGGAAAAATCCCTCATTGGTCACCAACTATTTGAAACAGCTGTTCCAATCCCAAATTTTCAAAATCAGGATTACCATGTACATCCAGTTGTCAAGTCTCCAAACTTGGGACCATCATGCAGATCAATCGTTATGTACCAATGGTGTTAACATTTCTCTCCCATCAATTTCAATTGGGTGACTTGGCACCATCCACTGTTATCTGGAAAAATCAGTACGTTGTATACTGCTGGATTTGCTTTGTCTATAAGTTCATAGCACCCTGCAAACTTTGGCTTTAAAAAATAGGTGATTGAGAGTATTCTAATAAACACTTTGTCCTGGACTTAATTCTATGGGACTGATTTTTGAGTCAAAGTAGCTTTACTCTGTCACCTTTTCTTCCATAGTTGATGGGCTGCCTCATAATTGGCCTCTTTCATTATCTCTACAAATACTGTACCCACTTTTCTGACACTATCCCATCTATTTCAGGTTCTGACAAGCCTAATCCTAACAACTCCTCCAACCCTCTCTTCTGGTCTCTTCTGGTTATGAATTTACGGGGGGTGTAACCTGTTGATGATGCCACTGTATTCCTTACTATCATCAGTATACAAGGCAAAACTACCTGCCCTGTTGTTCCATGTTGTTGCAACATTTTGGCCATCATATTTTTTTAAAGTTTGGTTCATCTCTTCCACAATTCCTCTAGATAGGGGTTTATAGGCTAAATAATATCTCTGCATACAATCTCGAAATGACATTTTTCATCAGCTGTACACTGTGTGCCTTAATCTAATTAAATTAAGTAATCCCCGGGAAGTAAAAATATTTCCAAAAATCCTTTGCAGTGGCTTCGGCCATGTTTGTCTTAATCGGGGAATCTACCAGGACAAGAATATATTGTGTACCCTCCTGGGTGTGTGACAAAGGTCCAATATAATGTATCTGTAAATTAGTCCAAGGAGCTTCCACTGGCCTGTATGTCAGGGGGCTCCTTTCTTTATATTTCTGTCAGGATTATACTGTGTACTGATCAGTCAATTTTTGACAGTTCTGTACGTGGTCCTTTAAGCTAGACCACTAATACACTTCCTTTATCTTTTCCAAGGTGCTTTCATCCCCCTACGGTCCCCGTAGATCATGGAACCAGTGGATCATCTGATTTCTTCCTCCCTCTGGGACCGCAAGCTTCCCTTTATTCAATACTACTCCATTTTTAACATGTACACTATCATGCTCTTTGTATGTTTCTGATCCTGCTTCTTCTATTAACTTTCTAAAAATTCTCTGTCTTACTTCTGCTGCTCAATTAAATCCATAACCTTAACCTGTTGTTCCTTCTATCTACCCATCTCCCCAATCTGCGGCTGCCATTCCTGTCCTTTTAAAGAACTTTGATTCGCTAACTCATCAGTTGTTTTATTCCCCTCAGGGGATAGTTTACACTGAGCTTTCATCTTTATGACTATGTATTCTTTCCCCTTTGCTTCTTCAAATACAGTATATACCACAACAGAGCAGCAGATGGGAGGGGCTTTCCACCAGCTGCAGCAAACACTCATACTTCCAAAAGGGGCAAATGTTCTTTAAGACTATTACAAACATACATATTATCAGAATGTATAACTAATCTGGGCAGAAAACATGCTTGGTGACTAACCACATATCACAGCTGCCTTATGATGTTGGGTAACTTTAAAGCTATACTTAACCTTTCCTGGCCATCTTAATCCTCTACATACTGTATATAGTGCACCCAGTTCTCCTCTCACCCATCTGTACTGATGAGGAGCTATCCACAAAAATTTTTAAGTAAGGTTTTTTCCCTTGTGTTTTCTCTTTGTTTGTGTCTTTGTTTTCCAGTAATGCTTTCTAATCTCCTTCCACCTCCCCCTCCCTTATTGTTCTATTGTTTTAATACAAATGATCCCCTGAGATAATTTGCTATCATATCCTGATACCCATGCAGATCTCCAGTACAATGAAGATCCTCTGCAAGGAATGCAGAAACCTTGATGACCTTTACAGCTGCCTGCAGTGCCAAGGCTGACTGACCAAGACATTTTAATTCGAACATCTAGCAGTAGTTAGATAAACACTGAAACGCTGTTTGGACCAGCCCAATATTTAATTGAACTTCCAATTGCACTTTACATGACTGTAACACCCTGGGAAAGGTTTCACTGCTAATGTAACGGTTTCTCTGTAGCTGCAGTGTTTGGGTTATGACTAGAGATAATGGGGACTGTGGAATGTGCTCTGGCCAATGATGGGAAGTGTTTTTCTTTCTTACGTGCCTGAGGGAAGGGATTTCGCTGTCTTTTGTCGGCGAGAGATGAAGAGACAAGATGCGAGTGGAGAGAGTCAGTAGACCGCAGTATGGAGTGGACTTGGAGTGAGGGTCCGGGAGCCAACAACGCTCAGAGGAGGTCGATGGGGAACAAATGGACAGACAACTGTGAGCTCCAATGTGCACATTAGCCTGTTTCATTAAAATGGGCCCTTTTTTGTCTTGTTTTCTTTACTAACCCTATAGTCAAATTAAGAATTAATAAAGCTCAATCATTTAATTGCATATGGTGTAGTGTCTGATAGTTTGTAGTATGGATTTGTAACTGGACAACACATCACGCAGCTTTCACACAAACAAGATTTCTCAAGTTTGGCTGGGCCGGAGGCAAACGCATGCTGGCCGAACCCGAAGCTTCCACCTGAGGGTTACATAACATAAAGCTGACAGCTTCAAAACTATTTTCCAGGGGATCTCAAGCTCAAAATCAATATGTCAAACATCTTGAGCAACATCTTTTATATTCTTTAAAAGGAAGCAGTTTGGTTGGTAAAAGTAACTTTCAAGATTGTTCAAGATTGTTCCCAAAAATTTCCAATCTTCCCAAAATGTTAAATTCAAAATTCCAAGTTTAACTGTCCAATAATGAGCAATTTCCTTGCAAACCCATTTCCATCAGAAATGTGTGTATCTCATATCCCGAATAGAAATGCACAAATGTCATTCTCAACCCAGATTATACCTGGCCCAGTTTCTCTAAATTCAATTCCATGAAAAAAAAACACAAACCAAAAAACACAGAGAGGACAAACAAAAAAACATGCTTGCACTGTTCTTCCTTTATAACCTTCCTCAAGTAACTACAAAACTTAAAATAAACAGTTTATTACCTCCATGAAAAAATGGCACGCTTTTTAAAGAACTACGAAAAAGAGAAAATAAGCTGCCATTTGGGAGCTCCCAGCCCATTTACACATTGTTTCTTACAACAGCCTTGGCACTCTCTTGCTCTCTCTCACACACACACACACACACACACACACACACACACACACACACACACACACACACACACACACACACACACACACACACACACACACACACACACACACACACACTCCGATTTGAATGTGGCCACACTTACACATTTAAAATATGCAGACCATTTATACTTTTAACCATTCCAGAAAATCTCTTGTTTCTAAGGATTAAAGCATTACTCAAAATATTCAGTTACAATTCGAGACCATTGAGGAAATGTGTTATTCTAACCCTTTAAGGCAAAGAAGTTTGGAAGTTATTCGTTATGCACAAGTAAACAGCATTCAACAAGTTTGAAGCATGAAACCCCCATGTTAACCAAAGTTCCAATATATTATGACCCTTCTGTATCTCCAATCTCTGATTTTTGTTAGGATTTAAATTACATAAGCTGTCTTCTGCTGTACGATTCCAGGTACAATGATACATGTGACCACATCAAAGTCAGCAGATTTGAGCACTGTTACAAACAAGAGAATATCTGCAGATGTTGGAAATTCAAGTAATATGCACAAAGTGCTGGAGGAACTCAGCAGGCCAGGCAGCATCTATGGAAAAGTGTACAGTCGATGTTTCAGGCTGAGACCCTTCAGCCGGAATGGAGAAAAAAAGATGAGGAGTAGAGTTAAAAGGTAGGGACAGGGAGAGGGAAACATAAGGTGATAGGTGAAAGCAGCAGGGGGAGGGTGTAAAGAGCTGGAAATTGATTGGTGAAGGAGACACGGGGCTGAAGAAGGAGGAAGCTAATAGGAGAGGGTAGAAGGCCATGGAAGAAAGTAAAGGGAGAGGAAAAACAGAGGGAGACGATGAGCAGGAAAGGAGATAAGGTGAAAAAGGGAAAAGGGGATGAGGAATAGATGAGGAGGGGTGGGAGGCATTACTGGAAGTTCGAGAAATTGATCTTCATACTATCAGGTTAGAGGATACCCAGATGGAATAAAAGTTGTTGCTCCTCCTGCCTGAGTGTGGCCTCTCCACGACAGTAGAGCAAGCCATGGACTGACATGTTAGAATGGGAATGGAAAGTGGAATTAAAATGGGTGGCCACTGGGAGACCCCGCTTTTTCTGACAGATGGAGCGTAAGTGCTCGGCAAAGCGGTCTCCCAATCTGCGTCAGGTCTCGTGATATTCTGGAGGTCACACTGAAAGCACCAGTCACAGTATATGACACCAACAGGCACCTCACCTGGAAGGACGATTTTGGGCCCTGAATGGTAGTGAGGGAGGAAGTGCAGGGGCAGGTCTAGCACTTGTTCTGCTTGCAAGGAGTAGTGCCAGGAAGGAGATCAGTGGGGAGGGATGAAAGGATAAGGGAGTTGCATAGGCAGCTAATCCTTTGGAAAGCAGAAAGCGGGGGGGCAGGTGGGGGAAAAAGTTGTGCTTGGTAGTGGGATCCTTTGGCGATGGCAGAAGTTACAGGGAATTATGTGCTCGATGCAAAGGCTGGGAGGGTGGTAGGTGAAGAGAAGAGGAACCCTATCTCTGGCAGGGTGGAGGGAGGATGAGGTGAGAGCAGACAAGTGTGAAATGGAAGAGATGCGGTTGAGGGCAGCATTGATGGTGGAGGAAGGGTAGCCCTTTTCTTTGAAGAAGAAGGGCATCATCTTCATTCTGGAATGAAAAGCCTCATCCTGAGAAGAGATACAGTAGAGGAGGAACGGAGTGAAGGGGAAGGCATTTTTACAAGGGTGGGAAGAGTCATAGTCCATGTAGCTGTGAGAGACCTTGGGTTTATATTAGATATCAGTAGATAAGCTGTCTCCAGAGTGATGCACCATCAATAACTCTGAAACGTGGGTTAAGGTAGGCTTTTATTGGCTGGAAGAAAGCACAAGCAGCAAGTGACCACCATACAACATCCTGGAGACTGAGGAAGGGTCTGTGCTCCAATCACCTTTATACCTTTATACCAGGGGGGTGTGTGTCCAGACAGGTATATGTAGTTCACCACATTCACCCCCCCTTTGTTTTAAAAGAGAGTCCCCATGGGGCGAAGTTTCTTACAAGTATATTTACGGGTTAAGTCTATCAGGTGGTCGAATCTGCGCTCCGATCTATGTAGCACCGGCTGTGATTGCACAGGTGCCGGTGATGGTGATTGCAACGGAGACGGTGGTTGTGCTAGTTCCGGCCTGACTGGAGGTGTCAGCCCACTAGGCATCAGTGATCTCTCATGCGTGTGCGAGGCGCCCGGTATGGGAGTGTCGTGAGGAGTCTGTGTAGGGCTCGGTGTGCGCGGTGTCACCTCGGGTACAGGGTTCATAGTTACCGGGGAGTGTTCGGGGTAGTGGTCTGCTGCTCCTGCAGGCGCCAGATCGCAGACGGAGACCGTGTCCTCCCGCCCATCAGGTAAAACCACGTAGGCATACTGGGGGTTCGCATGTAGAAGGTGAACCCTCTCGACCATCGGGGAGTACTTATTGCTCCTCACATGTTTCCGGAGCAGCACTGGTCCTGGGGTCATCAGCCAAACTGGTAGGGTGGTCCCAGTGGCAGACTTCCTGGGAAAAGAAAAGAGGCGCTCATGAGGGGTGGCATTGGTGGACGTACATTATAGAGAGCAGATGGAGTGGAGTGCCTTGGGGAGGACCTCCTGCCATAGAGAGACCAGCAACCCTTTTGACTTAAGGGCTAAAAGTGTGGCCTTCCACACTGTGGCATTCTCCCTCTCCACCTGTCCATTTCCCCGGGGATTATAGCTCGTGGTCCTACGAGTAGCAAAGCCCCTAGCCAGCAAGTACTGGTGCAGGCCGTCACTCATAAAGGAGGACCCTCTATCACTGTGGATATAGCAGGGGTATCTGAACAGAGTGAAGAGCTGGCGCAGGGCTTTTATGACGGATGTGGCAGTGGTGTCGGGGCAGGCGATGGCAAAGGGGAACCGCGAGTACTCGTCAATAGTGTTGAGAACGTAGGCATTGCGGTCGTTGGAGGGAAGGGGGCCCTTAAAGTAAACACTCAGTCGCTGAAAGGGGCGGATGGCCTTGATAAGTTGCGCCTTTTCAGGACGGTAGAAGTGCTGTTTGCACTCAGCGCAGACTTGGCAGTGTCTGGTCATTGTCCTGATATCCTCAAGGGAGTAAGTCAGGTTCCGGGCTTTCACAAAATGGTAAAATCGGGTGACCCCCAGGTGGCAAAGATCAGCATGGAGGGCGTATAGCTGGTAGAGCTGTGCGCTGGCGCACGCTCCCCGGGATAGGGCATCAGGGGGCTCATTGAGCCTTCCAGGCCGGTACAGGATATCATAGTTGTATTCTCCACCTCAAAATTTTATCATTTTTGATTTTGCCCCGCTGTTGATTGCTGAACATGAACGCAACTGAGCACTGGTCGGTCAGTAAGGTGAACCTTTTGCCGGCGAGATAGTGCCTCCAGTGCCTAATAGCTTCTACTGTGGCCTGGGCTTCTTTCTCCACCGCGGAGTGCCGAATTTCAGGGCCTTGAAGGGTACGAGAAAAGAATGCTACCGGTCTTCCTGCCTGATTGAGGGTAGCAGCCAGCGTGAAATCGGAGGCGTCACTCTCTACTTGGAAGGGAATGGTCTCATCCACCACATGCATCGTTGCTTTGGCAATGTCCCCTTTAATGCAGCTGAAGGCCATGCAGGCCTCAGCAGAGAGGGGAAAAGTGGTAGACTTGACCAGGGGGCGGGCCTTGTCTGCGTAATGAGGGACCCATTGGGCGTAATAGGAAAAGAAGCCCAGGCACCGTCTGAGGTCTGTGAGGGTGGTGGGAAGAGGGAGTTCTAACAAGGGGCGCATACAGTCGGGATCATGGCCAATGACCCCGTTCTCCACGACATACCCAAGGATAGCGAATCAGGTGGTTCCGAACATACACTTGCCCCTAATAAGGGAGTAAACTTTGGGGCTGACCCTCGAAAGGAGGATTCTGTGCACAACAGCGGGCTCAGTCACACGAACCTCCTCCAAGTATGATTGGAAGGATGCAAGCCAGAGTTCACAGGCAAGAGCTGCTTCTGAGTCTTGAGGGTCAATGTCCAATTTTTCCAGACGTAAAATGCTTTCCATGTTTTAAAACTTTCAGCCAATAAAATTGATGCACCATCAATAACTCTGAGACGTGGGTTAAGGTAGGCTTTTATTGGCTGGATGAAAGCACAAGCAGCAAGTGACCACCACACAACATCCTGGAGACTGAGGAAGGGTCTGTGGCTTCAATCGCCTTTATATCGGGGTCTGTGGGAGGAGCCACAGGAGCAGTCAGCAGGGGGCGTGTCCAGACAGGTATATGTAGTTCACCACACAGAGATAGAGACAGAGAGATCGAGAAAGAGGAGGGACTTGTTGGAAATGGACCAGCTAAATTTGAGTGCAGGGTGGAAATCAGAGACAAAGTTGATTAGTTGATGAGCTCGGCATGGGTGCAGGAAGCAGCACCAATGCAGTTGTCGATGTAGCGTAGGAAAAGTGGGGGATGACCACTAATGTAGACTTGGAACTTAGATGGTTCCACATAACTGACAAACAGACAGGCATAGCTGGGACCCATGCGAGTGTCCATGGCTTTGAGCACTGTATTGCCTTTGTCAACAGCTTCCCTGATTGGGTGGGGCGTATTCCAAAGCTGGGTTACTTCCCTTCTCCAATCTCTTTGCTGGCTTCTGTTATGACCCACATTGCCCCACATGATATCCCATGTATTTTCTCAAAGGGAAACACTTTATTTGCCTCTGGAATATTCCTAAAGTAAAAATATAGCTCCTGCACTTCCTTCTCCCATGCTCTAATCACATTCCTAAATACCCATGCCTCAATATTTGTCAGGTCATTTGTATCAAATGGTTCCAACAGTTTTTCTAGATTTGTTAGTGCCATGATACCCCAACATTCTTAATCATCTATTTGTGGGTTCTAGCTCTAAATGATTGCTGTCTAATGTTGATCCATACACCACTTGGAACACCATCTACACAAGGGGCAAAAATGGACTGGGGTATCCCACTCTGTTGGTAGTATTTACAAAGCTCATCTATTGAGTCCCTGCTGCTATTACCCATTATAGTCAGTATCATATTCTTTAACTCCTCATTTGTTTCCCCAAGTGTGTTGCTGTGTTTCAGGCAAAGCAGAGTGTATGTTTGGATGCAATCACGTTATAATCAATCGTTTTTTTTCATTTGGTATCATCTATTTCATGTATTGCTTTCTGGTAACTAATTGCTTGGAACAGTTCCCTAGGATTGACCCTGGACATTTATTTCCCGATATCCTTAGCAATATCTCTCAGCAGCAGTACCCTGAACAGTTTCAATTTCTTGCCTCGGCTCCTCCCTCTCTGATAGTAACTAGGGGAGACAATCGTCCCGAGGCTAACACAAGCTCTTTCTGATTGAATGTTGGTGTAAGGTCCTCTAATGGAGGCTCTTCATCATGACCTTATCTGCTAAATCATGCCAATTCATATCTCCATATTCATCCTCCTTCCCTCTTTCAGAGCCAGGAGCACATATTATTCCTCTCTTTGCTTCAAGTTGATTCTGCAGCTCTTGTGTCTGTTTTAAACACTTTGTATGATCACTAGTTTTACTTCTCCAAAACTGATTTCTGTATTATGTTTGTAGCTGCTTTTAAATCACTGCACTGTTTCTTTAACTTCTCCACCTGGCTTTTAGCTAAATTAGCTTCTTCTTCCTGTTTACTGCTCTCTTTAACCAATTTCTCACACTTCAGCTGAAATTGGTTCATATGCACCAAATCAATAACTTTTCCCTTGGGGGTTTCTACCTCCTTTTCTAATCTATCCAGCTCTACCTTATTTTCTCGGCAATATTCCGGCATGTCCTGTTGTAATCTCTCTCGCTCGAATTCAGCTTTTTGTCGGCTTTGCAGTATTTTCTGTGGTGACCTGTCTCATTCGGCATCAGCTTTTTGCCAATATTCTTTTAAATCCTCAGTGTGACAGGCCACTGCTGCTTGTTTCAGTAGCTACTCAAATATCTTGTCTGACAATTTCCCTTTGACTATTTAAGAAGAGCTTTGTCACTTTCGCCGCAGGTGTACCCAGCATACTCCCAATGTTGTACACTTTGGGAGGAATCCATTCCAATCTAAAAAATCCAAGTCCTCTGGACTTGCAGAATTCCTAGAATTGTTCATCCTGGGTCTGTGCAAACTAAGAATCCAGCCCCCAGATCACTTGGTTCCTGCGGTTGGGCTCGAGTCTCTTGCAGATGGAGAGATTTATTCTCAAGCCCACAAAAGGGGTGCCAATTCTGTTAGAAGAATCTCCCCTTGTGATAATGATCAGTGAGGCACAGCCACTAAGTTTCCCTGACCTTTCACGAACAGTCAAAAAATATAAAATATAGTACCAGTTAAAAGAAGTTTTGCTGCTGGCCACATGTTTCTTGTAGTCCTGTTTTGAATCCCCACATGTCTGTGGGGTCATCTTCATCAGCCATAGTCATTCTCTGTTTGCTGAATAGTCATCACTGTTATATATATGAAAATCTTCCCTTTATACTCATGTCTTACCAATTCATATAGCATTCCACTGGCATTGGCTATTGGTCATGTGTCTGACCTTTAACACCTCTTTATTGGCTCTACTCCAAGTCAGCATCCATTTATTTCTCTCTTCCCAGCAAGTGACAATTAATAATTTTTGCTCTTTTTTTCTCAGTCAGCAACCAGCAGGGCAGAGACAGACCCCAACAGTCACAAACCTGCATGTTATATCCAACCAAAGAACACCTCACAAATAACTTATTTGGAAATGATCCCTAGTTCAGCAGATTACCTGAAGCATCACTGTGTCCACTTTAAAACACTGATCGAGCCAGGCGACTTTAGCTCACAAAATGGAGAACATGGTCTCTTCATAAAATGGCAGCCTCCATTTCCATGCTCTTGGCCAGTACAATGACAATTAGTCTATATGCTTTCACTGTCCTTGATTCATTTGAAAACTGCAGATTTGTATACTGCACTTCTTTCTGGGCACCAAATTCATGTTCTCAGTATTATTTATTTGTTTGCTTGTTTGTTTATTTATTTATTTTTTATTACCCTCCTTATTTACACAGTTTGTCCTTTGCACTTTGGTTGCTTGTCTTTCTGTATAGCTTTTCATTCTTTCCATTGTATTTCCTTGTTCTGCATGAAAATGAATCTCATCAAAGTATATGCTGATAAACAGTAAAGTATACATACTTTAAGAATAAATTTACTTTAAACTTTTAAAAATGCCATTCACGATCCAAGATTCAAGCTTTATTTATCGAAACATACAGTGAAATGTGTAATTTGTTTTAATGTTTATGTGAGGGTGTGCTGGGGCAGCCAGCCATATATTCCAGTGTTCAAATGGTTTTTATTTCATGCCCCTTGGGAAACTGCTTATCACACTGTATTTGCAGAAGTTCACAGTGAAAGTAGACAATAGCGTTAAAATATATTGAAATTATATCATTTGTAATTGATCAACTGAGCAGCACAGTAACCAACTACACCATTAGGAAAGCACAGTTGGCATTTCACTCTCCACTAAAGTTTCACCAGTGGACGGACAATGCTAAAGAATACAGTTCTGACAAAAGATTTTAAACATGAAATATTGATCCTGTTTCTCTTCCCACAGATACATCCTGCTGAAGATTTCAAATATTTCCTAGTTTTGACGTATAGGTAAGGCACCCAGGGCATGCCCTTTTCTCACTGTTACCATCAGGTAGGAGGTATTGAAGCCTGAAGGCACACTCTCAGTGATTCAGGAACAGCTTCTTCCCCTCTGTCATACAATTCCCAAATGGAATTTGAACCCTTGGACACTACCCCATATTTTTATAATATACAGTATTTCTGTTTTTTGCACATTTTTTATCTATTCAATATACGTATACTGCTATTTATTTATTTATCTATTTATTTATTTATTTATTTATTTATTTATTCATTCATTATTTTTTAAGTTTTAGTTTTTTTCTCTTCTATATGACATATTGCATTGGACTGCTGCTGCTAAGTTTAACAAATTTCACTTCATATGTCAGTGATAATAAACCTGATTCTGATTCTGACTGATTCCTATTCACTGGTATAAAGTAATGTTATTAGAGTTGAGTAACTTAGATCTCAAAGAGTTAAATAGAGCACCAAGTCAGTAAAATTACATAATATAATACACTCCTAATTTTGTTTTGTAATTTATATTTTGTAAATTTAATGTTAACACATTTATCATTTAGTACCATTTATTGTCATGATTTATGAACACATTGCTGTTAAAATCACAGATGTTCCTCTATAAAAATTTTTCTTTAAAAGTTCAATTAGATGAACAGGCTGACAACAACAGCTGTGTGAGCGAGGACCATCAGACACAACAGATATTCTCCAGGGTTTTGAAAAACGAGGAAAATGAACCACAAGTTTTACTGTTGCATTCTGAATTTTATAGCTAGGATTTTAAAGTGTCTGCTGTTACTTTAATAGCTGAAGTAATCAGGCTTCATCTCCACACTGTCCTAAAAAAAAAGATGACTCAATATTGGATGTTAGTGCCAATTTGATTGCATATATAACAGGAATTTTAACAAATTAAGAGTTGAAGTCCTTTGAGGAGCTAAGAAATTGAAACTATTCCTAATGGATCAGAGATATATATGAAATTTATTTTTAATACCAAGTTAAATAATTTGAAATTCATTTTATATTTACAAGATCTTGATAGCAATTTGGAATTGATACATATTGGTAACAACTTATATTTACATTGATCTTGTGATGATACTGTAATTTTTGCAAATGCCACTGAATTACTTCAGAGAATATTTAGTTTTTCTATTATTATTACACAATACACAACTTCAGACAGAAATATATCAGTAGAATGAAACTGTTTGTTCATAATATTCCATTCATTTATCTATGATCAATGAAATTCTTAATAATAATCAATTTTATTCATAATTATAAGTAAAGCTAAATGCCTATACTAGCTTAACTCCAGCCTTAAGCTAAGTGATAATCATCAGCTTTGATTTAGATTGAACAGTTTCCCTTACCAATAATTTAATAAATATGTAAATTACTCATACAAATGTATTTAAAGTTGCTGCTATTGAATTGATATTAGCAAACATATGTTATTTTTGTGGTCATGTGTTTCCAATGTTCCTTACACCTTAAACTGCCCTCAATGGCCACTTTATTAACAATCTCCAGTACCTAATAGAGTGCCCATTGCGTTTCTTGTCTTCATTTCTGTATGCCATCCACCTGAGTTTCAACATATTGTGCATTCAGAGGTACTTCTCTGCACTCCATGGTACGGCTATTTGAGTTACTGTGGCCTTCCTATTAGCTTGAAACAGTTTGGCCATTCTCTTCTCAACTCTCTCATTAACAAGGCATTTTCGCCCATGGAACTGCTCCACGCTGGATGTGCTTTGTTTTTTTTTTTGCAGCATTCTCGGTAAACTCTAGAGACTATTGTGCATGAAAATCCCAGACGATCAGCACTTTCTGAGATTCCTTAACCACTCCATCTGATACCAACAATCAATCCACTGTCAAAGTTACTTACCATCGTATTTGTTTCCCCATTCTGATGTTTGGTCTGAACAACAACTGAACCTCTTGACCATGTCTGCATGCTTTAATGATTTAAGTTGCTGCTCTGTGATAGGCTGATTAGATATTTGTGTTAATGAGCAGGTGTACAAGTGTACCCAACAGTGTGGCCACCGAGTGTATTTGCCAATTCAATAGTTACCTATAACAAGTAAAACTAATCAAAATTTTGCAATAAAGTTCTGATTAGGCAAAAGTATTATTTTTGTGTAAACTACTAAAAATGTCTGGCTTTGCACATTGCAGTTAACTCCAGAAAATAGGAGGTTTCCTCCTCTATGAGATGTATCGTCATGAACCACAGCAATATACTTGTCATTGAATGAATGCAACAGTTTGCATTTTGTGTTCTTGCCTATTGGTTCTCTGCTGTAAATAACTGAAAAAGAAACAGAGCTTGGCACATTCAAACTCACATTGAGTTTTTTAGCAAAGTGATATGGTAATTGCTGTTAATTAATATCTTTGGAATTGAAAAAAAATGGTTTATACTTGTGAAGCTCATTCCTTTCGAGTCATGTTAAGTCAAGTCACTTTTATTGTCATTTCAACCATAACTGCTGGTACAGTACACAGTAAAAACGAGACAATGTTTTTCAGGACAATGGTACTACATGAAACAGTACAAAAACTACACTGAACTACATAAAAACAACACAGAAAAGAAACTACACTAGACTACAGACCTACCCAGGACTGCAAAAAGTACACAAAACAGAGCAGGCATTACAATAAATAATAAACAAGACAATAGGCACAGTAGAGGGCAGTAAATTGGTATCAGTCCAGGCTCTGGGTATTGAGGAGTCTGACGGCACGGGGGAAGAAACTGTCACATAGTCTGGTCGTGAGAGCCCGAATGCTTCGGTGCCTTTTCTCAGATGGCAGGAGGGAGGAGTTTGTATGAGGGGTGCGTGGTGTCCTGCATAATGCTGCTTGCTTTGCAGATGCAGTGTGCAGTGTAACTGTCTGTGAGAGAGACCCCGATGATCTTCTCAGCTGAGTCTTGCGATCTGAGATGGTGCAATTTCCAAATCAGGATGCTCTCAATACAACCCCTGTAAAATGTGGTGAGGGTGGGGGGGGGGGGGGTGGGAGATGGACTTTCCTCAGCCTTCACAGAAAGTAGAGACGCTGCTGGGCCTTCTTTGATATGGAGCTGGTGTTGAGGGACCAGCTGAGATTCTCTGCCAGGTGAACACCAAGAAATTTGGTGCTCTTAACTATCTCTACTGAGGAGCCGTCAATATTCAGCTGACAGTAGTCGCTCTGTGCCTTCCTGAAGTCAACAACCATCTCTTTCATTCACATTCAGAGACAGGTTGTTGGCTCTATACCACAAACCTTTAATTTTAAACAGTGTCATTGGTCTTAGATCTCAGCCTAAAAGGTTAATTGCTTATTTCTCTTATAGATGCTGCCTTATTTGTTGAGTTCTTCCAGCATTTTGTGTATTTTGTTCTGGATTTTCAGTATCTGCAGAATCTCTTGTGTTTATTGACTCACGGTACTACTTTACTGAAAAATAAATTACCATCAAAGGTCTTCCCATTATTTATATTGTCTAATAATATGTGAGCTCAAAGGATATGACAGATAGAGTAAAGAGTTAGATGTAGAAAAGGCTGTGGGACCAGATAATATCCTGGCCTTAATAAATATAGACATTTACTCTTGAACTTGCTGTATCTCTACCAGTGCCACATCATTATCCATTCTACATTTGGAAAATTGCCCAAGAATGTTCTATTCACACAAAAAAAAAACAAATCCAGTGGAACTAATTACCATTGAATCCTTTTAATTCCTGTCATCTGCAGAGTAATGGAAATGAAACTGACAGGGCTTATCTGGTGGTTACTCCTGTCATTTCTAATTTGGATTTTCCCTGGTTCACTTCACTATGAACCTCATCACAGCCTTGACCCAAACATAGAGCAAAGAACTAGGAGTGAGGAGAGAGTGACTACACTTAATGTTAATCCAGTGCTGGACAAAGCATGTGATCAAGTCAACTTGGTAAAACTGAAACCAGTGTTTGGATTCATACATTAGGCAAATTTATGATTGCTGCTCAGGACATCACAGCAGAAGTTCTTCAGGGCAATGTCACTGCTTCAATAAAAACTTTCCTTGCATCATACAATGATCAGAAGTGGGGATGTTAATTAATATTACTGAAATGTTTGTTTCTATTCATAACTCTTCTACATGTGAGACAATCCATGCTTTCATGCAGCAAGACCTAGACAACATTTAGGTACAGACTGGATACCAAGATTCAAGGCACTCCAACAAACTACCCTCCATCAAATTATAAGAATATCCCATGAAATGTCAATGTTTCTGTGCACCACAAATTGCTTTTCCTGTCACAGGATGATAGTATTCAAGATCTTAAATGGCAGCCTACCTTCAGTCAACTTTCCCAAATGAAATGTCCAGAAAGCACAATGGTGTAACAGGCAGCTGAAATCTGAGTTATTCAAAATATCCACTTGTAATCATCCATACCTTTGTCATCAGCAAGTAAACAAGTTTCTAACAGCCTGTTAGAAACTACTGTCAATTAGGAGGGACACTGCATTGGATCAGAGAAAAGACAAAGGAGACAAAGAAGGTCAAAACCAAATCCATGCACAAGGGTCTAGGATCAGAGGGAACGGCCTCAGAAAAGAAAGTCGCATCTTTGACCAGAGAATGGGGGATCTGTGGAATCCACTGACACAGGCATGTGAGGAGGTATAATGATTAGTAAGGGCATCAAAGGTTATGGGGAGAATGCACAGAGTGAGGTTGAAAGTGACAATAAATCAGTCATGATCAAATGTGTGCAGAAGCAATGGGCCAAATGGCCTTCTTCTGCTCGTATGTCTTAGGATCTTCTGTTCTAAGGATAAATAGATCTTGGTTGTGTGTGCAGATAAGATTTGAATTATTGAACTCATTGGACCTTGTATTCATGAATTATGTCGAGCTGATTTTGAAATAATTTGAAACAGGAAGATGCAAAATAGGGCAGTGATGGAGTAAGGGATTTTTTTCTATACTTTCAAGGAATGTGAGTACAGTCAGCAAATCAATATTCAATGATTATCCTTAAATACCTCTGAGGTTGTGCTGCAAGCTAACCTTATTGACCCTAGGTTGTTTATCCGGTGGAATTCCAACTGAAATCCAGAATATTGACCCATTTGTAAAATCAGATAGTTTATGATTTAGACAATAGATAGACAATAGACAATAGGTGCAGAAGTAGACCATTCGGTCCCTCGAGTCTGCACCGCCATTCTGAGATCATGGCTGATCATTCACTATCAATACCCAGTCCCTGGTCCCCATATCCCTTGATTCCCCTATCCATCAGATATCTATCTAGCTCCTTCTTGAAAGCATCCAGAGAATTGGCCTCCACCCTTCCGAGGCAGTGCATTCCACACCTCCACAACTCTCTGGGAGAAGAAGCTCTTCCTCAACTCTGTTTTAAATAACTGACCTCTTATTCTCAATCCATGCCCTCTGGTACTGGACTCTCCCAACATCTGGAACATATTTCCTGCCTCAATCCTATCAAATCCTTTAATTATCTTAAATGTTTCAATCAGAACCCCTCTCAATCTCCTCCATTCCAGCGTGTACAAGCCCAATCTCTCCAATCTCTCTGCGTAAGACAGCCCTGCCATCCCAGGAATCAACCTAGTGAATCTACGCTGCACTTCCTCAATTACCAGAATGTCCTTCCTTAAACCTGGAGACCAAAACTGTACACAATATTCCAGGTGTGGTCTCACCAGGGCCCTGTACAAATGCAAAAGGACATCCTTGCTCTTGTACTCAATTCCCCTTGTAATAAAGGCCAACATTCCATTTGCCCTCTTCACTGCCTGTTGCACTTGCTCATTCACCTTCATTGACGGATGAACTAGGACTCCTAGGTCTCTTTGCATTTCTCCCTTACCTAACTCTACACCATTCAGACAATACTCTGCCCTCTTGTTCCTGCTTCCAAAGTGGATAACTTCACATTTAGTCACATTGAATGACATCTGCCAAGTATCTGCCCACTCACTCAGCCTATCCAAGTCTCCCTGTATTCTCCTAACGTCCTCTTCACATGTCACACTGCCACCCAGTTTAGTATCATCAGCAAACTTGCTGATATAGTTTTCAATGCCCTCATCTAAATTGTTGACATAAATCGTAAAGAGCTGTGGTCCCAATACAGAGCCCTGTGGTACCCCACTAGTCACCTCCAGCCAGTCCGAGAAACACCCATTCACTACTACCCTTTGCTTGCTATCTGCCAACCAGTTTTCTATCCATGTTGAAACCCTGCCCCCAATGCCATGAGCTCTGATTTTACTCACCAACCTCCTATGTGGCACCTTATCGAATGCCTTCTGAAAATCTAGGTACACAACATCCACTGGCTTACCCTCGTCTAACATCCTTATTACACCCTCAAAAAACTCCAACAGATTAGTCAAGCATGATATGCCCTTGGTAAATCCATGCTGGCTCGGCCTAATCCTATTACTGCCATCAAGATGTGCCACTATTTCGTCCTTAATAATGGACTCAAGCATCTTCCCCACAACTGACGTTAGGCTAACAGGGCGATAGTTCTCCGTTTTCTCCTTCCCTCCCTTCTTGAAATGTGGGATACATTAGCCTACTGATCCTGAATCTAAGGAACATTGGAAAATGATCACCAATGCATCCGCAATTTCCTGAGCCACCTCTTTTAGAACCCTCGGATGCAGACCATCTGGACCCGGGGATTTATTAGCCTTCAGTCCTACCAGTCTTTTTCAGGCAAGCTTATCATGCAATTTCATGATAATTTCATGCATGATGGGTTTTTCAGGCGTGTTTGAAAAAGTTTAAACCTTGGTAAAATGCGGCAATCCATTTTGGACATGTTATACATTGTAGTTATGGTGCGTAGATGTTTAAGAATGAGAATATGAGAATATTCTAGGAAAAGAAAGGGGAATTCTTTAAGTGGGCTGATTTGAGCTGGATGATGCTAATTTCCTTCAAGACTATTGAACCATCCAAACAGTGGAGAATACTTCATCGTATTGTTGTCATCTTCCTTCTAGATGGTTACTTCCTGCACGCACACATATCTCTGTGACACCCATTATGTAATTTGTCAGTGCAGTGATGCAAATTGCATTAAGAATGTGAGCCATGAATGGCATTCAAATTTAAAGTGGTTTGTCTCTTGTCTTTTGGTAAAATGGTGCATTACCTGACACAGCTTTGCAGTCAGTAACCTCTTGGTCATTCTGCCTGGTCTAATATTTTCCACTTTTTATGCACAATTTATACAGTATTTCCTTGCCTCAAATGTCTGGTTTGTCCTTTGCTTTTCATCATCATGATCAGCATCACATCACACTGATTTTTTTTTTTACTTTCCTATATTTAGCAGCAGAAACTATAGGTGGTTATAGACTACTTCAGTAAGGATTTAGGATTATTCAAAATCACTTTAAAAAGATTCCAACAGCTAATACAAAGACAGACCAACATGAGTCAAATTTAAACTCTTATTCCAGAGGTGAAAGTGCAATGTTCAATCACTGTATTCCTCCAGGGTTTGTAAGTTTCACTAATTCCATTTCTTAACATTAATCCCAACAAAGGTTTACAAAAATACAATTTCAAAGCTATTGTGAGAAAAATGCCCAATGCCAATCCTTGGGGATGGTTGAGAGCCAGGAGTAATTTAATTTTCTGTGTGGTGTTAGCCGTATAAAACATTATTACAAAGCTTCCACTTTTACATCTTTCATTCCTGCCGGTTCACAAGGGGCTAGTCATCACTCATTTTAACCTGCCATTTAGTTTTCCATTTCATTTGATATTGTAACCATTGGCTGTGACAAGTTAGAAACTCGTCTGATCCCCATTACAGTTGTTAGATTCATTGCCTTAGGCATCTATAAATGTTAATAGAGCTTCAGCTGAAGTTGTTTTTCTGTGATTTGTCTTGGTTAACATTTATCACACAATCAATATCAGCAGAAACAGATTATTTGGTTGTTTTCTGTTTGCTTTTAGTGGGTTCTTGCTGTGCATGTATTGGATTTTCATTCTTTTCCTTTAACATCAACCACACTTCAAAATTGGTTTGGAACATCATGAATTTATGGCATGCACTATATAAATAGGATATTTTTTTCTCTCTTTCTTCTAGAAAAGTTCATAAAAGACAAAAACTGCATATCTGTAGTGGGATAATCAAAATTACCCACATGCATCCTTCTCTGTTCACCATCACCAAGTACAGGAAACATACTGTATTTAAAGATCTCTGGCATTGGAGTATACTTCCTTTACTTGGTGATATTGGACGGAGGAATGTATAATCATAATGGACAAAAAGAAAACAGAGGAATTGAGTAATAATATATTCTTCATAATGATAGAAAAATCTATTTGACTTTAACCAAACTACAGGGTGACTTGTAAGTCATTGTGAAAAACGTTCAATGACTTTTAACATGAAATTCAGTTTGACTAATACTTCTAATTTAAATTATAATCAAACAAGAATTGGTCTTTGTTGCAATCATTGCATCTACTGAGAAATGAAACAAATGGACTGAAGGACCTGTTGCCAGTCTCTGGGTCTCTATGTCACTTTATCCACTCACGAGAAATTATCTGTTAGAATAATCCAAAACTGGTTCTGATGTTTGGATCTATACCTACATTACTTTTTCTTCTCTATGGAAATTAGAGCAGAAATCTAGAGTGCTCCTATACAGAAAGGTTAGCTCAGATGAAGAAATTTCAATTATATCACTCCATGTTCCACTTGAGCCAACTCAAGCCTAGTCAATCTCTCATGCAACATATAACATAGAGCAGACAACACAAGTACCAGCCCTTACACCCAATGACATCTGTCCCAACTAGGATTTCAATTTAAACTAATCTCATCCGCCTGTACTGATCTATATCACTCCAACCCATGCCTGCTTATGTGCCCATCTAAATGGTTTTAAAATGTTACTGTCATTTGTGATTCAACCACTTCCCCAGCCATATGTTCCAGACACTGCCTTTGTAATTTAATTCACAACTCCAGGAACATCCTTAAATTCCGCCTTTTGTTTCTTTTAGCATGAGTGTGGTGATCAGAAATATATAGAACACTCTATCTGTGATACAGACAATGTTCCATGCAGTTCCAGTGGAACAGCAATGGCAGGTATTCTTGGGAATAATGCACAAGGTGCAAAATCAGTTCACCCCCCCGAGAAGGAAGGATTCAAAGGGGGGAAAGGGGCCACAGTGGTTGACAAAGGAAGTCAGAGATTGCATAGCATTAAAGAAAAGGAAGTATGACAGAGCTAAGGTGAGTGGGAGAACAGATGATTGGGAAATTTTTAAGGAACAACAGAACTTAACTAAAAAGGCAATATGGGGAGAAAAAATGAGGTACAAATGCAAGCTAGCCAGGAATATAAAGGAGGATAGCAAAAGCTTTTTTAGGTATGTGAAGAGAAAGAAGATAGTTAAGAACAATGTTAGGCCCTTGAAGAATGAATTGGGTGAAATTGTTATGGGAAACAGAGAAATGCCAGAAGAATTTAATAACTACTTTAGATCTGTCTTCACAAACAATCTCCCAGATGTATGGATGGGCCAAGGACATAGGGTAACAGAGGAAATGAAGCAGATTGACATTAGGAAGGAAATGGTGATGAGTAGACTGATGGGACTGAAGGCTGACAAATCCCCAGGTCCAGATGATATGCATCCTAGGGTACCAAAGGAGGTGGCCCTGGAAATTGCGGATACATTGGTAATCATTTTCCAATGTTCCTTAGTTTCAGGATCAGTTCCTGAGGATTGGAGAATGGCTAATGTTATTCCACTTTTTAAGAAAGGAGTGAGGGAGAAGACAGAGAACTATCGACCTGTCAGCCTGACATCGGTGGTGGGGAAGATGCTAGAGTCCATTATTAAGGATGAAATAGTGGCATATCTAGATTGCAGTGATAGGATTGGGCTGAGCCAGCATGGATTTACCAAGGGTAAATCATGCTTGACTAATCTGTTGGAATTTTTCGAGGATGTAGCCAGGAAGTTAGACGCGGGAGATCCAGTGGATGTAGTGTACCTCAATTTTCAGAAGGCATTTCATAAGGTCCCACATAGGAGATTGGTGGGTAACATCAAAGCTCATGGCATTGGGGGGAAGACATTGACATGGATAGAAAACTGGTTGGCAGATAGAAAGCAAAGGGTAGTGGTGAATGGGTGTTTCTCAGAATGGCAGGTGGTGACTAGTGGGGTGCCACAGGGCTCTGTATTGGGACCACAGCTGTTTACAATTTACATCAATGATTTAGATGAAGGCATTGAGAATAACATCAGCAAATTTGCTGATGATACTAAGCTGTGTGGCAGTGTGACATGTGATGAGGATGTTAGGAGAATTCAGGGTGACTTGGATAGGCTGGGTGAGTGGGCAAATACTTGGCAGATGATGTTTAATGTGAATAAGTTTGAGGTTATCCACTTTGGGAGTAAGAACAGGAAAGCAGGCTATTATCTGAACGGTGTAGAGTTAGGTAAGGGAGAAATACAAAGAGATCTAGGAGTCCTTATTCATCAGTCACTGAAGGTGAATGAGCAAGTGCAGCAGGCAGTGAAGAAGGCTAATGGAATGTTGGCCTTTATTACAAGGGGAATTGAGTACAAGAGCAAGGAAATCCTCTTGCATTTGTACAGAGCCCTGGTGAGACCACACCTGGAGTATTGTGTACAGTTTTGGTCTCCAGGGTTAAGGAAGGACATCCTGGCTGTAGAGGAAGTGCAGCGTAGATTCACGAGATTAATTCCTGGGATGTCTGGACTGTCTTTCGCATAGAGGTTAGAGAGACTGGGCTTGTACACGCTAGAATTAAGGAGATTGAGAGGGGATCTGATTGAAACATATAAGATTATTAAGAGATTGGACAAGATAGAGGCAGGAAATATGTTCCAGATGCTGGGAGAGTCCAGTACCAGAGGGCATGGTTTGAGAATAAGGGGTAGGTCATTTAGGACAGAGTTAAGGAAAAACCTTCTCCCAGAGAGTTGTGGGGGTCTGGAATGCCTTGGAAGGCAGTGGAGGCCAATTTTCTGGATGCTTTCAAGAAGGAGCTAGATAGGTATCTTATGGATAGGGGAATCAAGGGATATGGGAACAAGGCAGGAACCGGGTATTGATAGTAGATGATCAGCCATGATCTCAAAATAGTGGTGCAGGCTCGCAGGGCCGAATGGTCTACTTCTGCACCTATTGTGTATTGTCTATTGTTCCAATATGATCTCCACCATTGAGCACATCCACAAGCAGTGCTGTGCAGAAAAGCAGCATCCATCATCGAAGAACCCCGCCATCCAGGCCTTGCTGTCTTCTCACTGTTGCCATTAGTAAGGAGGTATGAGACCCACACCACTGAGTTTAGGAACTGTTACCCCTCAAACATCAGTCTCCTGATCTAGACTGGTTAACTTTACTCACCCCAACACTAAACTGATTCCACAATCTATAGACTCACTTTTAAGGACCCTACAAAACATGTTCTCAATGGCTATTCCAGCTGGGGGCCATTACTATAGTCAATTGCAAAGATGATAAAGGGATACATGCAAGTTTTAGTGGTAGATGAGCTGAGACAGGGTCGGAAGCAGGCAATGTTATATTAATGGTAGGCAGGATTTCTGACAGAGTAAGAATGTGACTTGAGGTTCATTATAGAATTGTCCTTGGTAAAAGTCTTTATTCATTTCAAAAAGATTTTTTTTTTCTATTTTCTATGCACTTCACATTCAAGAATTGATATAATTATGCCAATGAAGCAGTCAAGTTAATATTTAGATTTTGCACAGCAATTACCTTAGTAGTGTTCAGACCTATCCTATATCCAATAGAAATTTATTATTTTAAAGTTACTTCCACATTCAAACCTAATGATTTGAGCCAGGTTGGAGAAGAAGGGTAAATTGAATGATATTTGAAACAATTTTTAAAGAAATAAAATACAGGAAAGGTAGAATTAGATGCAGAAGAAAAAAAAATTTAAACCCATATGGACAATAACCCAAGAAAACAGTGGGGAGAAAGGAATGGGGCTAAAAGGAAAACCAAACTAAGTTGAAGTATATTTGAGGGATGCATTTATTGTTACTTGTAGCTAAAATTGAATTTTATGAGCTAATTTTAGGTTAGTATAAACTTTAAAATTATTACACACTACTCCATTATTATTGGTTTAAGCTGCTATAGCCACATGAAAGCATGCGGTCATGTTCCAATTGAGACAAAATTATTATTGCACAACCCCCTTTATATTTACTCAAATTGTCAGGAAGAACAGATCCTAAGCATTCTGCTAGATGCTAAGCCTTTCCTTACTCATTCATACCCTTCTCATACCAACATAACTTTTCTGATGCTGAAATAATTGTTCTTTTTTACCTCAACTGTTGATATCTTGAATGCCTTTTCTTATCTCCTCAAAGAATTCCTCCCAAAGCTCTAATTTATCTTAAGTCTGCATCCTCTGTAAGATTTTCTGTCCCATCATCCCACTTCTCCTCTCCAGTATCATGCACAGAACATACAGTAACAAAATCCCTGTCCTCATTTTCCTTTGCCTCTGTAAACTTGTATGGTGAACTACATATACCTGTCTGGACATGCCCCCCCGCTGACTGCTCCTGTGGCTGCTCCCACAGACCCCAGTCTAATGGCGATTGGGGCCTGAGCCCTGCCCTCAGTCTCCAGGATGTAGCATAGTGGTCAATTGCTGCTTGTTCTTTCTTCCAGTCAATAAAAGCCTATATCTCGCCTCACGCCTCAGAGAGGCGTGCATTGATGGTGCATCAACTTGTCTCATGAAAATGTAAACATCTCTTCCTGGCAGTTCTTGTGGAGCACACCTTCTGTCCCCACTTCTCACTCTATCCATTTTCAGTTCTAAATTCAACCACCTCATTCTTATGTTCTGATCTTGTCTATTCAGTGCCACCTATACATCTCATGTGAAAACCTTCAGATGAATAAGAGCATGTATATCTTTTGATCCAGTTCTCAATTTTATAGATATAAAAATATTTATGATATTCAAGAAGCCACTTCTCCATTCTGAATATGTAAATATATGTTCATGGAAGAACATTATCAGTAGGAGGGTGAGAGTGCACTTCCTTACAATCTTTGGGTGAGATGTTCTGAATTTCACAAAGAATTTGTATGTGTCATTGAAACTGGATTAACTGTTTTTGACATTATCATAAATAAAATAACAGTTTTATGCTGTTTACACCAAGTCATGTTTATTGGCAAATATGACGAACAACAATTTTTCTCTAGGCTTTTAGCTATTCAAGTTGTGCAATAATAAGTAGGACATTAATTAAAATACTGAATTATATTGAGTGATGACTAACAATTATATTACTGATAGAGTCATAGAGAAGTATAGAACAGAAAGGGGCCTTTTGGCCAACCTAGTCCATCCCAAACCCATTTAAACTGCCTACCCCCGTCAATCTGCACCCACACCACAGCCATCCATACCCCTACCATCCATGTATCCATCAGAACCCCTCTTAAAAGTTGAAATTGAGTTTGCATGCTCCATATGCTGGCAGCTCATTCCACACTCTCATAACCCTCTGAGTTACCCCTCATGTTCCCCTTAACTGTTTCATCTGACATATTTAACCAGGACCTCTAGTTGTAGTCCAATCTATGAATGGAAAAAGCCTGCTTGCACTTACCCTATCTATACCCCTCATAATTTTGTCTACCTCTATCAAATTTCCCCTTAATCTTCTACATTCCAAGGAATAATGTCTTAACCTATTCAATTTTTCTTTATAACTCAGGTCCTCCAGTCCCAGCAAAATCCTAGTAAATTATCAGTGTTCTTTAAACCTTGTTTGCTTTGCTCCTGTACATAGGTACCAAAACTGCACACAATGGTCCAAACTAAGCCCCACCCCCAATAAGACTTATACACCATCCCATCTCCCATACTCAATACTTCGATTTATGTGGACCAATATACTAAAAGCTTTCATTACCACCCTATCTATCTGTGATGCCACTTTCAAGGAATTAGGGACCCGTATTCCCAGATTTCTTTGTCCTACTGCACTCCTCAATTTCCTGCCTCTCACAGTGTAGGACCTACCCCAGCTGGTCTTCCCAAAGTACAACACCTCATACTTGTCTGCATTAAATTCCATCTGCAATTTTTCGGCCCATTTTTCAGCTAGTTCAGATCCCACTGCAAGCTCTGATAGTCTTCCTCATTGTCCACTACACCCTCAATCTTGGTGTCATCCACAAAGTTGCTGGTCCAATTAACCATATTTTCATTCATACAGAATATCCAGTTTCTTAGAATAACTTACAATAGCTTTGCTACTACTGATGACAGGCTTTCCAGCCTTTAATTTCCTGCTTTATTTATAGAGGCTTTCTTAAACACCAAAACAACATCAGTTATACTCCAGTTCTCCTGTACCCCACCTGTCACTAAGAATGACTTAATTATCTCTACCATGGCTTCCCACAGGGCCTGAAGGAACCCCATGACAGGTACTGGGAATTCGTCCAATAGAATTTATGAAAAATGACACACAAAGATAGACAGACATCCAGTTTGCAAAAAAAGAAAAACTGTGCAAATACGAAAAACCAAATAATATAAGATTAAATAAACAACACTGAGAACATGAGCTAGAGAGTCCTTGATTGTGGAATCAGTTCAGTGTTGGGCTGAGTAAGGTTATCCATGCTGGATCAGGAGCCTGATGGTTGAAGCCTAACGTATATGGTGGTGTGGGACCTAAGGCTCTCTTACCTCCATCCCGACAGCAGCAGTGAGAAGAGATCATGGCCTGGATGGTGGATTCTGTGATTATTGATGCTGCTTTCTCCATTGTAGATGTGCTCAATGGTGAGGAGGACATTTCCTGTGATGGACTAGGCTGTCTCCATTGTTTATCTTTGGCTTTTCTGTTCTGAACTTCAAAATCTCTTAGTTATCACCTTGCAGAGAATTTTGTTTAACTTTTCCTTGTATATATACTTAAAATGTTTCTATTGTCCTTGTTAAAAGAAAGGACAGACTGAAAATTGAAGGGCTCCTACACCTGATTATCAATTCCATGTATCAGAAAGCATCATAAATATTTCTAATATATAGCATTTAAAAATACAGAGCAGATAAGGTTAAATTTGATCATTTTAAATCCAATCTTTGTCAGACAGATTAAAATTACTGAAGATTTAAGCAAAACCACGACACTTTCCTACTAAGTTTAATTCTCAGATGTATATTGGATCTAAAGGATCATATTAGGACTTCAAATTTTTTTCACATCTGCTTTCCTGCTCCAAATGGTCGCAGAAAATTTAATTTGCACATTTCATCAGGTTTTCATTAAGTGAAAAAAGTCATGCCTTCCAGTCTATTTTGTGATTCAGTATAGAAAGACTTAGAGACACATGCATTCTCATTATTTTATCTGCACAGTTCTGTAAACATGCAGACTCCGCAAAGATATAGACAGCAAATCTGCTTCACTCTATTTTAAGCATTGTGCTGTGAAAATCCCCTCTCAAATCTGCATATTTTCAATATGCTTGTGAGAGATTCATAAATACCTGGAGGTGCTTAATCTTTAAGACTAACTGTTCTAATTAAATTTCAGCCATAGGAAGATCCCATCAAAGTTCAAAGTTCAAAGTAAATTTAATGTCAAAGTACATATCTGTTTCCATAAATAGCCGAGATTCAATTTCTTGTGGGCATTCACAATAAATACAATGAAACAAGCAAAATAATAATAAACATGCAATAAATATCAAGACCATGAGCTGAAGAGTCTTTGAAAGTGCATCCATAGGTTATGGGAACAGCTCAGTGTTGGGGTGAGTGAAGTTATCTCTCCTGGTTCAAGAGTTAGTTGGTTGAGGGGTAACAACTGTTCGTGATCCTGGTGGTGTGGGTCCTGATGGCAGCAATGAAAAGACAGCATGACCTGGATGGTGGTGGTCTCTGATGATGCCTGCTGCTCTCCTTAGATGTGCTGACTAGTGAGGAGGCTTTACCCATAATGGACTGTGCTATATTCACTATTTTTTGCAGGCTTTTCCAGTCAAGAGCATTGGTGTTTCCATACCAGGTTATGATGCAGCCATTCAATATACTCTCCACTGCACATCTATAGAAGCTTGTCAAAATGTTAGATGAGATGCCAAATCTTCACAAACTTCTAAGAAAGTAAACATGCTGCTGCGCTTTCTTTGTTATGGCTTAACTGTTGCACCTCAGAAAGATCCTCTGAAGTGATCCTTTCTCTACCTCTGATACCTCAGTGAAGACTGGTTCATGGACTTCTGTTTTCCCCTCCGTAGTCAATAGTCTCTTTGGTCTCGCTGACATTGTGTGAATGAAAGGTTGTTGTTGTGGCACCACTCAACCAAATCTTTAATATCCATCCAATATGCTGATTCATTAGCACCTTTGATTTGGCCAGTGATGGTGATGTCATCAGTAAACTTAAATATGGCATTCCCAATTTTGAGATGTACCTGTGCTAATATTAGAAGAGATGTTGCCAATCTGAACTGATTGGGGTCTGTAAGTGAGGAAATCAAGGATCCAGTTGCACAAGTAGCTTTTGAGATCTAGGCCTTGGAGCTTATTGATTAATTTTAAGGTGATGTTATTTCTGAATGCAGTGCTGTGGTCAATGAAGTATGCATCTTCACTGTTCAGATGTTCCAGCCAATCTGCTGGTGTCCTGTTGGAACAGTAGACAAACTGGACTGGATCTAATTCATTCCTCAGGCAGGAACTGATATGTTTCATCACCAACCTCTCAAAACACTTCAACACAGTGGATGTAAGTACTACTGGTCATTGACGGAAGTCGCCTGTCACTGTTATCCATGGACAAAGGTACTTGGCCAGCCCTTGGTGTTTCTGAGGCTGCAACTGAGTCTTTGAACTGTGGATGGTTGAGTGAAGAAATTCGGACCAGGAATCCTGTCTGAATGTTGCTACTTTTGCGACTCTACCTTCTACAGATGATGGAAAACATTTAAAAAGCTGATGGACCTGTTAATCTGAGATTAAAAAACCTAAAATAATTGCTGCCTGAATTGACATACATGATGAGCACAGGTATTCTGGACTGCTTCACCTTGTTCTCCATAAACTGAGGATGGAGAGATTAAAGATTTTTCCCAGAGTTCTCTTGATCATAGTACCCAGGCATTTGTGCATTAATCCTCCACTGATCCTTGCGAATCTACTTTGCTCCTTTGCCACAACTCTCTATCTTATTTATGATGTGGACTAAGGAATTAAACAATACCCTTCAATAATAATCTAATTAAGATTCCATACTAGCTTCATGGGACTTCTCATCCTTTCAATCTAACTTTGCTGAAAAATATTGTGAGTGTTTTGCTTTCTTATGTTCTTTTGACCTGTTTTTATGAAATCATGCAGCCTGTGCACTGGCCCCAAACTACCCAGCAATATTAAGACCATAAGATCATACTATATGTAATTTTTAATCTATTCAATATATGTATTCTGTAATTGATTTATTTACTTGTAAACCCCTGGGTCGCCTCAGGTTCGCTCAGCTCGTTCTCGTCTAGGGGGAGCAGCCTTCGGCCCCACCAAACTGGGTAATCAGCTGGTGTGGATGCTGTGTGATGTCCCCGCCTCGCCCAAAAACAGACAGTACATCATATGCGATTAAATGAGTACAATTTATAAAGGTTACTATAACTAAGTGATTAATAATGATACAGTATATATGAAGAAAAAAAATAAAGAAAAGGCGCCAAACTTATCAAAGTCCAAACCACTTCGTGCACAACCGTTGGAGCTCAATTACTGAAGTCTTCTGGCCACCATTCAATCCCCTCCGAACTCCTCGACTCGCAGCTCAGGACCACCCGAAGTGGTCAACCAAGCATATCTATCGTCATCTCCTCTCCTCAGGGTACCTCCTGGCCTTGGACCCCCCCCCCCCACTTGGGGTCCATTCCTCACCCAGTTTACAGTATCGCGTCCTCTCTCTCTCACCCCCTCGCGCTGATCTCCCCAAAAGCCCGCCAACAATAGCTTACAGACTCAGAAGAAAGAACAACATTAATCCCAATTGGTTTACAAAGGAATACAATTCTCGTTATCAGTAAATTTTAACCCAAACAAGCTTCCAGCACTCTCTCGCAACAAAGAAACATTCCTGCTTTTAACAAAACAAAGAAGCCATTTTGATTACATACACAGTAACAAAGAAAAAGAAGAAATTCCTTTTACATACTTATTATTATTATTGTTTCATTTTGTTTTTTTCTGTATTATGTATTGCATTGAACTGCTGCTGCTAAGTTAACAAATTTCACATCACATGCCAGTGATAATAAACCTGATTCTGAATCTGATGAGCAGAATTAGGCCATTTGGTTTATTGCATCTGCTTTGCTGGTTCATCATGGTTCATCATGGTTCCTCTCAGCCCCAATCTCCCTGCATCCCGTTATTCCCTAACTAATCAAGCTTTGCTTTAAATATACATAAAGATTTGGCCTCCACGGCTGCCTGTATCAATGAATTCCACAGATTCACTACTCTCTGGCTAATGAAATTCCTCCTCATCTCTGTTCTAAAAGGACACCCCTGTATTCTGAGACTGTGTCATTTGGTCTTAAAAAGTCGCTTCATAGGAAGCATCCTTTCTACATCCTCTCTATCAAGTCCTTTCACCATTCAATAAGTTTCAGTTAGGTAACCCCTCATTATTCTGAATTCCAGTGAACACAGGCCCAGAGCCATCAAATATTCTTCATACTACAAGCCATTCAATCCTGGAATCATTTACGTGAACCTCCTTTGAACTCTCTCCAGTTTCAGCACATCCTTTCTAAGATAAGGGGCACAAACCTGCCCACAATACTCCAAGTGAGACCTCAACAGTGCTTTGTAAAGTTTCAACATTACATCCTTGCTTTTATATTCTAGCCCTATTGAAATGAATGGTAACATTGCATTTGCCTTCCTCACCCTACAGACTCAACCTCCAAATAAACCCTTAAGGAATCCTGCACAAAAACTCCCAAGTCCCTTTGAGTTTCAGTTTTTGTATTTTTCTTCATTTAGAAAACAGTCCATCCATTCATTTCTTCGACCAAAGAGCATGACCATACACTTTCTGACACTGTATTCTATCTGACACTTACTTACCCATTCTCCTAATCTGTCAAAGTCCTTTTGTAGCTTCTCTATTTCTTCAAAACTACCTGTCCCTCCACCTATCTTTGTATAATCTGCAAACTTTGCAGCAAAGCTATTAATTCTATCATCCAGGTCATTGACATATAATGTAAAAAGAATCGGTTCCAACATGGACCTCTGGAAAACCACTAGTCAACGGCGGCCAATCAGAAGAGGCTCTCTCTATTCCCACTCTTTGCCTTCTGCCAATCAGCCACTTTTCTGTCCATTCTAGAATATTTCCTCTAATACCAAGGACTTGTAGCTTACTTAGCAGCCTTATGTGTAGCATCTTGTCCAAGGCCTTCTGAAAATCCAAGTACACATTAAAAAATTCTCCTTTGTCTATCCTGCTTGTTATTTCTTCAAAGAATTCCAACGGATTTGTCTGGCAAGATTTTCCCTTGAAAAGACCATGCTGACTATTTTATCATCTTTCTCCAAGTACTCCAAAAGCACATCCTTAATAGTTGGCTCCAACATCTTCCTAACCAATGAGTCAGATGAACTGGCCTATAATTTCTTTTCTCCTGCCTCTCTCCCTTCTTGAAGAGTGGAGTGACTTTTGCAATTTTCCAGTCATCCAGAACCATTCCAGAATCTAGTGATTTTTGAAAGATCATTACTAATGCCTCCACAATCTCTTCAGACACTTCTTTCAGAACACTGGGGTGTAAGCCTACTGATCCAGGATACATCTATCTTCAGACCTTACAGTTTCCCAATTACCTTCTCTCTAGTTATGATAAATTCACACACTTCATGACCCCTGGCACCTGGAACTTACACCATACTCCTAGTGTCTTCCACAGTGAATACTGATGCAAAATACTTATTCAATTTGTCCACCATTTCCTTGATTCTATTTCTACTTTTCCAGCACTGTTTTCCAGCTGTCCGATATTCACTCTCACCTCTGTTTTACACTTGACATGTCTGAAAAAACATTTCGTATTTTCTTTCATATTATTGGCTAGTTTACTTTCATTTTTCATCTTTACCTTCTTAATGACTTTTTTTAGTTGCCTTCTGTTGGGAATTAAAAGCTTCCCAATCCTCTGATTTCCCACAAATTTTTGCTCTGTGATATGTCCTCATTTGGCTTTTATGTTGGCTTTGACTTCCCTTGTCAGCCATGTTGTGTCGTCTTCCCTTTAGAATACTTCTTCCTCTTTTGGATGCATATGTCGTGTGTCTTCTGAATTACTTCCACAAATTCCAGCCGTTGCTGCTCTGCCATCATTTCTACTAGTGTTCTTTTCCAATCAATATTGGACTGCTTGCCTCTGTAATTTATTTACTCCACTCTAATACTGATACATCCAACTTTAGCTTCTCCTTCTCAAATTTCAAGGTGAATTTGATCATATTATAAATAAGGGAAAATCTGTAGATGCTGTAAATCCAAACACCACACACAAAGTACTGGAGGAACTCAGCACAGCAGGCAGAATTATGGAAAAAAAGCACAGTCGATGTTACAACCCAAAATGTCAACTGTGGTTTCTTCCATAGATGCTGCCTAGCCTGCTGAGTTTCTCTAGCGTTTTGTGTGTGTGTTGGTGGATCATATTATGATCACTTACCCTGAGGATTCTTTTGTCTTTGGCTCTCTAATCAATTCTAATTCATCGCACAGCATGCAATCCAGAATAGCTGATCCCTTCAAGGACTCAACAGTGAGCTGCTCTGAAAAACCATCTCATAGGCATTCTAGATATATCCCCTATTGGAATCCCGCACCAACCTGATTTTCCCAATCTACCTGCATATTGAAATCAGCCATGACTATCATAACATTGCCCTTTTGGCATGCATTTTCTATATCTCATTGTAACTTGTAGACAACATTGTTGTTACTCTTTGGGGGTCTGTATATAACTTCCATCGTTTTACCCTTGCAATTCCTTAGCTCTATCCACAGTGATTCAACACCTTCCGACCCTGGGTCATCTCTTTCTAATGATTAAATTCATTTTTTACCAGCAGGGCCCCACCACACCCTCTGCCTTCCTGCCTATCCTTTCAATACAATGAGTCCCTGAACATTAAGTTAATCTTCCTTCAACCATGACTCAATGATGCCTACATCATCATATTTGCCAATCTGTAACTTTGCCGTATGTTTATCGACATTATTCTGTGTACTGTGTTTATATAACAACTTTAGTCTTGTATTCACCCTTTTCAATTTTGTCTGCCTTTTATGTTGCAATATACTCCAATTAACTACAATTTTGCCCCATCAGCAGCTTCTCCTTGCTAGGAGTCTTACTACACATTGCCTCTGTTTGTAACCCAACTACCTCATCTTCAGCACTATTACTCTAGTTCTCCTCTCGCTGCCAAATTAGTTTAAGCACCTGAGCAACTTTAGCCAATCAGCCTGCAAGGATATTGGACCCCCTTGGGTTCAACTGTAACCTGAGCCTTTTGTATAGGTCATACCTTCCCTAGAAGAGATCCCAATGATCCACAAATCTGAACCCCTGGCCCTTGCACCAGTCCCTCAGCCACACATTCACCTGCCAAATCATTCTAGTCTTACCCTCACTGGCATGTGACACAGGCAGCAACACAGAGATTATTACCCTGGTGATTCTATTTTTCACCTTTCTACTAAGCTCCCTAAAATCTCTCTTTAGGACCCCCTCACCTTGTCTACCTCTGTCATTGGTGCCTTTATGTGCCAAGACTTCTGGTTGCTCACCTTTGCCATGAATGCCACAAAGTTGACCTGACACATCCCTGAACCTGATACCAGGGAGGCAACATACCATTCGGGTGCCTCTATAGTGCCTGAAGAATCTCGTCTCGGTTCCTCTGAGTAAAGAATCTCTTATTAACACTGCAGTCCTTCTCACCTCTCTTACTGTCTTGAAGACTTGTTGAAAATCCATTTGTACTTTTTCCTCTGGCTGTTTCTTCTTCAGTATCTCCAATGTTTATAAGTAGCCGCTGCATTTTTGGAATCTGTTCTGATGTCTATTTAATTTTCTTTTTGAAACTATCTTTTATCATGTCTTTGATTAAGGACCCCATTATCATTACTAACCTCCAATATTAAGCTAATCAGTCTATTCTTACCTGCACTTGTTCCATTTTCATTTTTTATGTATAAGAATCACATTAACTTCTAGTCCTTTGGCTCTGCTTTCATTTCTAATGATTTTTATGTAAATATCAAGTGGTTCCGCTATCTCTTCCTTATCTTCTTTAAATATGTGCAGATACAATCCATATGGACCAGGAGTCTTATCCTCACAAGGTTTGATTAGTTTATCTTTATACGCTCTTTATAGCTGATTTTCTTTCTTTCTATATATCTCTCATTTTATTTTCTCTGGAAAATACTGAACCAAAATAATTATTTAATATTTCCCTAATTTTCTATTACCTATGAGTTTATCGTGTTCCCTGAACAGCCATTGTGATATCTTGATTTTTCTCTCTTTTTTTGACTGTGGAAAGTTTTAACATTTAAATTCTTAACTTGTCTTTGATTTTCAGTTTTTTTTTACAGTTTTCACTTTGCACCTTACCTATTTGTATGACCTTTTATCACCGACTACTTCTTCTCTATGTACTTTAGGGTATAATTTTTTCCTTGTTTTACTCATTTCTTCTTTCATTCATGGGTGAAAAGTTAATATTTTGCATGTTTTTGCTTTTTAGTGGAGAATTTTTCTCCTTTCTCTTTCTTTTATTTCATGTTAGTACATTTCTAGTGCTCCCCCCACCCCCACATTTCCCATTCTAAATTTCCCAAAATCATTTTTTTGCAATTTACTTCTTTGGTCTTTGTCTTACCTATTCTCTTCTGAATTTTTTATGTTTTGTGTTTATGAGATTGCTAAGAGCAACCAGAATTATCTGCACAATTCACCTCACCAGACATCAGTTTAGACTAATGTTGTGGTGGCTGTGCTTCAGAAAGCCTATCTGAACCTCTTATAAGGAGAGACGTCAACAAGTACAAGAACTATTGGGGTTCACTTCTGTAAGTTATCTCTGCTGCAATGCATAATGTTGAGTATGCACAGAGTGTTTTCTGAAATTATAAAGAGCCAAGGAGAGGAGAAGTATTCTCAGATGCAGCTTCACTTTCAGATATACAATATAACAGCAACTGCATTATGTGCCCTGTTAATGAAATCAGATCTATTTCAGAAGCAAATGACAAGCATTATTCCTTCGCACATTTAACACACATCACAGACAATGAAATTCTGCTCCATTAGATCTGCAAAGAAACAGGAGGCTTTTCAAGTATGTTTCCAGTTTAGAATGTAGAGAAAAAGAAGAAGCAAAAAAAAAGCAATGCTAAGGAGCTGATGCAGTGTAGAAAGTGATTTGGTACTCAAATAATTTAAACAGGTAAAAGAATTACACTTCAAGTTGCATTGTACATATATTATACAACTACCCTCATCCACAACTCAATTTAAAACACTTGTCACTCCTTACCTATGAACCATCTGTATCAATAATTTTGTTCTTCAATTCATATCCTCAACAATGAGTATTTTGTGCAGGCTCTATTTATGCAAATTATGTTGTTGAGTCTTTCCATGGTACATAGCAATAAAGAACTGAATCAGAATCCTGAGAGATTGGTGGAATTCATGGAAAGTGGCAAAATTAAGCAGTGAATCCTTGCAGCGCTGGAGGAAGCAATAACGAGAATGCCTGTATATATGATTCTCTCCCACCCCCACATATTTCCTTTATACCCCTGACTCTTCAGACTTTCATGTCAGAAATGGTCTGAGAATGAACATCCTAAATCCTCCTTTCCCTCTTTCATTTCAGCATCCTGGAGCTGGGGCCTCCCATTCACAAAGAAGGAAAGTTGCTAGTGAGGGTGAAACAGTACTGATGTTCTGCCTCATGTTTAGTCACCAATGATAGTCAATGTATCTCATGTCTAGACAAGATAAGGTACCTATACACAGTAAGAGATTAGATTCAAGTATTTAGCAGCCAGTGTGGGGTGAAGGAAATTCTGATGACTGATCACAAGGGAAATGTTTTTGCATTCATTCCTCTATAAAGGATACTAACAATATTATTAGCACAGACTGCAGGACAATTCTGGTAGGGACAGATGTACAGTATACCCAAATGTATACATTACATTACATTACAAAATACATTACAAAATACTTCCACACGGTGTTAAGAAACAGACGGATTTTTTTCCAGTCTAGATGTAGCTATGTATATTGGTTGACTAGTATCACTGCAAACATGAAATTGACAGGGATACTCATTGCATTTTGGGTAGATCATGGTGAAATTTCTGAAGACCAATGTCACAATTTGTAATGCCACACAAAGAGTCCAGATTAAAGAGCCGACTGAGGTACTGGAGCCACCATAGATTAAAACATTCCCGTTTAGTGTGGCTTGCAGAAATCCAGCACTCTGTTCTTCAACAATCCAATCAATGAAGGAGCCACAGTGGCAGCAGGAACCACAAGATCCAAAGAGCACTCTCAGGGTGAGCGAGCCAGTCTAGACACCTGCAACCTAGAGTGAGAGAGTAGTCTGAAATCTGGTTCTCCAGTCCAGCAGTTGCTCAAATTCCCCCTGCCAATTATCCCATCTCCTCAAATGAATGCCAGGAAATTGTCAGCCTGTAGGCACAAGGAGAGCATATCTCTGCGTATAAAACACAGTCTTGATCAACTGGATTCAGTATAACATTTTACTTATTTTGCTGGCTGACACAAGCTTACAGGCAAAGACTACAAGAAATATGGAACCACTATGCTACCAATTATTAAAAATCCACAGAACATTTGAAGTAGTGAGTGCGAGAGAGTCAGAGAGAGACATCACTACAGGATGGAAGGCGTTTGTAAAGTGCAACTCGCATCAGGAGTCAGTTTTAATTGAGCCAATAAGAAGAAGGGACATGTAAGTGGAACAGCCATTGTTGGGATGGACCAGTGTTGGAATGGGAGATTTTGGCATAACAGGCTTTGGGGAGAATAGGTTTGGCTAGCACAGGCAGAGGTTCTAAGTAAGGTTCAAGTAAGATTTTTCTCATTCTTTATCTATTATTGCCTAGCAAGTGTGCTGAAATTGGGTCCAAAGTTAGCGGTAAGTTCTTTGTGTGAGATGTGGGAACTCAAGTCACCCTGATAACTGCATCTGCATGAAGTGCACCAAGCTGCAGCACCTTAGAAGATTAGGCTGCCGCAGCTTCACCTGGTCGCATTTCTGGTTTAAGGGGCTCGCTTCTAGAAAAGGTATGACCTGTACAAAAAATGGACACATTACACTTAAAATGGAGGGAGACCAATATCCTTGCAGCAAGTTTGCTAGAATTGTTGGAGAGGGTTTAAACTAATTTGGCAGGAGGATGGGCCTGGAGAGGTAGAACTGAGCATGGGCCAGCTGGCATACAAATGAGTGCAGTGTGTAGTTAGACTGTGAGGAAGGGCAGGCAGATGATAGGGCAAAATCTCAGTCAGTGGCATGAGTTTCATGTGGACAAAATTACAAAGGTGATGAATACAGGACTAAAGGTGTTAGATTTGAATGCACACCATATATAGAATATGGTAGCTGATCTTGTAGCGCAGTTAGAGATTGGCAGGTCTAACGTTGTGGACATCATTGAATTGTATCAGAACAAAAGATCATAGTTGGGAACTTAACATCCAAGGATACACACAATATCAAAAGGACAGGCAGTTAGATGGAGGGGGTAGGGTGTTGGTTAAAAAAAAAGAAATGAAATCCTTAGAAAGAAGTGGTATAGGATCAGAAGATGTAGAATCCTTGTGGGTAGAGTTAAGAAACTGCAAGAGTAAAAAGACATTGATTGGAGTTATATACAGGCCTCTGAACAGTAGCCAGGATGTGGGATGCAAATTCAACAGGAGATAGAAAAGGCATGTAAAAAGGACAATATTAGGTTAGTCATAGGGAGATTTCAAAATGTAGATAGACTGAGAAAATCAGGTTGGTGCTGGATCCCAAGATTTGTAGAATGCCCATGAGATGGTCTTTAGAGCAGCTTGTGATTCAGTCGAGTAGGGGAAAGGCAATTCTGGATTGGGTTTAGTGTAACAAACTAGATTTGATTAGGGAGCTTAAGATAAAGGAGCCCTTAGGAGTCCATGATCATAAAGTGATAGAATTCACCCTGCACCTGGATTTTTTTTCATTTAATAATATATCCTGCTATATGAAATTCAAGGTATCATTGACTGAAGTAGGGAATTTCAAAAAGGAAACATGGCTTTGAATTAGCATTTCAAACTTGTTTGCATTAATATTCTGCTGTGGTATGCAGGCACACGTACACTCAGTGGCCACTTTCTTGTGCATCTCCTGTACCTAATAACTTGGTGGATGATGTCTAAACAATCCTATGGATTTCTTCAAGGAAGTTACCAGGAAAGTTGATGTAGGCAAGGCAGTGGATATTGTCTACATGGACTTTAGCAAGGCATCTGACAAGGTCCTGCATGGGAGACTACTTAAGAATGTTCAATCACTCAGCATTCAAGATGAGGTAATACATTAGATTAGACATTAATTTTATGGGAGATGCCTGAAAGTGGTAGTAGTTGGTTGGGCCTCTCTGACTAGTGGACACTGCAGGGATCAGTGCTAGGCCCATTGTTGCTTGTCATCTATATTGGTGATCTGGATGATAATGTATTTAACTGGATCGAAAAATTTGTGGTTGCTACCAACATTGGGGGTATAGTGGACAGCGGGAAGACTATCAGAGCTTGCAGTGGGATCGACCTGGAGCAGCTGAAAGTGGCAGCACAGATAGATAGGATCATAAAGAAATTTGTTGGCACATTACCCTTCATAAATCCAATTATTGAGTGCAGGAGATGGGATGTTATGTTGAAGTTGTAGAAGACTTCAGAGTATTATGTGCAGTTTCTGTCATCTACCATCAGGAAAGATGCTTGAAAGAGTTCAGAAAAAAACTACAGGGATGTTGCTGGGACTGGAGGACTTGAGTTATAAGGAAAGAAGGAATGGCTTAGGATTTTAGCTCTTGGAATGTAAAAAAAAATAGGTGAGATTTGATAGAGGTATACAACATTTTGAGAGGTATAGATAGCGTAAATACAAGCAGGTTTTTCCACTGAGGTTTGTTTGGACAACAACTTGAGATCATGGGTTAAGGATAACAGGTGAAAAGTTTAAGGGGAACATAAGGAGAAATTCCTTCCCTCAGAGGGTGCTGAGAATGTGAAATCAACTGCCAGCACAAGTGGTGGATGTAATTTTAATTTCAATGTTTATGAGATGTTTGGATAACTACATAGATAGTAGGGGCATGGATGGCTATGTTCTGGGACCAGGGCACTGGGACAGGCAAACAGACAGACAGACATACTTTATTGATCCTGAGGGAAATTGGGTTTTGTTACAGTTGCACCAACCAAGAATAGTGTAGAAATATAGCAATACAAAACCATAAATAATTAAATAATAATTAGTAAATTATTCCAAGTGGAAATAAGTCCAAGACCAGCCTATTGACTCAGGATGTCTGACACTCCGAGGGGGGAATTGTAAAGATTGATGGCCACAGGCAGGAATGACTTCCTATGATGTTCAGTTTTGCATCTAGGTGGAATGAGTCTCTGGCTGAATGTACTCCTGTGCCTAACCAGTACATTATGGAGTGGATGGGAGACATTGTCCAAGATGGCATGCAGCTTGGACAGCATCCTCTTTTCAGACACCACCGGCAGAGAGTCCAGTTCTACCCCCACATCATCACTGGCCTTACGAATGAGTTTGTTGATTCTGTTGCTGTCTGCTACCCTCAGCCTGCTACCCCAGCACACAACAGCATACATTATAGCACTGGCCATCACAGACTCGTAGAACATTCTCAGCATCTTCCGGCAGATGTTAAAGGACCTCAGTCTCCTCAGGAAATAGAGACGGCTCTAACCCTTCTTGTAGACAACCTCTGTGTTCTTTGACCAGTCCAGTTTATTGTCAATTCATATCCCTAGGTATTTGTAATCCTCCACCATGTCCACACTGACCCCTTGGATGGAAACAGGGATCACCGGTGCCTTAGCCCTCCTCAGGTCCTCCATCAGCTTCTTAGTCTTTGTTTTAGGACTAGGCGGTTTAAATGGTTTGGCATAGACCAGATGGTTGAAGCGCCTAATTCTGTGCTGTACATTTGTATGATTCTCTGATTCTATGGCTTTAATTCATTATGGGTTTTATGTAAACATACATGAATTACATATGCCATGACACTACTATGTGATAAGTGCACACCTAGCTTAAAGGAAAAAAAACTAAGACTCACATTCTGAACTCCCTCATTTTTCTTCCAATTGGTATTTTCATATTTTGGAGTTACAAAACATAACAGTGGCATCAAGTTATTTTTAAAATGCACCTGAGATGACTACCTGTCTGTGGAAGCGCATGGAGACAATCCAGTTAAAAAAAAAGTGAAATGAGAAATGATCAAGTTAAAAAAAGCGCAGCATGATTTTTCTTCAGAGCAACTAATTTTCTTCACAAAAGGAAAGATGATTGAGTTAAAAAAAGGTGGGATATGGAAGAATTCATGGGTTCATAAGCAGTGATTACCAGGTGATAATACTCATAAAAAAGAGCAGAAATGGCTGGCTACATCGGAAAGAATGACAGACTTGATTATACAACAAGAAACTGGATTTTAAATGCTGAACGGATTGAGCAGTATTTTAAAGCAAATGAAATCACCATTGAGAAACAAGTGCTAGTTTTGCTGAGTGTATTGGATTTAAAGTCATACAGTTTGATTTGATGTTTAACTGCTCCAGCCACACCAGCTGAAATAAGCTTTGCTGATATTGTGAAAGTGATAGACCGTTGTTTATGACAGAACCCTTTAGGTTTTATAAGCAGAATCAAAAGGAAGGGAAGCCCATTTCAGCATATATGGCTGAATTGAAGAGATTATCTGAGAATTTTCAGTTCAATTATGAGGTTAATGATACATTTGAAGATTGTTCAGTTTATGGAATCTTACAAGAAAGCATACAGAATCAGCTTCTAACTGAAGCACAACTTACATTTTAAAAAGCAGTTGAAATAGCTGTACCAATGGAAACAGCAGACAGGCACAACTGAATTACTGTCAGGAATGAAAGTGAGTGTGAACAAAATCGCAATGTCAAAACAGAAACTGGCCTGGCCAATTACATTGTGTTACTGTTGTGACAGAGGCTCAAACATACCAGACCAATACAGGTTTAAAGAAAAAACTTGCAGAAAATGCAAAAAAGTAGGCCACATGCAAACAACATGTTGGGCAGACAAAAATAAGTGGACTGTACAGGGACGGCAAAAAGATAAAAAGTCAAGTTGTTGTTTCCAAAAGAGCACTAATCGGCAAGCTGCTTATGAAAAAAAATGTAGATGATGAGCGTGACACAGGATTGGGTAGCTTTGAGATTTACAATGTGAAAGCCAGCAGGAGACATACAATACGGCTTACACTACAAGTGAATGGCATTTAATTAAAATGGAATTGGACACTGGCTTGGCTGTTTCAGTCATTCCACAATATGAGTTTGAGCAGCATTTCAAAGATACTAAGCTGAAGCCTGCAGATATCCAACTAAGAATGGAAACTGGAGAAAAGATAACTCCTGTGGGAATGACATACATAACAGTAAAATACAACAACCAACAAGTCACATTGGGCTTGAATATGGTAAAAACATGAGGGCCAGCATTGCGTGGCCATGATTGACTGAGATAACTACACCTTGATTAGCAATCTTTCTACAATTTACAAATCACATTCCTCGTAATAGAGTATGGGTGCCAACCTCTGTGTCTCTGTTTGGAATACTTTTTGGATCAAGGAAGCATCAGGCTGCTCAGAGGAAGTGTGAAAGTGATGAAAGCAGTGGTCTGACTAGAACAGCTTTTGTAAGCAACATATCTGAGAAAGCTTCTGATATGTTAGTCAGGCAGTTACTTGTAAAATGTGGCTTGGTTTTAGGCTGAAAAGAGTTCAAGGAACTTCAGAAAACTGCCAGCATTCAGCTTTGGTGAGAATGAAGAATTAGAATCTACTCTGCATATATGAAGTTTTTTGCATGAATTTCAAGTGGAAGACAAAAGCATTTGTGAACGTAGATGCTAAGGCCAAAAAGAAAGGAGTCAATGGAGATACAAATAGAGGAATCATCAGATGATTGTAAAGAGAGCAATAGGACTATAAAGAGAATACTCCCGTGGACTAAATGTATCTTTCCAAGTTTAAGATTCACATCCTATAAAGAAGAAAAATGAAAAGAAAGAGAAAGACAAGAATTTGACAAGGAGAGAAAGAATGTAAGGAAGAAAGAGAAATACATGAAAGAGAGGAGGGCCAGGTGGAAGAAAAAGAGCAGAATAAAGAGAAAGGAAGGGGCTAAGACCAGGAAAGAAACAAGGATCAATATAGACCCAGAGAGAAAGGCGGAGAAAAAGAGAAGAAAGGTGTTCAGAGCTGACAGAACCACTTCTTGCAGTCCCAGAGACAGCTCCTACAACTACCCCAGGTGAAGACGCAGGACCTTAGATTGTTTCACAGCCACAAGTCTCATCTGCCAAACAGTGTGACCACTTTGTCAGGAAAGATGGTATCCCACATGAGTAAGAAATCCTCCACAATAATTACATTTTTAGGCCTGAATGGGACAATTTAAAATTTACTATGCTGTGAATGTCTGTATACAGTGGTTGTTTTATATAGTATACTGTGTATATAGTTAAGCTGCATTCTCCATTGATATTTCAGTAATATTTGAGTAATATTGAATATATATTGCTTGAGTAATCATTCTTTATACATTTAGGTAATTCATTACAGGTTATATGTAAAATATGTAAGTTTCATATGACATGATGCTACCATGTGACATGTGCACTTCGTGCTTAAAATAAAAACAAACTCAGACTCTCTTTTTTCTAATTAGTTTTTTATATTTTCAACTTATAAGTATAAAAGGCCAGACTGAATTCCTGGACTAGTTTTGATTGTTGAGTGGGGCAAAAAGAAATGCCCCAGATGTTTCTCCCTTAAGTCAGCTTGGATTTTTATCTTGTCAATTCATAAGAGAAGCTTAAAATAGAACTTCAGGTATAATATATCATCAAACAGATGGACCAGAGCATCTATAATTTTATTAATGTAACTCTGTTTCTATTTTGATATGATAAATCCCATCTTACACACTTATGATAGAAATTGTATGTATTCTCAATTAATCAAACCATCACTGTACTCCACTTTCAATGGAATTTTTATTAATTGAGCATATCTGCAGAGATATTATATGTACAGTGCACATGTATAGATATATCACTGTAAATTATCTAAAATTAATTTATTTTAATGTCATATCACAGTCTACAAAACACTGTTAATCAGGTAGATAATAAAGCAACCCAATCTCAAACCAGCCAGCACTACATTTTTCAAACTTTTGATTATAATGCATCCTCTTTGCTAAGTTTAGTTACCTTGGGTTAAATCTGAAATTAAAAACAACTGAATATCACAACTGCTGCACCAATTATCTTTTTGGGTTAACATTGCTTGAGTTAAAAAACATATAATTTTAAAACTTTTTGTAGGGGCTCAGGTGTTTAGATTCATCTCTATATTAAGAATTTCTCATAATCTCTCCCCTTTTACTAACATTCATGAGCAGGATATTGGTCCCATAGTGCAAAGATAATTGATTAAAAATCAATTTAAATAATGAAAATAAAGTAAAAGATAGCAGAACATGACAATATTTTGGCTGAGATAAGTAAACAGGCAGAGGCAAAACTGATAATCGTCAAATCATTGATAATCAAATGAGGTACTTCAAATGATTTTTGTATCATGAGGTGAGAGGCTATCACAGAGAGAACAATATGACAATCATATTATCAGTGAAGTTAAACATGCCTTAAAGCAACATCATCTCCTGTGATTCATTCTGTTAACTTCCTTGGATTGTCCTTTGAAGAAAGTGAAATGAAGAAGGAAGATTTTATTTTGATTTCCATCTGTGGCTGGTTTTGGAATGTGCAATTGTATTGTGACACAGTCAAATTATATTTTGATAAATCTGATTGAACTTGAATGTGCAATTTGATCTGTATTTTAATGAAATTTTGATATTCTGTTACAGATAAAATCATTAAAAATCAACTATCTTCTCATTAATATTTGCCTATTTTATTTTAATTAAATGATACAGCTGGTAAGCATTTTATTTTAAGCTTGTCTTGATGACTGGTTATTTATTTAACTTTGAACTTTCTCTCCTTTTCCATTCCCCAATCTGCTTTCCCTCTCACCTCTTCTCCTCTCCTCATCTGCCCAATCACATCCCTCGGGTGATCTCACTCTTCTCTTTCTCCCACGGTCCACTGTCCTTTCATAACAGATTCCTTCTTCTTCCAGACCTTTACCTCTTCCATGTATCACCTCCCATCTTCTTACTTCAGACTACTCCCCCACCCAACTACCTTCCTCCTGACCTCACTTCACTCATCACTTGCCAACATGTACTCCTCCCCCTCCCCCTCTTCCTCACTCTGGCTTCTCCACCTCCTCCTCCACCACTTTGTTGTCAGCCCTGGCTCAGCCCAAAATATTGACTGTTTGTTCCACTCTGTAGGTACCATCTGATCTGGTGAGTTCTCTTTATGAAGGGCAAGTTGAATAATATGGACATCTCATATCCTACACGTGGTGCATATTATCCCTATGTCCTTGAGTCTGTAGAATTGAATAACTTATTTTGAAATAATACTCCTTACACCCTAGGCATTTATTCAATTATTTATAGGATGTCTGCTATACTTTCATTAGTAATTTCAGGTGTTGACAACCACAGCTATGTTATTTAATAATGAAAAACAGCTATAAAGATACCTGTCTGTTTATTTCTATTTAAATACCTGGAATTTGTGCATTCCTAAAATGCATCTTAGATGCTCCTTGTGTAATGATTTCTTCCAAAGCCATTATGAAGCAAAGAAAGAATAATAAAAGGATATCAATGTCCATTTCTTCAAGACCTTGGCCTCAATACCTCCTTGTGCAACTAGATCCTCAATTTCCTCACTTGCAGATCCCAGTCAGTTCAGTTTGGCAACAACATCGCCTCCACAATCTCCGTTAGCACAGGCACACCAGAAGGCCATGTGCTTAGCCCCCTGCTCTATTCATAGAAATATAGAAAACCTACAGCACAATGCAAGCCCTTCAGCCCACAAAGCTGTGCCGAACATTTCCTTACCTTACAAATTACCTAGGTTATCCATAGCCCTCTATTTTTGTAAGCTCCATGTACCTACCTTGGAGTCTCTTAAAAGACCCTAGCATATCTGTCTCCACCACCATTGTCAGTAGCTCATTCCACGCAATCACCACTCTCTGCGTAAAAAAACTTACCCTGACATTTCCTCTGTACCTACTTCTAAGCACCTTAAAACTGTGTCCTTTTGTGGCAACCATTTCAGCCCTGAGAAAAAGCCTCTGACTATCTGCACGGTCAAAGCCTCTCGTCTTCTTTTACACTTCCATCAGGTCACCTCTCATCCTACGTTGCTCCAAGGAGAAAAGGCCAAGTTTGCTCAACTTGTTCTCATAAAGCATGCTCCCTAATCCAGGAAACATCCTTGTAAATCTCCTCTGCACTCTTTCTATGGATTCCACATTTTTCCTGTAGTGAGGTGACCAGAAATGAGCACAAAATTCCAAGTGGGGTCTGATCAAGGTCATATATAGCTGCAACATTACCTCTCAGCTCTTAACTCAATCCCACAATCCCGATGCACCATATGCCTTCTTAACCACAGAGTCAACCCGTGCAGCAGCTTTGAGTGCCCTATAGACTCCAACCCCACTTTACACTTATGACTGTGAAGCTAGGCACATCTCTAATACAGTATTTAAGTTTGCTGATGACACCATTGTCATGAGCTGAATCAAGAAGGAGCAAGATGGCGGCACGACGCAGTTTGCAGTGGCCTCTCCAGAGTTGATATCTGTTATTTGTTAAGCGGCGTGCTGTGCACAATCCTAATCTGATGAAAAATGGATGTGGGAACATGAAGGAACATCTGGAAATTTCCAGGAAGGCCTTCTTCTTTGCTGTTGTTGTTGTGAGGTCCGGGTCTCTGCTGAGAAGAACAGGCCCCCAGTCCTTGGGGTCGCGTTGCCAGTGGCCAGTGACGGGGGTGTCATAGTGCGCTCGGCAAAAGATGATGCCAGAGGGGAAGGTCGGAGGCTCGGAAGTTCGGCAGACTCAGAGTCCGCTGCGGTGGGTACGCTTTTACTGTGTGCTGTGTCTGCAAGGCTGGGTCCAGCAGCGCTTTCATTGTGTGCTGCCTCTGTGAGGCTGAGTCTGGAGGCACCGTGGAAATCCATAGCAGGGGTATTCCCTTTTGCCACGTGCGTGAGATAATGAGTCTATCGGGACCCTGAGGACTTGTGGAAACTGTGTGGTGGTTTCTTTCGCACTTAGTCTTTTAACATCTTTGGACTATTTTTGCTGTGCCTATGGTCTGTTTTTTTAATCAATTATGGTATTGTCTACACTGTTGTAACTATATGTAACTATGTGGTTTTGTGTAGGTCTTGTAGCTTTAGTTTTTGGTTTGTTGGGTGGTAGAGTTGGTCTCCTGACTTGGTGTGTCTGAGTAGTCTTGTTTTGTCTGGTGGATTTGGAGCTCCTTTCCGGGGAACGCACTAAGATAGTAGTGCAATATTAATACACAGCAGCCTCTCCGGACTCTGGATTTGGGGATTGCCAAACGTTATGTGGATTTCCTGGTGTAGTCTGTCCTGTTGTGTGCTTTGTTCTGTTCTGTTCTGTTGTGTTATTTGTTAAGCGGAGTGCTGAGCACAATCCTAATCTGATGAAAAATGGACGTGGGAACATGAAGGAACATCTGGAAATTTCCAGGAAGGCCTTCTTCTTTGCTGTTGCTGTTGTGAGGTCCGGGTCTCTGCTGAGAAGAACAGGCCCCCGGTCCTTGGGGTCACGTATTATTCTGGAGGAACGTTGTCTCATTTTTTAACTGCATTGCATTTGTGGTTTCTAAATGACAATAATCTGAAATTCAATTCAATTCAATAAAAAATTCAATTCAAAGTCTGGCAGAGTGGTGCCACCATGACAACCTCTCACTCAATATCAGCAAGACAAAGGAGGTGATTATTGACTTCAGGAGGACAAAACCAGAGGTCCATGAGCCAATCCTCACTGGAGGATCAGAGCTGGAGAGTGTCAGTAATTTTAACATCCTTGCTGTTATCATTTCAAAGGACCTGTCCTGGGTCCTATATATAAGTGCCACAATAAGAAATCATGGCAGCACCTCTACTTTTTAAAAAAATTGTGAAGATTCAGTATATTATCTAAAACTTTGACAAACTCCTATAGATGTGTGGTGAAGAGTATATTGACTGATTGCATCACTACCTGGTATGGAAATACCAATGCCCTTGAATGGAAAAGTAGTGGATACAGTACAGTCTTTTATGTGTAAATCCCTCCCCACCACTGGGCACATCTACATGGAGCCCCGTTGCAAGAAATGATCATTCATCATCAAGGACCCCCACCATCCAGGTCATACTCTGTTCTCGTTGCTGCAATCGGGAAAGCGGTACAAGAGCCTCAGAGCCACACTACCAGGTTTAGGAACAGTTATTACCCCTTAACCATCAGGCTCTTGAACCAGAGGGGATTATTTCACTCAACTTTCACTCACCCTGTCACTGAACTGTTCTCACAACCTCTGGACTGATTTTCAAGGACTCTTCATCATATTTTATTGATATTTGTTGCTTATTTATTTGTTATTATTATTTCTCTTTTTTATTCTTTTTGCATTTGCACAGTTTGTTGTCTTCTGCACATTAGTTGTTTATCTGTCCTGTTAGGGGTGGTCTTTCATTGATTCTAATGTATTCCTTGTTTTTATTGTGAGTACCCACAAGAATTTCAGGGTAGTAGATGGTGAAATACACTTACTTTGAACTTTGAACATTTTGAAAGTTTTGTAAAATTCCAAAATGTGATGGAATTATGGGTTGGAATCAATTTTATCCTGATTTTTAATAATTGTACAGATTATATCTAGCTGTTTTAACACTTACATACTGTTTGTTTCAAATTTGACCTGTTTTGACATTTGACAGCGTAAAAACACCCTAAATGCCATTTTTTTGCTGAAATTTGATGACTTTTCCTAAAGTGACCCAAAATGCACAAAAATGAAAATATTTAAAAATTTTATACTTTTGTACAGGTCCTCCAAATTTATGTACATTGAGGCTGTTCCAGGTCAAATTTGACCCGTATCTATTGAAATGGATTTTAGATCTCTGAAACATTAATTAAGGATTAATCACCCAGTTATTAATGTCAGATAAGCTACTTATACATTCTAAATAGACCTGTCATTCACAATTTGGCACAGACACTTGTTATGAGGGGATTCTTGGGCTGGGTCAAAATGAACCCGGACCATACTGTGAAGGTATAGAATATGATCAAGCCGCCTGGGTTTAATATTGAAATGTTGAGTGATACTATCAACAATTAAAATACAACTGAATAAAATGATGTCAATAAGAAAGCAAGGCTGTCAATCAATCCAAATTTCCTGTGCCTGCAGCTTGCTGTGTACAGATTAGACCAATTTCCTGGCTCATCCTCCAAGAGGGGAAATTAAATGTTGTTCAAGTTGAAAAAGCTCAAGTGGTGTTAGAAATAATCTTTCTAATTTAAATCTTCACTAGATTCTCCCTAATTTAAACTCATATTTGTAAAATAATTTCAGTTATGTTAAGGAGCTAGGTGAAAATGCAATGAAAATTGATACAAGAACATTATTAGATCATTATAAAAATATGATATTAACAATATCTAGTACATACAAAAAAAATACTATTGCTGTTGCTTACAAGAAATAGTGTCAGAACCATTACTTCATTTATCACATTTGAGAGGTTTCATTGTTTTAATTACACAACCAAACAATGATTTTCTTGGAAAATGATTTGTACTTTACAACGAATGGTATGAAATCATCATGAGAGTATTGGAGGTCATTTTCGTACAGTATTAAAATTAGGAAAAAGTCAAGGCTCCGTTTGGGCTTTGATTAAAACAAAATGAGTCTACATGTTATTTTTGTCCTTTATAGGAAGCATGAAAGCTGGCCGGTGCTGCAGTGGCATCAGCGCTAGACTTTGAGACAATTCCCGGTTTGAATCTGGCCTCTTGCACGTTTTCCATCCGAGCTGGTTTGAATATCAAGCTAACAACTCAGCCTCATAAAATACAGATAAATGCTAAGGAAATGGCAAAACTGCCAGCTGATGCACCAACAGGGAGCATGAAGACGTCAAGGAGTGGTGTGGCTTTGCAGAATTGAGTCACTCAAAGATTTATTAACACTCTTAGTTTGGCTGTCATCATGAAATGGTAGTCAGTGTGGGCCCTAAAAGAAGAATTGTGCATTTCGTTCCACTATTGGCACACTCCACTTGAAATCCAGGTATACGTTATGCTGCCACAGAGGAGTGGAAGGTTGGAGGCAAATGCCTATGAGTTACTGAAAGAAACTTGGAAGTTCTTATCAATGATCTGCAAATTATGAAGTGTAACATATCTGCATGTGATAGGTAAAAATGACATGTGATCAGAGTAATGCATGTTGGGAGTGGCTTTCTGTAAGCAATGGAATAAACTCCCATAGTAGCAGTTCTCCTAAAGTTATTGTGAGTGAAACTGCTGAATTACAGCAGTGTCCAAGGTCCTTCATTTTAATTGGTGTCTTGGATTTGGAAAAGTTATAAAGAAAACTGAGTGGTGGAGCAACATTTTTACTAGGCTGAGTTTGAGAAGAATCTGTGTCTTCAAGCAAAAATGACAAAATAAGGCAGCAAATAAGCCCAACTGTTGACTCCCAAGGGAACCATTGTTGACTCCTTTGACTAAATACATTATGCACAAATTCTGTGAGTCAGCAAAAGTGAGAGGGAAGAAATCCAGGCATTTGCTTTTCATTATGGATTAGCAGTCCTTGGTTGTTAATCTTCACCAAATAATTCCTGAAACAATATTGAAATAAAAAACTGTGCTTATATCCAAATAGTGGAACAAGGTGGGTGTAAAGAATGATTGAGTATTATGGTACCATTTTGACAAGAAAAGACGAAATAGTCACTCAATTATGAACATCCATCTATCAAGGACAACTTGAGAGTTTATAGAATGTATGAGAATCATTCACCTCCAACATTGGATAAATAAAGGATTTCACAGAGGGAGGATTGAGAATGTGCAAGCATTTAATACTGCATTAAGAGTAAATTAAAAAACATTATTTATGGATATCAGCTCTGAAACTCACAAACTCACTAGCTGTAGAAACTACTAATATTTCAGTGGTGACATTAGTCTGAGTGTTATTTCAATCCAAAATTATATGAAATAATTGAGGTCCAAAAATTCAGCAGATAAAATCAAAAATTGGTCAAAACTGGGAATGATATGTTGTATTCAAATGCATATAAAGTATTGTAACTTTGGAAAGTTTTTGGATTGGGCACTCAGAAACATGATTGTGTGAGATCTGTGAGATGGCAGAAAATAATGCAAGGAAGTTCCACTGCATTGCCAGGGCAACTCTCAAAGCTTTAGTGCAGAGGCAAGGACAGTACCGTGTGATTACAAGAAGAAGAGGCTACTTTTATAGACATATGGCAATCATTCTCCATTCAGTTGTAAAGACTGCAAGTAGCATTTATGGCAACGGAAAGGACACATTGCAATAACATAGAGCATAACTAAACACAACAGACAAAAGTTGTGTCTCGAATGCAGCATCAACATAGAGAGTACACGAGTCTTTCAAGGAGTCAAAAACATTATCTACAGTATTACAGTTGCTTAAGTAGGCACAGAATTTACTTTTTACAGTACTTATGCTACAAGAAATTTTCAATGGAGTCAAAGATCTTTTATGGTCGCAATTTTGATTCGTCATACAGACTATTCAGTAATGATGAAGGATAAATATGACAAGCAAAATAGTCATCTACTTTGAACAAGGAAAAAAGTCACTCTTGAGATTAATTTGAAATAAATTTCAAAGTCTGCACATAGATGCAGAGGTTGGTATGTTATGAAGGACATTGCCTTGAGTTGTCAATATTTGTACAGGATGACTTATAGGCAGAAACTGGTTAACGAAATAGGCAATAGGTTAACAAAATCTAAACTATAAATAGGATGAGAGTTTTATTTTGTATAGCATATTAAACACCTATTGATTCCTCTATTTATATATGCTGATTTTAATAAGGTAGAAGCAATACACATCAGATTTACCAATACACATTGATCTGATTGCATATCTGACTATACATTGTATCTGATTAAACATACACTTAAGTATATAATCTTAGTGTTTGGCCAATATCCTTCCACATTTCCCTTCCTTGTACATAGCGATGGAGACGCAACATAAAGATTTTTATTTCCTCATGTTGTGAGATGGACGTAAGAAATAAATTTCTATATTTAAATCTAAATCTAGAAAGATATCTGTACGAACATTACAAACCCAGAGAAACTAAATGTTTTGGGGCTGCTCTGGCTTCACAACAAATTATTAGTTGACTAGCTTCTCGCTTCAGTGTTGATACTCCATACTCTACAGGGAGTTTTACTCCAGCAGTGCTATTAACTTCACACATGATTGAGTTAGTTGTGACCTAACATCAAGGAGAGACCAGCTATTATAGAACATAAAATAGTACAGCACGGTACAGGCCCTTCAGCCCACAATATTGTGCTGACCCTTATTCAACCAGAAAGCAATGATTCAAGATCATTTTTAAAGAATGAGGGAGTTTGGCCCACTCAACCAGTCAAACAAGTACCGTACTCATCCATGGGACCTCAGCAAGGCAGTCCAAATATGTCGTCCAAAAGGATATGCTTACTTTGTACCAGATATTGAATCAGAACTATCCACATGAATAATACAATTGCAACAAGAGCCATACCTGAAGATATTGAAGTTACGTATGATTTTCTTACATTGATTTGATGAAATGCATGGAAATAGAATGAAAGCAGATTAAAATCTTTTCCTAATGTGATACAGAGTCAACTACTTTTCAAGAGCCTCAGAATATTGGTACAAGGCAAGCCTTGTTTTGCAAGAACAAATATTAGATCTGAATACACAATTGAGCAGATAAAACTGACTATGGAACCCATTCAGTAAACTGAATCTATGATTGTAAGTATTATTTTCACATTTTTTTCTCACACAGTTATGTAATAGCCTTGTTAAGTATTGCTCAGGTTTCTTAAGGTTGTTGTAGCCAGGAGTGATAGTGGGAATGAGTTACCTGCTCCGAATGATGTACGTCTTAAAGAGCCTCTGACAATCAAGTCCAGCTCCTGACCTTCATGTGTGGCTTAGCTACTACTATTACCCAGGTGGAACCATTTCTATTGACAAAAAGAGGACAAAGGTGGGATACCTGCATCTTAAAACCAGTCAATCCAGGCAGATGGGGATTGTCAGCCATGGTTGGAAGCTTATCTAAATAAAAGGGGAGGTTTTGGGAGTAAACTCTGAGGAAAAATCCACAGCTGGAGTCCCTAAGACAGTTTTACGTTGAGTTCAATGTTGACAGGCAACTCCTGCAATGCTGCTGGTGCCAAATCACTTCAGTCTCTGCTGTTCCTTTGGAATAGTAGACTTCGTGGAGAAAGGAAGCCTGTTAAATGGGCAACAATTTGGCTTGCCCTTCATATCATACTGCCATAGATTGCATACTGGCTTGCATATCATGTAGACAGCTGAGATGCAACATCCATGGACAGCACCTTGAGGAAGGTCTCAAGATATTGTTCAGACACTCTGCTGCTTACTGAAAAGCATACAACTATGCATGCAAGCAGTTCATACACACATAATCACTTGTATTCCCAAACATACGAAGTATTATAATACAAACAACCCAAATGTTATGACTGACCAAAATGTGCCCATATGAAGCTGTAGGTTGTAGGTATAACAGGAGTATTTTACTTAGACAGGAGAGAGTCCAGGAAAATCCAAGAGAGCCTCACTCCCCTTTCTTACTGCTTGTAACGCCATTGGCATTTAGGACAGCAGTGAAGATCCACCATCTTTGTATGTCTTTGATCACCATGCAGCTCCTGGATGCTGATTCAGGTATCCCATCGCATACAGATGCAGAAAGATTCTTCATTGCAGCTTCTGTAGCAGTTTTGTTGAACCAGTCAGAGTTGTTACCCTGAGCTGAATCCCCAAACCTGGAGGATTAGCAGACCACTCTTAGTCTGACATCTATCCTTTGACGTGTTTGGCAAAGGTGACCCTGCCGAGAGTCAAAGTATAAAGCCCTGAGTCTAGCCAACATGGCTCTCTGGGTCATTGAGGCACACAAGCCTTCAAACCACAGCAAGGTTGTGGTCCTCTTGAAGGTCTCTGTCCTGATCAACATGTAACCGGATGACAGTCGAACCTTATTCAGTATTGTTAAAAGTGTCCTTAAATATTCATCCAGGTAATGCTAGAATAGTTGTCTGTGCCTTTAAGTGGAGATGGTGATGTCATTATGCATGCTCAAGATAGCAGGGAGACCATTTTGTTTTCTGCTGCTAAAGCTGGTGGAGCTTTGAGATTAAGATCCCCCCAGAGAAGCTAGACATGGTAATGAAAGGTGAGCATTAATTTACAATATCCATGTGAATTCATTTATGCTTGTTGGTGAATTGAGAATATCGGTCAGTTGACATGTTTTACATGTGGGTGCTTTAGATTTTCAGGAGTAAATAACTCGATGCTGGATAGCATGGCTTGCAAAGTTCCTCACCGGCCAAGTAGGTCAGTCTTCCTGTAATTTAACTACCAGGCAACATCTTGTAAAAGTTGTGCCAAAGTGCACCTTTTGTCTAACTTTATTGTATCATGACTGATTGTGCATGTAACCGCGTAACGTGAATGTTTAGTCTCCGTTCGGCGGTTCAGCATGTGTGTACTAAAGAGTAGAAGACATCTTAGATGAGAACTGTTCACTTACATTTTTCGCGGCTATGTATAAGATACAGGGTTGGGGGATTCTAATGTTGTTTGTATTGTGTTCCTTCAGAATTGCCACTACCGTATTAGTTTTGTGTGGTTTTCTTCATGTATTTTTATACTGCATATGCAATTGGTCAATACACAAGAGTGTGGATCGAAGGTTAAATGGAGATTGTAATGGCAGGACCTGATTGTAAAGTCATTCGTTTTGTGTTAAGACCCTCTTCTGGAACTTAAACATCTAAAACAGATAAAGGAATTAAAAACCGAGAAAGTATTTGTTGTCCTGAGTGTGTACTTTTCCCCAGGTCACAACAAATATTTAATACTTCTTCAGCACAAAGGTAACAATAAACAATTAACTACAGTTTCAATTGCTATATTCACCTACTTAGCTTTAGCATTTGGAATATAGTCAGATATATTTATAGAACTACATGTTAACAACGGTAGCACATTCTAACTATAAAAACCCCTTTTGAATATTTTATGCTGATGTCTGGTCCAAAAGCCTCCAAGTATAAACTGCAAACACCCAAAATGCATTCTTTTGTTACAGAGTGGAGGGAAGGCTCCATGGATATATAACAAATCAGAAGATTAAAACCATCTTTTTCACTTCTTTTATGTCTTTTACGTCTGTTTCTCATCTTGAATGTGATTCTGAAACAGTTAGAGCATGCGTTTTGCTGTTTGGCAATCACTTGCATGCTTCAGTGCTCTTTAGTGTCAGGGAGGAGTCCAGGAGGCAGAGGCAGCGTGAACAAACCTTACGGTGTGAAGGCATGCAAGCCAATGTTTGATCATGTTTCACCAATTAAAGCTCCCATTGTTCGCCAATTAAAGTAAAGAGAGAGATTGAAGCATAGAAAAGAGTACAGAAGGTGAGCACGGGCTGCTTGCCTTTTGATTGGTTGCTCTGTGACGGAGAGGGGAGAGCAAGCCGCTGCGAGGAGTGTGGTCCAGGTTTTTCTGTGTATTAGATTTGAACTTTGGGCCATTAGCCCTTTTTGCAGTCTTATAGTTTTAATATTCCGTGTTTTTCGGCCAAGCTTCTCTTTTTTTTATGTGGGGAGGGTGGATTGGGGTGTCAATGTGTCTGATCCGTTTGTTCATTTTTTTGTGCCGGAGGAAGGACTTGGAGGTCGATGTACCTGATCCATTTTGTTTGGTCGTTTTTGTGGGAGGAGGGATTTTGGGTCAATGTGCCTGTTCCATTTGTGCTGCCTTTCTTTTCTTTGTTAGTTTCATGGTTACCTGGAGAATTGAAGAATTTCAGAGTTGTAAGCTCTGAAAAAAATGCACCTTTGAAAGCAGGCCTGTCCTGAACTGCATTAAGTGTCATGGACATACCTTACTGATGGCTAACTGGGGGAACACTCGTCTCTTGTCTTCCCCTATGTAGCTTCAATGCATCTGAATCAAAATGATTAGTTACATTTGACTGTAAGTGACTGATGTAAGCTAATCCAATCAGAATATAAGATATAGGAGCAGAATTAGGCCAGTCGGCCTATCATGTCTGCTCTCCAATCCGTCATGGCTAATTTATATCCTTCTTAATCCCATGCTCCTCCTTTTTCCCTGAAACCTTTGACACCTTAACTAATCAAAAAACTTCTAACCTCCGCTTTAAATATACACCAATACTTGGCCTGCACAAACATCTATAGCAATAAATTCCACAGATTCACCACCCTCATCTCTGTTCTAAACGGATGTCTTTCTACTGTGAGTCTGCACCCTATGTTGCTAGACCCCCCACCTACAGAAAACATCCTCTCCATATCCGAATTTCAATATTTGATAGGTTTCAATGAAGAAGAAGGAGAAGAGAAGAATAGCTTTTAACTCGGCAGTGCAGTTATCGGGGCACCGTCATGACTGTGTTTCTGTAGCAAGCTATTCTTGTTTTTACGAGGCCGAGCTGCTCGCTCGATGCTCAATCCGGCTTAGATTCGAACTCAGGAACCTTCGCTCAGGAGTCCGGCGCTGATATTATTGCACCAACAAGCGGGACAAGTTTCAATGAGATCCCTCGTTATTCTTCTGAACTCCAGGAGTGCAGGCTCAACGTCATCAAACATTCCTCTTATATTAACCCTTTCATTCCCAAGATCAATCTGGTGAATATCTTCCGGATCATCTCCAATGCCAGCACATACTTTCTTAAGTAAGCGGCCCATAACTGTTCACAATACTCTAAGTGTGCTCTGACCACTGTTTTATAAAAGCTTCAGCTACACATTCTTGCTCTTATATTCCAGTTCTCTTGAAATAAATGCTAACATTGCATTTGCCTTCCTTAACCCTGACTCAACCTGCAAGTTAATATTTAGGGAATCGTGCAGGAAGTCTCCAAAGTCCTTTTGCACCTCTGGTTTCTGAATTTTCTCACAATTTAGAAAATTGTTCTCATCTTTATTCCTTCTACCAAAGTGCATGACAATACACTTCCTTACACTGTATTCCATCTGCAACATCTTTGCCCATTCTCTCAATCTGTCTAAGTCCTCCTGCTGTCTCCATGCTTCCTCCACCGATCTTTGTATCATCTGAACTTGACCACAGACCCATTAATTCCATCATCCAAATCATTGACATATGGAGAAAAAAGAATCGGTCCCAACATCAGCCCCTGTGGAACACTACTAGTCACCACAGCAAACAGTAAAGGTCCCCTTTAGTTTGACTCTTTGCCTCCTGGCAGTCAGCCAATCTTCTATCCATGATAGTATCTTTTCTGTAACACCATGGACTCTTACCTCGTTAGCTGCCTCATGTACGGCACTTTGTAAACAGCCTTTTGAAAATCCAATAAACAACATCCATCGACTCTCCTTTTTCTATCTTGCCTGTTATTTCCTTAATGAATTCCAAGTTCTATCAGGAAAAAAATTCTCCTTATATCCTATGGTCTTATGGACTTATGGAAACCATGCTGACTTCACCCTATTTTATGATGCGCCTCCAAATACCCCAAAACCTCTCCTTAATAATTGACTCCAATGCCTTTCCAACCAAAAAGACATTGGGCTACCTGGTCTATAGTTTCCTTTTGTCTGCCTCCCCCACTTAAGAAGTGCACTTGTAATTTCCCAGTCTTCTGAAACCATTCCAAACTCTCATGATTCTTCAAAGATCATTACTAATACCTCCACAATCTCTTCAGCCACCTCTTTCAGAACCCTGGGGTGTAGTCCATCTGGTCCAGATGACCAACCTCCATTCAGATCTTTCACATTCAGACCAAGCACCTTCTCCTTAGTAATAGCAACTACATTCACTTCTGCTCCCCGATATTCTTGAATTTCTGGCATTCTGCTGGTGTATTCCACAGTGAATACTTATGCAAAATGCTTATTAATTTTGACTGCCATTTCCTTGCTATTGGCCACAACATAATTGCAACCTCTCCAACATAATTTCACAGGGTCTGATATCCACTCTTAACTCTCTTTTACTGGTTATATATGTGGTAGAGCTCTGAAAATCTGTCCCAATCAACAGGCAGGCATGTTCAAGGACATCTGAAATCTCTAACTCCTGTAGTCAGTGGTTCCCACCTGATTCAAAAGTGCCCAAGAAGTGCAGGGTCAGCTGCCTCTATGACTATCACTAGTGCAGCTCAGATCTACTGTGATGAAGTCATTTGAGAGTTTGGTCATTGCCAGACTCAACTCCTGCCTATGCAAGGACCTGGACCTGCTGCAATTTACCAATCCCTACACTAGGTCTACAGCAGATGGAATCTCATTAGCTCTCCACTCTGTCTTGGATCACCTGGTCAATGACAATACCTGCATCAGGCTGCTGTTTATTGAATGCAGTTCAGTGTCCAGCACTCTCAGTAATAATCAACAAGCTCCACAATCTGGGCCTCTCTACCTTCCTTTACAATTAGATCCTTGATTTCCTCACTGGGAGACCACAGTCAGTGCAGATCAGAAATAACATCTCCTCCTCGCTGACAATAAACACTGGTGAACCACAAGGATGCAGGCTTAGCCCACTGCTGTCCCCTCTACACCCATGACTGTATGGCTAGGCACATTTCAAATACCTTCAGAAAGAGGAGGTCAAGGGAACATTGAGGGATTAGCAGTGGGAAGAGTGAGCAGTTTCAAGTTCCTAGGTTTCAGCATTTCTGAATCCTGGGCACAACATCTCAATGCAATTAAAAATAAATCATGACTGATTATATTTCATTAGGAGGTTGAAGACACTCGGTATGTCACCAAAGGTTTGCAAATTTCTACAGTGTGCCGTGGAGAGCATTCTAACTGGTTGCATCACAGTCTGGCATGGAGGGGCCATGGCAAAGGATCAAAAAAGGCTACAGATAATTGCAAACTCAGCCAGCTTCATCATGGGCACCAGCCTCCCAGCATAGAGGACATCTTCAAAGGGTGATGCCTCAAAAAGGCAGCATCCATCAATAAGGACCCCCATCTCCTAGGTCATCTTTTCCCATTGCTAACATCAAGAAGGACCAACAAGAGCCTGAAGACACACACTCAACATTTTAGAAACATTCTTCCCACCACCATCAGATTTCTGAATAGACAATTAATCTATGTACACTAACTCACCATATAACTTGTGCTGAAGTGTCTCGGCCTGAAACGTCGACTATATTCTTTTCCATAGATGCTGCCTGGCCTGCTGAGTACCTCCAGCATTTTGTGTGTGCCACTTGGATTTCTAGCATCTGCAGATCTTCTCTTGTTTGTCACTATACTTTTCTTCGCTCTCTTTTTGCCCTATTATTTAATTTAATTTTATATACAGTACTTATGTGTTATTTTAATTAATATTTTAATCTATATTGAAATGTACTGCTGCTGCAGAACAGCGTATTTCATGACATATGCCAATGATGTTAAACTTGATTTTAATTCAGAATCTGATTCTAATTTTAGCTATATTATTTGCCCTCCCTTTTGCTTTTGTTCTGTTTTTGACTTCCCCTTGTCAGTCATGGTTGCCTCATCCTCCTTTTAGAATACTTTTTTGGGATGCATCTATCCTGAACCTTCCAAATTGCTCCCAGGAATTCCAGCCACTGCTGTTCTACTGTTATCCCTATTAATGTTCTCTTCCAATCAGCTTTGGCCAACTCCACAATCATTCCTCTGTAGTTCCCTTTACATCTCTATAATATAAATACATCTGGTATAAATACAAGCTCTCAAATGAAATTCTATCATTTTGTAATCACCACCTCCTAAGAGTTTTTTTTTTACTTAAGATTCTTAAGCAAATCTGGCTCATTACATAGCATCAAATAGAGAGCTGCAATATTTGTTAAGGATTCTATAAATTCATTCTCTTGGGACCCAGCACCAATCTTCACCCCTATTGAATTTCCCCATGACTGCTAAAACATTGGCCTTTTACATGATTTTTCTATCTCCCATTGTAATTTATACCCCACATCCTGGCTACTGTTCAGAGGCCTGTATGTAACTCTCTTAAGGATCCTTTTCACCCTTGCAGTTTCTTAACTCTACCCACAAGAACTTTACATTCTCTGATCCAATGTCACCTCTTTCTAAAGATAAGTTAAATTGGATACAGGTTTTAATTGGGTCTAGTTTTAATTAATCAATAATTATATTATCCATGAAAACTCCTGGTCACACACATACATACATGTCTCCAGTGCCTTACCCAAAAAATGCCTTATTCCTATGCAATTAAATTCCAGAATTTGGAATGACTTTGTGTGAAACATACAATATCCTCAGGAGTTTTTGACAAGGTATCTGCTGATGTGTTTTTCACTCATAGAAGAGTCATAAATGAGGGGGTGAAGAGTTACTGAATAAGGAGTTGATCTTTTAAAATTGATGTACATAGAAATTTCTTCCCTCAGAATATAGTGCATCTTGAAAATTTTGAGAATTCTCTACTACAGAGTGTGGTGGAGACCGGATATTCAAACGTATTTAAGGTGGAGGTAGTTACAATATTTGAAAGATTGAAGAATAGAGAATTTGGGGCGCAGAAGAGGAGTTGAGGCCCATGCAGATGAGACTTGAATATTGAATGACAGGACATGCTTGAGAGACCGAGTGGCCTATTCCTACTCCCTCCAGTTTTTGTGTTTTCTGCATTCTACGATTCCTACAACCTCCTCATACACACTGATTCTCAAACTGGAGCCAGACCTCTCAATGAAGTCATGAAAAGTAGTAGTTTCTCCAGAGATCATTAAAAGCCCAGTTGTGCAAGATTCAAGATTCATGATTCAGATTTATTTATCAGATTAACACTGAAGCATATAGTGAAATGTGTCATTTATGAGTGTTTTTGGGGCCAGCTCGCACATGTTGCCACACATTCTGGCATCAATATAGCATGCCATAATGCTCAGCTGAACATCACAGAATAAAACAAAACATAGAAAGCAACAAAACAACAACAGAAAGACAAGCTCCATTCCTCCTTCCCACCCACCCACACACAGGTCTACAAGCCCAGGATAGGCTGCATTCAGCCTCCAGCCTCATAGGGAAGTCAAACTCAGGCTTCCAAATATTAGGCCTTTGACTTTGACAGCAGACTCACAGAGATTAACAATCTCAGGGACTCTGGCCAATGGGCCTTGAATTCTGGATTTCCAATTTGACCCTCTGGCCTCAGTCCATAGCATCAACCACAGAATTCTCTGTTCACCGAGCACTAGGCCTCGAATTTCAGACTTACTGATATTGGAAACGCAAACATTAGGCTTCATTCTCCATTCTCACCTATTTGCAAACCCAGGGCGTCATTGAACCTCGTTCCTCCTGCTCACCCAAAACTCTAACTCTGGAACCTGCTGACAAATTGCTGATCCTGGGGTGGTGGCGGGGAGGTGCGGGGGGGGGGGGGGGGTGGCGGTGGACGCGTGTGGGTGGCACTGGCACCAGTCCTCATCTGCCCTGGTCTGCTGGCCCGATACCCGGCCAGATGTTCCACCCTCGTGTCACTGAGTGTCGAAGGCTTAGACCCTGGCTCGACTTCTAATTGCCCCACCATCCCAGCTCAAAAGCCCTAACCTGACACTTAATACCCCCTCCCCAATACCCAATACCATCCCTACAAATCCAAAAGAACTTCCAAAAACAACTAAGCCTGAGTCACAATCTCAGCACCATCATGAAAAGGACAAAGTTGACACTTGACTGACCCTAATGTCATAAACTAGCATAAATGGCATGAACATAAGAACATTAGAAATAGGAGCAAGAGTTGGCTATCTAGCCTGTTAATACTGGGCCATCATGCAATAAGATCATAGCCATTTTCTCAACTTCACTGACCTCTCTTTGCCCCATAGCCCTTAATTTTCCTACTCTGTGAAAGAAATTCTAACTTTTTTGTGAATACTTTTAATGAGATAGTTTCTACTGCTTCTCTGGGAAGAGAATCTGACTAATCTCCATCCTAACTCTATTCCCCCAAGTCTTGAGGCTATGTCCCTTAGTTAACCTATTTATGCCTCTCTGCTCTGCATAATTTGCACAATATGCTTTCCTACTCAATTTAGTATCATCAGCAAAGCTAGATACACTGTTCTCCATTCCCGTTTCCAAATCATTATGTATATTGTGAACAATTTTGGGCACAGCACCAAACCCTGCGGCTCACCACTCATCACTGACTGCCAACAGGAAACATACTTATTAAAACCCTACTCTTCACCTTCTATTGGTTAGCTAATCTTCTATCCATGCTAATACATTATCCCCATCTCCATGCATCATCAGTCGTTAGAACATAGAACATAAAAAACCTACAGCATAATACAGGCCCTTCAGCCTACAATGCTTGAATGAACATATACTTACTTTACAAATTACCTAGGGTTATCCATAGCCCACTATCTTTATAAGGTCCAAGTACCTATTCAAGAGTCTCTTAAAAGACCCTATCGTATCCACCTCCACCACCGTAACTGGCAGCCCATTCCACATACTCATAACTCTCTGAGTAAAAAACTTACCCTGAGATATCCTCTGTAACTACTCCCAAGCACCTTAAAATGATGCCCTCTCATGTTAGCCATTTCAGCCCTGGGAAAAAGCCTGTGACTATCCACACAATCAATGCCTCTGATCATCCTACACACCTCTATCAGGTCACCTCTCATTCTCCATCGCTCCAAGGAGAAAAGGACATGTTCACTCAACCTATTCCCATAAGGCATGTTCTCCAATCAAGGCAACATCCTTGTAAATCTCCTCTGCATCCTTTCTCTAGTTTCCACATCCTGCTTGCAGTTAGGTGACCAGAACTGAGCACAGTACCCCAAGTTTGATCTGACCAGGGTCCTACATAGCTGTAACGTTACCTCTCGGCTCTTGAACTCAATTCCACGGTTGATGAAGGCCAATGCACTGTACGCCTTCTTAACCACAGAGTCAACGAACGCAGCAACTTTGAGTGTCCAATGGACTTGGACACCAAGATCCCTCTGATCTTCCACACTGCCAAGAATCTTACCATTAAACTATATTCTGCCATCATATTTCACCCATCAAAATGAATCACCTCACACTGATCTGGGTTGAACTCTACCTGTCACTTCTCAGCCCAGTTATGCATCCTATCGATGTTCCGCTGGAACCTCTGATAGCCCTCAACATGATCCACAACATCCCCAACCTTTGCGTCATCAGGAAATTTACTAACCCATCCTCCACTTCCTTGTCCAGGTCATTCATAAAAATCATAAAAAGAAAGGGTCCCTGAGCACACCATTGGTCACCAACCTCTATGCAGAATATGACTTGTCTACAAGCACACTTTGCCTTCTGTTGCAAGCCAATTCTGGATACACAAAGCAAGGGCCCTTTGGATCCTATGCCTCCTTACTTTCTCAATAAGCCTTGCATGGGGTACCTTATCAAGTGCCTTGCTGAAATCCATATACACTACATCTACTGCTCTACCTTCTTCAATGTGTTTAGTCACATTCTGAAAAAATTCAATCAAACTCATAAGGCACGGCCTGCCCGTGACAAAGCCATGCTGACTTTTCCTAATCATATTATGCCTCTCCAAATGTTCATAAGTCCTGCCTCTCAGGATCCTCTCCATCATCTTAACAACCACTGTAATAAGACTCACTGGTCTATAATATCCAGGGCTATCTCTACTCCCTTTCTTGAATGAAGGAACATCTGCAATTCTCCAATCTTCCGGAATCTCAACCCTCCCCATTGATGATGCAAAGGTAGTTGCCAGAGGCTCAGCAATCTCCTCCAAATTTGTGTGGCAATTTATTGAATACCTTCTGGAAATCCAAGTATACAATATCCACCTGTTCCCCTGTGTCCCCTACACTCATTATATCCCCAAAGAACTCCAGTAAGTTCATAAAACAGGACCTTCCCTTCCTGAATCCATGCTGTGTCTGTCTGATTGAACCACTTCCATCCAGATGTCTTGCTATTTCTTCCTTTGTTATGGTTTCAAGCATTTTTCAACAAGTTGCTTAGCTACCTGGCCTATACTTACCTGCCTTTTATAAACAGTGATGTGGCATTCAATGCCTTCCATTCCACTGGGACCTGCCCAAAGTCAAGATTTTTTGATTCATTACACTGGACAACAATGATTTTGCTTCCTGAGTATTTTTGCATGTATCTTGTGGATTTTGGCCTGCTGATCATGAAAATCACCATGAAAATTTCCAATCATGCACCATTTTTCTGAAATTGCCTATATTTGGCAGGTCAGAATAACTGATACTAAGATTTTCCTTGGTATTTTGTTGGTCCACTAATGAAACAGGTTATCAATGACAGGCAATTCAATAAACTTCTAGTGGGACTGGAGAAAGTCACGTGAAAGCTATTCAAGGACATGGCTGAACATTGTCTTGGCATTTGCAGAGCACCAAAGCACATGCAGCTGCTTGACAACGTGCTGAAGCATACAAAGCCATGAAGTGCAACACATGGTGGGTAAATTAATGGAAAGTATTCTTAGAGATAGTATTTATCATTATCTGGATAGACAGGATCTGATAGACAGGGCCAGCATGGATTTGTGCGTGGAAGGTCATGTTTGACAAACCTTATTGAATTTTTTGAAGACGTTACGAGGAATGTTGACGAGGGTAAGGCAGTGGATCTAGTCTATATGGACTTCAGCAAGGCCTTTGACAAAGTTCCACATGGAAGGTTAGTTAAGAAGGTTCAGTCGTTAGGTATTAATGCTGGAGTAAAAAAATGGATTCAACAGTGGCTAGATGGGAGATGCCAGAGAGTAGTGGTGGATAATTGTTTATTGGGATGGAGGCCGGTGACTAGCGGGGTGCCTCAGGGATCTGTTTTGGGCCCAATGTTGTTTGTAATATACATAAATGATCTGGATGATGGGGTGGTAAATTGGATTACTAAGTATGCCAATAATATTAAGGTAGGAGGTGTTGTGGATAATGAGGTGGGTTTTCAAAGCTTGCAGGGAGATTTATGCCAGTTAGAATAATGGGCTGAACATTGGCAGATGGAGTTTAATGCTGAGAAGTGTGAGGTTCTACATTTTGGCAGGAATAATCCAAATAGAACATACAGGGTAAATGGTAGGGCATTGAGGAATGCAGTGAAACAGAGAGATCTAGGAATGACAGTGCATAGTTCCCTGAAGGTGGAGTCTCATGTAGATAGGGTGGTGAAGAAGTCTTTTGGAATGCTGGCCTTTATAAATCAGAGCATTGAGTACAGAAGTTGGGATGTAATGTTAAAATTGTACAAAGCATTGGTAAGGCCAAATTCGGAATATTGTGTGCAGTTCTGGTCTCCGAATTATAGGAAAGATATCAATAAATTAGAGAGAGTGCAGAGACGATTTACTAGGATGTTACCTTGGTTTCAGCACTTAAGTTACAGAGAAAGTTTGAACAAGTTATGTCTCTATTCATTGGAGCGTAGAAGGTTGAGGGGGGATTTGATCGAGTTATTTAAAATTTTGAGAGGGTTAGATAGAGTTGACGTGAATAGGCTGTTTCCATCGAGAGTATGGGAGGTTCAAACAAGAGGATATGATTTGAGATTTAGGGGGCAAAAGTTTAAGGGAAACACGAGGGGGTATTTCTTTACTCAGAGAGTGATAGCTGTGTGGAATGAGCTTCCTGTAGAAGTAGTAGAGGCCAGTTCAGTTGTGTCATTTGAGGTAAAATTGGATAGGTATATGGACAGGAAAGGAGTGGAGGGTTATGGGCTGAGTGCGGGTAGGTGGGACTAGGTGAGATTAAGAGTTCAGCACAGACTAGGAGGGCCGAGATAGCCTGTTTCCGTGCTGTGATTGTTATATGATTATATGAATGATTCATTTATGGCATTCCCATTCTGGCTTCTTCCTGCAGATCTTCAAAGTTTGAAGTAAATTTTATTATCAGAGTACATATACATGTATGTCACCACATACAATGGTGAGATTCTTTTTCCTGCAGGCATACTTAGCAAATCTATAGAATAGTAACTGTAAACAGACTCAATGGAAGATCAAGTAGAACACTGAAGACAACAAACTGTACAGATACAAATATAAATAAATAGCAATCAATAATGAGAACATGAAACGATAAGAGTCCTTAAAGTGAGATCATTTGTTGTGGGAACATCTCAATAAATGAGTGTAGTTATCCCCTTTTGTTCAAGAGCCTGGTGTTTGAGGGCTGATAACTGTTCTTGAACCCGGTGGTGCTAGTCCTGAGGCACTTTTACCTTCTACCCAATGGCAGCAGCGAGAAAAGAGCCTGGGTAGTGAAGATTGTTTTTTTGATGGATATAGCTTTCCTAGGACAGCATTTCTTCTGGATGTACTCAATGGTTGCGAGGGCTTTATCCATGTTGTACTGGGCTGATATCATTACCTTTTGTAGGATTTTCCATTCAAAGGCACACCAGGCCGTAATGCCTTTGTCAAAGTATTTGATGTCCTGTGAAACCTCTGCAGACTTCTCAGGAAGTAGAGGTGCTGTTGTGCTTTCTTTGCAATTACATTTATATGATGGGTCCAGGACTGGTCTTCTGAGATAGTAACAGCCAGGAAGTTACTGACCTTCTCCATCTGTGATCCTCCAAAAAGGACTAGCACATGAACCCTTGGTCTCCTTCTCTTGAAGTCTACAATCAGTTTCTTGGTCCTGTTGATATTGAGTAAGTGGTTGTCACTATGACTCCACTCAGCCAAGTTTTCAATTCCCCCTGTATACTGATTCATCACCATCTTTGATACACCCCACAACTGTCACCAAGTTTGCATATGGCCCAAGTGCAGAATGAGAGACACTGAAGTGGACAGATGTTTCACAGACTTTAATGCAAACAGAGTTAAAGGGAAAACAAGCAATAAACACTAGGCCAAATCAGGGCCATTAACTAAAACTCTCAAATGATAAAGGAAGCCTACACCATGGCTGAAAAGAACAACTAAGAATAAAACAAATACTGCTAGTCTTCAGAGTCAGTTGTCTTGACAATCCAATTTCTCAGGCAAGGCTGAATGCAAACAGGCAGGGAAGCATAGCTGTCCTGTGTCCAAGTCTCGACAAATACTTCAACGGAATGAATAGAGTTAAGTAATGTCACAATGAAATAATAATTAGTTGACACGTGCATATTCACGAACACAATTGCCGTATCTACTGCGCTGCTGAATCCGTGGATGTTTCAGCAGATCCTGTCACTGCCAGTGGCGAGCATGGTGAAAGGTTTCACTGGGGCATTGTGGTCATGGAGCAACTGTATCAGGGCAACTGGAATCCACCAATACCGGCTGATTATTGTTGGACACTTAAGTGAGAAGCTTAAGTGGTTAAGCTTAACCACTGAATAAAAAATGCCTTTCCTTATTGCTTGCTTAGTAGTTTTTTTTTAATTGTTTCTTTAAGTTTTATCAATCTTCCAATTTTCTACCACCCTGGGGGACTTTGTATGCATGAACTCTATTCCTTAGTTATTTAAGGCTGGCTCCACAAAACCTGCCTGCTACCCTTCTGTTCTTGCTTTTAAATTGAATATACAGTACTTTATTGAGAACTGTGAAAACATTCTCTCAAAGTCTTCCACTGTTCCTTAACTGTCCTTCTGTATAGCCAGTGTTACCAGTTTACAATAGCTAACTCCTCGCTCATTTCATTGTAGTCCCTCTTGTTTAGGAATAATACACCGGCTTTACATTGAACTGTTGCACCCTCCACTTGTATCTGATCATACTGTGATCATTCTTTCCAAGAGGATCCCTAACTACAAGATCATTAATTTTACCTGTTTCATTGCACAGGACTAGACTGAAGATAGCACTTTCCGTTGTAAATTGAGAAACATGCTATTCAACAAAACTGCCACAGATACATTCTATGAAACCCTCCTCAAGACTGGCTCAAACAGCTTGATTTGCCCAAGCTATGTGACAATTAGTATTCCATTATAACATGCACCTGCTGTTATTTGGGTTTATTGCCTGGGCCACTGTAATATTATTTTTTCATAGATTATTGACAATGTGCACAAGTGACATTGTCCCTTCATTATTCTTAATCTCTACCTAGATGGATTCAATACTTTATCCTAGATTTTATATTGTCTCTATTGCCCTGATCTCATCCTTAATTAGAAGTGTTACCCTATGTCCCTTACCTCCCTGACTATTGTTCTATATCACCCAATGGATATTTAATTCCCAATCACCTCCACCCTGCAACCACATTTATTTAATGGCCATTAAATCACACCCCTCTGTACTGACTTGCGCCACATGCTCACTGACCTTGATTAAAATACTACAGGCATTAAGATAAAGCTCCCTTACACTCATTGTCCTTTTAGAATATAGCAACCTTAGTTCCTTTGCATTTGACTTTCCTGTACAGAATTTTTACTTTCTTTTTTTCTAAACTCTGCTTTGGTTTCTACATTGCCTTCTACTGACATTCCCCTCCCCTATCATATTAGTTTAAACCCTTCCCAATAGCACTAACAAACAATACCCCTGGGACATTTATCCCACTCTTGCCCAAGTGTAGACCATCTGGTTCCTACTGGTGCTACCTCCCCCAATACTGATTGTAATGCCCAGGAATCAAAAACTCTCTTTCCTGTGCCATTGCTCAAATCACATATTAATCATAATTTTTCTGTTTTTTTCTGAGTTCCATAGTATTGCCAATTCAGGTGGATTAGAAATTTGACAGGCTCTAAAGGAATGGCCATATATTTTCAAATCAGAATGGAATATAATGTTGTGCATGTTTTCAGGGGATTGTATTTCTCTGTGCCAGTCACTCATGTCCTACAGTGTGGTGAAGGTTATAGGTACGTCAGATAATGAGGAAGCTTTCGCGGATAGCTACACTGAAATTCAGAGGTTCCACAAATCCATTCATCTAGTGAATCAGCATTTCAGGGAATGAAATGGAAATACAAACCAAGCATCATTAGCCTGGTTATTGGCAAGTAAGTGCTGTTTTATAGCAATGTTGACAGAACCTTCCATAACTTGTCTGATGACAGGGCATAGACTAAAGGGGTGGCAATTGGCTGTTTTTGATTTTTCCTGCTTCACAACTTGGCTGGAGGCCCAGCTAATTCAGAAACATATTTCAGCACTAGAAAAGGATAATGTCAAGTCCTATAACCTCAGCTATATCCAGTTAACTTAGCATTTTCGTGCTACCTTGTAGAGAAAATAAGGGTGAGCTGGAGACAGTTCTTTGTGGAGGTGTCAGTTTTAAAAAACTAAGTGGCACCAGTCTGAACTTGTCTTTGGAGTGGGAGGTTGCTTAAGTTAATAGCAGGAGCCAATAAAAGTACGTGAGATTTAAATGGAGCAGCCATTGTTAGAGTGGATAGTGTTAGAGTGGTTAGGCTTTGGCTCAGCAAGTTTGAGCAAGAACAGATGCAGACTTGATGTTAAGTTTGAAAAATTAGATGTATAACAAGTGTAGGCAGGATGGTTGTTCAGGCAGTAGAATGCTCCTCCTAATAGTTTCTCTAATGACTACATCTGCAGGAAGTGCTCTCAACTTCAGCTCCTGTCTGACAAGGTCAAAGAATTGGAGCTGCTGGTAGGTCCTCTCAGTATCATCCAGGAGACTGAAAGTTCCATGGATGAGACCTCTACTGAGGTGATCACAGCCAGAGTGTAAACTTCAGATAGTAGATGGGTGACCACCTGGAGAAGTAAGGTAAGTAAGCAGTTAGTGCAGGGTTCTCCTGTTCCCATTCCACTTAACAACAAATATACCTCTTTGGTTACTGCTGGATGGGATGACCTATCAGAATACAGTAACAGCAACCAGGCCAATAGTACTGTGGTCAGCTCTGAGGCTCAGCAGGAAAGGGGAAATCAGGCGGGGCAATAGTGGTTGGAGACTTGATAGTTGAGGGAAAGGACCACAGATTCTGTGACCTTGAAAGAAAGGCCAGGGTGGTGTGTTGTCTTCCAGGAGCTAGGGCCCAGTATGTCTCAGAATGGCGGCAGAAGATTCTCAAGTGCGACGGTGAACAACCAGAGGTCGTGGTGCACATTGACACCAGTGATAGAGGTAAAAAGAGGGAAAAGGCCCTGCACAGTGAGTATAGGGAGTTAGAGAAAAGGCTGAAGATCAGGATAGTAAGGTAGTAAGCTCAGGATTATTCCCAGTACCACATGCTAGTAAAGATGAATGAGTGGCTGAGGAAGTGGTGCAGAGGGGCATGGTTTCAGATTTCTAGATTGTAGGGATCTCTTCTGGGGAAAGTTTAGGGCTAAGGATGGGGCAGTTGGTATACAAGGCAATGCATTGTATAGTGGGAGTGTGAGGAAGGACAGGCAGATGATAGAGCAAAACTGCAGTCAGTGGGATAAGTTGAGTTTGATATGGGTACAAGATCAAAAAAGGTGATGAATGCAAGCCTGAAGGCATTATATTTGAATGCATGCAAGATATGGAATAAGGTAGATGATCTCCTAGCGCAGTTAGAAATTGGCAGGTATGATATTGTGGATGTCACTGAGTCGTGGCTGAAAGAAGATCATAGCTGGAAGCTTAACATCCAAGAATACACCTTGTGTCAAGAGAACAGGCAGGTAGGCAGAGGGGGTGGGCCAGCCCTGCAGATAAAAATTAAAGTTCAATCGTTAGAAAGAGATGACACAGAATCAGAAGATACAGAATCCTTGTGTGTAGAGTTAAGAAACTGCAAGGGTAAAAAGACCCTAATGGGAGTTATATATAATCCTCCAAACAGTAGCCAAGAGGTGGTGTATACTTTTCAAAGAGAAACAGAAAAGGCATGTAATAAGAGTAATGTTACAATAGTCATGGGGGATTTCAATATTGAAGTGCAGATCGGAAAAATCCATTTCGTGCTGGAACCCAAGAGAGGGGATTTGTAGAGATTGCTTTTTAGAGGAGCATATGGTTGAGCTTACAGGGGAAAGGCAATTCTAGATAGGGTGTTGTGTAATGAACCAATTAGTGTTAAAATAAAGGATTGGAAAGTTGTGAAAAACCAACAAAAGACAACTAAAATACTACAAGGAGTGAAAAGATGAAATATGAAGGTCAGTTGGTTAAAAATATAAAAGAGGATACCAAAAACTTCTTTTCCTATGTATAACGAGTAAAAGAGAGGCAAAAGTGGATATTGGACCACTGGAAAATGACACTGGAGAGGTAATGATGGGAACAAGGAGATGGCGGTCAAACTTAATAAATATTTTGCATCAGTTTTCACTGTGGGGACACTAGAGGTTTACCAGAAATTTGATTGTAACAGATGGCAGAAGTGAGTGCAGTTGCTTTTACTAAAGAGAGGTGTTTTAGAAGCGGAAAGGTCTGAAGGTAGGCAAGTCACCTGGACCAGATGGAGTACATCCCAGGTGTCTGAAAGAGATAGCTGAAGAGATTGTGGAGGCAGTAGTGATGATCTTTCAAGAATCAATAGATTCTGGAATGGATAAATTGCAAAATCACTCCATTCTTTAAGAAGGGTGGGAGCAGAAGAAGGGAAATTATAGGCCAAGTAGTCTGACTTCAGCGGTTGCGAAGATGTTGGAATCCAGTATTAAGGATGAGGTGGTTAAGATTTCAAATTACTTGGAGGTTCATGATAAAATAGGCCAAAGTCAGTATTGTTTCCTCAAGGGGAAATCCCGCCTGACAAATCTGTTGGAATTCTTTGAGGAAATAACAAGGAAGATAGACAACAGAGAATCAGTGGATGGTGTTAATTTGGATTTTCAAAGCCTTTGACAAGATACAGCACACGAAGCTGCTTAACCACCCAAGGTATTACAGGAAAGATACTCACATCATTACAAGATTCGCTATCTGGAAACAGGAAAAGAGTCTGAATAAAGGGAGCCTATTCTTGTTGGCTGCTGATGACTAGTGGTGTTCCTTGGGAGTTATTATTGGGACCACTTCTTTTCATGTTATATGTTAATGATTTGGAGGATCAAATTGTTGGCTTTTGGCCAAGTTTGCAGATGATACAAAAAATAGATGGAGAGGCAGATAATGTTGAGGAAGCAGGAAGTCTGCAGAATGACCTGGACAGATTGGGAGAATGTACCAAGAGGTGGCAGATGGAATGTAGTCTACAAATGTGTATGGTCACACACTTTGGTAGAAGGAATAAAGGCATAGACTATTTTCTACATGGGGAGAAAATTCAAAAGTTAGAGGTGCAAAGGAATTTGGGAGACCTTGTGCAGGATTCCCTAATAGTTAACTTGCAGGTTGTGTTGGTGGTCAGGATGGTAAATGCAATGTTAGCATTCCTTTTGTGTGGACTAGAATGTAAGAGCAAGGATGTGAAGCTGAGGCTTTAGAAAGCATTAGTCAGACTTGGAGTATTGTGAGCCATTTTGGGCCCCTTATCAAAGAACATATGTTGAACATATCAAAGAACATTGGAGACAGTCCAGGAGACATTCATGAGAATGATTCCAGAAATGAAAGTTTTTTAATGCATATGGAGCGTTTGATGGCTCTGGGCCTGTATTCACTAGAGTTTAGCAGAGTTAGGGGGAATTTCAATGAAACATATCAAATATTGAAAGGTCTGTATAGGATATTGAGAGAATTTTTCTTATAGTGATTAAGTATTTGACCAGAGGGCACTGCCTCAGAAAAGAGGGATATCAATTTAGAACAATGCTAAGAGGAATTGTGTTAACTAGGGGTGGCGAATCTGTGGAATTCATTGCCACAGATAGCTGAGGAGGCCAAGTTATTGAGTATATTTAAGGCAGAGGTTGATAGGCTTTTGGTTAGTTATGGTGTTAAAGGCAAGAGAATAGGGTTGAGGGGGATAATAAATGATGGATTGGTGGAGCAGACTCGATGGGCCACATAATCTAACTCTGCTCTGATGTCTAATGGCCTTGTGGAATGAGTGGTAGCTTCTGTGTTGACCTAGATTTCAGTTGGAGGAAGTGATAGCACACCCACTTGGCACCTCTTGGTGAAGATACTCAGCCTTGAACTGATCTTCTTCAACATCAAAAGCATGCAACTACCTCTACACAACTGGTTGTGTTATCTGATGCATTTGTTGGAAGATCAGTTAATCCAGCCTATACATGATACTCCTGTTGTTTATCAAACAGGCATCCCGTGTCTCAACTTTATCATATTGGCAACTCACTTCTGTCTATTTATGTTGGTCATTCAGACTATTCATACCATTGGATTGGGTAAATTGACTGTTAAATCTGAAACAGAAGTTGTTCATTTTAAATCTATGCTTAATAGATTTTTGATAACAAATGGGTTTTAAATAAATGAGGCAAAGATATAGAGCTAGGTTACTGATTGACAATGTGTTATGATCAGGATATACTTCATTCTTCGTTATTCCAAAAATAATTTCAATCTTTTTTCTGATTACTCGCTAGCTAAATGACTTGAACCCATAAACTGATAAAGAAAACTTGGATTTTCAGTGGTTTGCTTTGGGACATTAGAATCACTTTGTTGCATTACATTGAGAGGATTCAAACCACTGAACTTAATTAGAAGGATCCCAAGTTGTGGAGAACATGTTCTGGAAATACAGAATTATTTAGTTCTAGTCAATTACGAAAACACTAAGCTGCAGTTAAATCTTGCATTTAAAATAAAATTATCACCACTGCTGCTTGTAATTAGTTATTTTCGAAAGGTGGCAATCAAATTTCGTAGCTCAGAGGTTTAATTTTAGCACATTTCTCTAGGTTAAGTGAAATAAATATGCCCAACTGTCTATCAAGCAGCCTATTTTTTACCACTAGATGTTGCTGGTTTACTTACCAACTTTTCAAGTTATAGAAGGTATCTAAGAGAAATTAATAGATACTGGACTACATGGCTAAGAAGCCTGATCAAAGCCTACTCTCTTGTAATGGGTCAGGGTTGGGGTTAGGTTTGCGTAACATGGATAAACTTCAATGCAGAAGAATTTTCTGCCAATAATATAATCTGCACATATTTTGTCCTCCAAAATATACATACTTTACTAACTTCTTAAATTTATTAGTTTACTTTTATCATTTGAAATTCTCTTTGCTACAGTATATGAAACCCTTTTTACTGGGCATCTCCAGAGATTCAGCTCATTAGCCCATTACTTACAGCCACCAGACTCAGCGGTGAGAAAACCACCTTTCTCAAACTCTGTATGTCTAGGGTCGATATAACTTGGGTTCCACCAAAACAAGGAGGTTAGGATGTCTCACCCACCCATGCCCTGATCTGTGTGAGTACTGTATAATTACTGCCCCCATGCAATTGCCTGTTGGCAGGGAATAACAGACAATGCACTGCATACAATTCTAAAGGAAGTATGTTTACAAATTTCAGCTCTATCGAACAGTTATTAGGAAAAAGGAAAGAAATAAAAATAAAAAAGGGCCTATAACAATTAACTCAGTCTAAATGTGCATACAAGTTAGAGATCATCTTGAAGTTGTCTGTAACTCACATGCCAGATCTTCGGTCTGCAAGAAAGCACACAACACCTTGCGAGTGTTGCTTGTAATCCATCTCGAACAAACGGGCTCCCCACTGGGAGTTTTGGTCCTTCCTCCTTGAAGCCATTCATCTGCACAAAGCACCTTGTGCAACAGGGACAGCATCCTCAGCCATCTTCCCTCCCATCTTCTCCCAGCTTCCAACAAAAAGTCCTCAACACACACCAGTGTCCATCACAAAAACATCTCTGCCCAGTGTTCTCTTGAACCTTCTCCCAGTTCCACCGTCCTGATGACACTACATTCCTAAGCAAGAACCCCTTACCTTTAGCTCAAACGCAAACATACTGAAAGCAGAACAGACTGCTAAAATGAAATATCTAGGGCATAGCAGTAAGAAACATAACCAGGGCATTACACGTACTTTAAATCTTAGTTAAAAAAAAGAGTTGAAGATGCAGTGACACTGCTTACATGAAGATGTACCAACTTTAATACTTTCCTAAAATTTAAAAGCAATGAGATGTGATTTTTTCTTTGTATCTTATTAAATGTGTAATCAATTGCTAAAGTTGACTGCAATTAAATATTCATTCTTTTGACAGAAGGTATCTGTATTAAACAACATGGCATTAAATCTGTTTCATTAAGGTAGGTGGGAGAGTGTATTTACACATTAGGTGCTTGGCCCTCCCATAGGGGTTGGTCTTTTATTGATTCTATTGTGTTTCTTGTATTTACTATATGTGCCTGCAAGAAATTGTATCTCAGGATTAAATATGGTATCATAGATGTTCTTTGATAATAAATTTACTCTGAACTTTGAACTTTTGAGAGTGCTTGGAAGTAATTGGAGAAACAGTGCTGTAAAACACCAAAATCTGTTTCAGCATCTTCTGGCTTCCAAGCAGAAAACTATAGTGAGAATTATCTCACTTTTTATCACTTAGTCAGATCTGATTTGCAGTGCAATTATAAATATATAATTCAATACAGAAACTAGCAGTAAAGTGACCAGAGATAACTAATTAATCAACTACTACTAGGTTCTTTGAAGCAATTAGTAATAATATAAGATATTATTAAGAAATATCTGTCACTGCTAGAAGAAATCTCTGAAAAATTGCAAGCTGATGAAATCACACAGCAGCCTGCCAAAAGTAAAGAGACTACATTATTTGAAAGGGAGTAGGTAATTTTATTTTACTGACGTCCAAGATTTGTCCACTGACATATTGAACAATTTCCTGGAATCTAAGCTACATGTAACTAAAGAATATATTGTTACTATGACATTTTAGAATCTATATATCCTTAGATGCTCAAAATCTATCCTTTTAGAGAAGCCAAATTGTTTGGACTGTGAACCCTTGTTTGAAAGTGAAATTGCTCTTTCTCTGAAGATTTTGTAAAAGTGGTACCAAGTATTCAATAACTGGGGACAGATCATTTACATCCTGGTCATTTTTATAAGTAGATATGATTGAAATGCTTTTAAAATGGTTTTTATTCATTCAATTTAAATAATAGTGATTGATTAATGTCAATCTAATGTGCTTAACAATGCATTAAATGTGCTTAATTGTAACACAATTAGGTATGAATATTGATATTAGTCTTGCACATGAATGGCAGGATTCAATTCATATCTTTAATGATCTTTGTAATATACTCTACATTTTGTTGTGTTTAAGTCATTTGCACTCCACTGTATGAAGACCTGAAATTTCCAACAAGAAGGTAGAATGAATCCAAGTGGCTAACGGACAGAAAACTATTGTCAAAGTTTGTTTTTCAGAGCATTTTTAAATAGAAGCTAATATTTCAGAGGCATTACTCATAACAGTAAATTCTTTTTGATATTATCTCAGATCCCACTTTAAGTCAAAAATGGCACTGGTTAGTATAATACCCTGATCTCATTGCAATAATATACATGTGGACTGGTATAAGTGTATGTTATCAATACTTAAACATTAAATAGAGCTCGGTTTAACTAATATTTCATTAAAGGTGCCATTGATTATGATTCTAGCTTGAAACCTTAGTTATATGTGTTACGAACCCCGTAACTGGGTCACTTACCAGCAAAGATGGAGACGCCCGTTGAAGTCTGATGATACTATTTTAACAGTATTTATTAGTAAAAATACACAAAAATAATATCAATGCAAATATACAGATAATATACATCGTCAATACTAAATCTAAAAGTGCAGGTATAATAATAATCAATAAGAAATAAGCTCTATCGTTGTCTAGGGGATAATGTATTGTCCGATGGAAATATAAAGTTCACTCAGTTCATGCAGGCTGCAGCCTTTGGGGACCGCTGTGTGGCAATGGTTGGAGAGAGAGAGATTTGGGAGAAAAACTTGCCGGCTTTCCGTTTGATTTCGATCCGTCAGGAGTCCCGTTGGTGTGGCCATTCACTTGTGGCCTCTCCTTTAGCTAAGCCATTCTTCCTTGATAAGCCTGCCACCCTGGCGAGGGAGGACGCACACGAGCTCTCACCGGCGTTCGCTATTAAACGCTGTCACGGGATTTCCAGTGTTTCTCCTGGTGCATCTGTTCCCCAGACCCTCTTTTATCCTTACTCACGGGGTCTCAGATGTCAATCAGGTTGGGATGATGCCATCCTTCAACCAGACCACTCTGGTCGTCCCCTGAGAGGCTTCAATGAATAGTACAGTACTCAATACACAATTCCGTCTCCAAGAGACAATGGCCGTTATCAGTGGCTCCGTTTCGCTGAGGCCAGGACACATTCCAAATCCTGTGTATTCTGCATGTCTCTCTCATTTCCTGGGTCCCAGACCTGAATTAATAGCAATCTTGCGATTCTCAAAAAGGAGGGGGCGACTTTGTATCCTTCGGCCTCTCAGAGTTGCGTCATATTTGTAACATATGTAATATACTGGTGAAGATTGTACTGCTAATGTAGGGTATTTCATTTAATAGATTTCTGTAGAAGCAGCATGTTCTGCTGGTAGTGTTTAGGTTACAGTTAAAGATAACGGGTTGTGATGTTCACTCTTAGGAATGTCATGTCATCCAATCAGGAAGGTGGAATTGGGAGGATGTGCTAGAGAATGCTGAGCAGAGAGGTTTTGTGACAGACACTGAGGGAGGGTGGGTTGTGGTCTTTTTGGTGGGAGATGGAGAGAAAAGAAGCTCGAGAGAGCCAGCTGTAGCATTTGATCCAAAGGGACTGCGCGATTCAATGGAGTCCAAGAGAGGAAATCCTACCAGCTATCAGTAAGTAGGAGTTGTCGTTGTGGGTACACTGGACATATCAGCTTTTGGAAGATTTCAGCTCCAACCTGTGCACATTTGACTGTTTTAATTATGATGGGCCCTTTTGTTTTTTTTCTCTTCTTTAATAACGGTTTGATTAAGTTAACATTAATAAATATATGTCCTGTATAATTTTATGTAGTGTATGTGTAACTCCCTGGGTCGCCTCAGGCTCGCTCAGCTCGTTTCGTCTAGGGGGAGCAGCCTTCAGCCCCGCCAAACTGGGTAATCAGCTGGTGTGGATGCTGTGTGATGTCCCCGCCTCGCCCAAAAACAGACAGCACACCATATGCGATTAAATGAGTACAATTTATAAAGGTTACTATAACTAAGTGATTAATAACGATACAGTATATATGAAGAGAAAATTAAAGAAAAGGCGCCAAACTTATCAAAGTCCAAACCACTTCGTGCACAACCGTTGGAGCTCAATTACTGAAGTCTTCTGGCCACCATTCGATCCCCTCCGAACTCCTCGACTCGCAGCTCAGGACCCTCCGAATTCCTCGACTCTCCAAACAGCTCAGGACCCTCCGAACTCCTCGACTCTCCAAACAGCTCAGGACCCTCCGAGTGGTCAACCAAGCACATCTAGCTTCAACCCCCCCCTCCTCGGAGAATCTTCCGGCCTCGGACCCCCCTTTGGGGTCCGATCCTCGCCCAGCTTAGAGCATTGCGTCCTCTCTCTCGACCCCCTCGCGCCGATCTGCCCAAAAGCCCGTCAACAAAAGCTTACAGACTCAGAAGAAAGAAAATTAATCCCCATTTGGTTTACAAAGGAATACCATTCTCGTTATCAGTAAATTAGCATTCCTGCTAGTTAACAAAAAGAAGAAACCCTCTTTACACTCTCCCTCCACCAAATAAAAGTCATGTCCTCATGACTACTAAATAACTCGCCACCTTTCCTGCCAACACACCGTAACCCAAGCACAAACAGGGACATCTCCTCCCCACACAGTAAACCTCACGCCCTGTTTTTCAGGCGCTACTTAGGCCAACTATCTGGGAGTTCCCTAACCCTTCTGAGACCTCCGTACCCCCTCACCTAAACCCTTCAGGCTCGGACACAACTGGGGATACCTTGGGCCCACTACCACCTCCTCTCTCAACCTCTCACTCATGCCTCACACTGCACACAGCTAACCCTCCCCGCTACACCTGACTCAATGGGAGAAGGGCCAAAGGTCTCTTCCTCAATCGAGGGAAAGTCAGCAAAAGGCAGCATGTACCACACATCCAGCACATCATCCATCGAATCTGTATTCTTCCTCATTCCTGTGATCGGTAGCTGCTGTTTGATCTTCTCCAAACGGAAACACGTGGCCTGCACTGCTCCCGCAGTCTCTTCAGCCTCCTGTTCAGTATTCACTGCACTTCTCTCCAGCTTTTTCTTCCTCATGACTTCTTCCAGATCAACTTTCAGGTTTTGCACTTCATTTGAACTGTCGATGGTCATCTTCAGGTTCCCTTCAAGTTTCCGCTTCTCTCTTCTGAGATTCATCTGTAATTTCTTCACCTCCGCAAACTCCCCTCTCCGGGTTCTCAGTTTGCTATTACCCTCAGTCAGACAACTTTCTTCATTCTCTCCAACTTGTAAGTCTTCCGAATGGTTCCAGATCACTTTCTCCAGTCTCTCCGTCTTCATTTCAAACTTGATTCCGTAGAGACAGTCTCTCACGAGCTGCGACCTTCGCCAGCCCTGGCACGTGTCCCGAAAACACTTTAACTCGGTAGTTCTCAGCTGCTCCTGCAACGACCTCACTTCATATTCTCCTGAGGCAAATCCAAATACCAGGAGATCATCCACATACACCAAAACTCCAAACACCTCCACATCCCCTATGGTCTTCCACCTGCCCCGCAGGAAGGTTGCAAGGGCTCCAGATATGCCCTGTGGCATCTTTTCGGACCCGAAGACTCCTAGGGAACTTATAACGGCCGTCTTCTCCTTGTAGGCCCCACTCATCGGGATCTGGCAACATCCACTCCTCAGATCCAGCACCTTAAACCACTTCACACCACTCAGACAGGCCATCGCCTCTCTGGCCCTCAGGGCCATATTCTGGTCACTGACAGTGCGCCTCTTCAACGCAATATAATCCATACACACGCTGCCTACATCTTCCACGGCTGTAGGGGCCAGTCGCCGCAACCTCTCTCTCTCCGAGGTGTCTTCAGCAGTCAACTCCCCTCCCTTGTGGTATTTCGCAGCGTCCACGAAGAGGGTCTCACCATCAGATACTTCCCCCAGGCCGTACCACCACTGGCTCTTGTTTGAATTCGTTATCAGCCCAATGCTGCTACACACGTCCGCACAAGCAGCTCGAAACCCTGGGTGCATCGACAATGCCTCCAAACAGCGCTCACCCGCCTCCTCCGGGCAGGCTCCCAAGCGCACCAGCAGGATATTGGTTCTCTCTAGAACAGAAACGCTGCCCGTCTCAACAGGGTCCGGACACATCAGCATTAACGATTCATGAACCTCAGTCTCCTCCACATTTGCCTCTAAGAACTCCATTTTCACTGACCAACAACCGTTGTCTGGATAATCACCGACACTGGTACCCCGAATCTCCAGTGTCCTCAATGTTGTCAAGGGTAAATGCTTCCAATAACGGTTATGAAACAAACTGTACAGCAACTTCACCGGCGCCCCGGTGCTGAGGATGGCTTTAACTTGACTTCCATCCATCCGTAACAACACCTGTGCGCATGGCCCCTCTAAGCCTTCAGGAATAGGGTCTGCTCCTTTCGGGAGTTCCTTGGTACATTGCTGGGAACGTGCTCCCCCAGAGACCCCAAGCCGTTCCCCCACTGGGCCTCCTCTAAGTTTCCCGACACCTCTCGAATCAACGGAACAACTGATCCCCTTGACAGATCCCCTTGGCACCACAAGCAATTTATCTGCCCCCCTAGGCAAAAAAGGATACCCTAAAAACTTCCCACCAATCTCCTGCCACGGATATGATAAGCCCCCCAGCTGCGGCATTTGACTTCCAGTCGAACCACACGCATTTTCCCACACTTTCCCAGAACTGGCAGCGGTCACTTCGAGGTAATTGCGCCCGACAGTTCTAACAAAGTCACCAGCCCGCCTACTCAAACTTTCAACCTGTCCCTGTCGCTTTTCCTCAGCCAAGCACTGCCACTCACCCAATAACTGAGGGGTCCGCTCCGCCCACGCTTCCGCCCCTTTAGGGTTGGACATTATTCCAATAACTGGGCGGAGCTCACCACTGCTGAAACATCCCAACCTGTCACTCCTCAATCTCCAAACAGTACGGACAACCCATGGTCCCACCACCATTTCGTCAGCCAAAAGCAACCACCCCACCCAACACACACACCGCGATAACCAGCAATCGCACACCCACAAAGGCACACCAGCTCTTCGCCGCAGACACAATTTAAAGAGGGTGATCACACAGCTTCCACAGAAATCAATCCCGGACGAGCCCCCACAATGTAACTCCCTGGGTCGCCTCAGGCTCGCTCAGCTCGTGTCGTCTAGGGGGAGCAGCCTTCAGCCCCGCCAAACTGGGTAATCAGCTGGTGTGGATGCTGTGTGATGTCCCCGCCTCGCCCAAAAACAGACAGCACACCATATGCGATTAAATGAGTACAATTTATAAAGGTTACTATAACTAAGTGATTAATAACGATACAGTATATATGAAGAGAAAATTAAAGAAAAGGCGCCAAACTTATCAAAGTCCAAACCACTTCGTGCACAACCGTTGGAGCTCAATTACTGAAGTCTTCTGGCCACCATTCGATCCCCTCCGAACTCCTCGACTCGCAGCTCAGGACCCTCCGAATTCCTCGACTCTCCAAACAGCTCAGGACCCTCCGAACTCCTCGACTCTCCAAACAGCTCAGGACCCTCCGAGTGGTCAACCAAGCACATCTAGCTTCAACCCCCCCCTCCTCGGAGAATCTTCCGGCCTCGGACCCCCCTTTGGGGTCCGATCCTCGCCCAGCTTAGAGCATTGCGTCCTCTCTCTCGACCCCCTCGCGCCGATCTGCCCAAAAGCCCGTCAACAAAAGCTTACAGACTCAGAAGAAAGAAAATTAATCCCCATTTGGTTTACAAAGGAATACCATTCTCGTTATCAGTAAATTAGCATTCCTGCTAGTTAACAAAAAGAAGAAACCCTCTTTACATATGTTACATACTCCGTAACTGGGTTAACAGACCAGCAGATATGGAAGGATACATTGGAGTCTGGTGGTACTGTAACTAAAGGTGTTTATTAGTAAACTAAGCAATCCAATATCAAAAATGCAGATTTACATATAAAACAGGTTAGCAATAATAAAAGCAGAAGTGTAGGAATAATAATCAACAATAAGAAACAAGCTCGACATTTCTAGGGGTAAATGAATTGTCATAGAAGAATATAAAGTTCAGTTCAGTTCATGCTGAGGTAGTTGTTGTATTGCAATTGTTGGAGAGAGAGAGAGAGAGAGAGAGTGAACAAGAGATTGAGCAGCTGCAGCAGGCAAACCTTCTGTTGTCTTCTTATTCCGTTGTACCATTGTGGTCATCCTATTATGACCCCTCCGTTCTCAGCTAGACCATTCTTCTGTGGTGGACTCATCAATCTGGCATGAGTGGACACACACACCATCCCCTACCGGCCCTGCCATCACACTGTAAGCTTTGTGACCGATCTCCTGATTCGGTTCTCTGAGCCCCCACCATCCCGTGGCTGCACAACACTCTTTCAGTGTCCACTGGTGTGTTTGAGGGCTGTCTCCCCACACCTGTCTTTTATCCCCACTGACGGGGTATCAGCCATCCATCAACTCAAAATGACTATGTCCATCAAACTAGTCCACTCCCTGCTGTCTCAACAAGAATGTTAACGAGCAAAGAAACGTCCTCGTACCGAAAGGTAAATAATCAGTGAAGAGCCATAATACATAAATCAACCGTCTCTCTCCCTCTCTCTCTCTCTTATCTGTAGCAGATGTCTCTACCTCTGTTCTTCATCTCTCTCTCTCATTAGCAGCATAGTTCCCAAGGTGTGGTTAACTCACCTCATTTCCATCAGGTCTGTTCAGCAGTCATAACATGTATGATCTGTTATTTCTTGCTGATGGGCAATTGCATGGGGGCAGTATTTACACAGTATTCACACAGATCAGGGTTTGGGTGAGCAAGACATCCCAACCTTCCAGTTTTGGTGGGACCCAAGTCATATTGACCCTCGGCATAAGGAGTCTGAGAAAGGTGGTTTTCTCACCAATGAGTCCAATGGCTGTTAGTGAGGAGCTAACGAGCTGCATCTCCGGAGATGTTTGGTAAAAAGAGGTTTAATATATATTAGACAAAGTCAATATGCAGTATTTTGCCTTAATTGTTCCTATTAAAATGGATTTCAGAATCACTACATGAATGGAACAATCTGAAAGGGACATGAAAGGAATAATACAAATGCATCACCCACAGTGGACTTATGACATTTGTTTAAGGAGCAAGTAACTTTGTGTTCATTTATACTTTTATCTCTAAAATAGCTTACTATTACTTATCTGATTCTTGCTTTCTGAGTAGATTTGTAGCACACAATGGAGCTCTTTCCAAAGTCTTATTGGCTCAGGAAACGTCCAACCACTGAGGAGTGTCCATTGATCAATGTGATTAACAGGTCGGCTATGAAATATGGTTACATAACACCTGTTGTAAGGGGACTACATGTGGGGAATTGATTCCAATATTTGTGAAGTGGGCTCTGCTGGCCACAATATGGAGAAAGGCATAAGCATTTGTTCACTACTGCCTGCAGAGATGTGTAAAGTACAAAGCAGTGCTGGTCAATGTTTGATGTAAGAGCGGCAAAGTTGGAACTCAACATTCAGTTAATAATGTTGAAGGCCACGAAAAATCAAATGCTTAGCAACAGGAAAAGACTTGGTTTTGACATTGCTTACAAGTAAATAATTGATTCATCTTTCTCTGTTGCTATGACTAACTAATATCTAGGTTCTTTTTGGCTCGCTTTAAAATTTATAGAGGCTCAGGGAGAGGGAGTTTTATTCAGGCTTCTATGCCCACAGCTACAGGTGTATTGACAGTCACACCTAGTGTGCATCATCACAGAGAAAACAAGCAAAAAACATGCAGAAATGTGCAAAGCTAGAAGAAGAGTTACCAACAATTGGACACAGAGATGTTATGGCTGCCCTTTTGCAGAAAAAGCATGTTTCACTTCACCAGGAGGAATTCCAGCTTCATACTTTAACTAATTCAATGTCCAGGGTAAATTGATAGCATTCTGCCTCTGAGTGCCAAATCTTGGACCTCTGTGTCTGATGACTTCAGTAAACTTATAGATGTGCATTGGCTCGGGATTCAGTACTTTTATGTTGAGTGCCCAGCTCCTGAAAATTGTATAAGAAAAAGAACAATCTGAAATGATATGACAAGAATCAACCAAGATCCCATTAAAGCATGAAATGTCCACTATAAGCCTTTTTCTCATCCCATAATGACAATATACTGGAAAAACAAATGCCCTGCGGCCACATGAAGTGGAATGATTCATTGATATACTCAAGCAATGATTCTGATGATTAGACCAAGCTGGAGGAGACCTGCAGTACTTAGCAGTGCAGGTCTCAAGATTTATGCCTGGCTGCTGAAAGCTGCATAACCATAGCAACGTGAAAGCTCAGCCGTTGCCATCGGCTGTACAATAAACAGCTGCAGAGCAGCAGGAGGGGCGAGGCAGCAGAAGGGAGGGAGATGCTACTCAGCCTCTTCCATTTGGGCTGGACACAAGTGAACTGTGGTACTACCCCTCACTTAATACCTGTCCTCTAAGTGATATTCCTGGTCGGTTCTTGCCCACTGGCTCTCGGAGGCAGTTGAATTTCAGTGGAGGGGGCTTGTAACTAAGTACATGGTTTTTTGCCAACCTCTACTCTAAGATCAATCTAACCATTCCTCCTTCACAACCCTCCATTTTTCTCATCTATGTGCCTATCCGAGAGTTTTTTAAATGCCCCTAATCCATGGAGGTACTCAATGCTTAACAGGCTTTAAAATGGATAAATACATAGGGTCAGACGGAACCCATTCCAGACTGCTGTAGAAAGAGATTACTGGAGCATTAAGTGAGATTCTTATATCCTTACTAACCACAAGTGAGATATCTGTTGAAAGGAGCAGAGCAAATGTGGTCCTTATTTTCAGGAAGGGCAGTAGGGTAAACTTGTGAATTGTGGACACATTTCAATCGTGAAATCATTGAAGAAGATACAATATTTAAGGACAGAATTAATGATCACTTGGAATGGTAGGGACTAATCAGGGACAGCCAACATGGCTTTGGTTGTCTGACCAATCTGTTTGATGTTTTTTTGAAGGGGAAGCAAAATGGATAGTACAGAGCAGTAGAGATGGATTTCCGTCAGGAATTTTACCAAGTCCCACATGGGAGAGTGGTCTAAAAGGTTCTCACCCATGGAACCCATGGTAATTTTCAAACTGGATCCAAAATTATCTAGGCAGATGGCGATAGTAGGAGCATGTTGTGGTGATTGGTTGTCTACTACTGGTGATGTTTCTTATTTCTCATTGCAGGGACCTATGCCATTTGTAATACATGTACCCAAGTGATTTAGATGTGAAAGGTAGGATCATTAAGTTTTCAGTTGACACTAAGTTTGGCGGAAGCCATAGTTAGTGTGGGTTAGTCAGGCTACTGAATAATGATGGAGAAATTGGTAAATAAGTGGTAGACAGAGCTTAATCCAAATATGTGGTGCTGCATTTTGAGATGAGGCTTGGACATATACCGTGCATGGTAGGGTCTTAGTGAGAATTGATAAACAAAAGAAGCTTGATGGAAAATTCCTTGAAGGTAGCAGCACAAGTAATATGGTTAAGAAGACAAACTGATCAAACTTTACTTAGGCCTCAAATGGAGTACTGTATGCAGTTCTGGACGTCACACTGCAGGAAGGTTTTGTTGATCCAACAGTTTAATTCTTAGATTGGACTCTTTAGTTGTTATTTTAATGCTGTTTAATAATTAATTATCTGATTGTATTTTATATAACTACTTAGATACATGTAACTTATTACTATAATTCCTAATGGGTATGGTATGCACATAACAGTTTAATATGCCTCTGGTGGTTATACAAAGTATAACCATGGAAAGCTCTGGGAGTTTCTTTCTGCATTACTTAAGTGTGCTTTTTCATTGGTTAACTTGGTACTGCAGTATTCAAATAAGTACTTTCTAATTGGTTATCTCTTATCTACAAATTTGAATGATTTTCTTAATTAGCTCTGTAGTGAATCCTGTAGAATGTTCTCTATTTCTGCATAAATATGACTTAAAATGGGATCATATCTTCAGCTGAGTCCTAAAACTTGATAAAGATAATCCAATTAAACAAGTAACGGAAAAATAAATTGATATTCACTACGGAAAAGGATCTTGGCAATTGTAGAGATGACATACAACAGACTGAAAAGCTTGAACATGTTGATATTAAGGAAGAGGATGCACTGGAGCTTTTGGAAAGCCTTAAGTCAGATAAGTCATCGGGAGATGTACCCCAGGCTACTTTGGGAGGCGAGGGAGGAGATTGCTGAGCCTCTGGCAATAATCTTTGCATCAGCAATGGGGACAGGAGAAGTTACAGAGGATTAGAGGGTTGCAGATGTTGTTCCCTTATACAAGAAATGGAGTAGAGATAGCCCAGGAAATTATAGACCAGTAAGTCTTACTTCAGTGGTTGGTAAGTTGATGGAGAAGATCCTGAGAGGCAGGGTTTATGAATATTTGTAGAGGCATAATATGATTAGGAGTAGTCAGCATGGCTTTGTCAAAGACAGGTCATGACTTACGTGCCTGATTGAATTTTTTGAGGATGTGACTAAATATGTTGATGAAGGTAGAGCTGTAGATGTAGTGTATATGGATTTAAGCAAAGCATTTGATGAGGTACCCCATGCAAGGCTTATTGAGAAAGTAAGGAGGCATGGGATCCAAGGGGATGTTGCTTTGTGGATCCAGAACTGGCTTGCCGACACAAGGTAAAAAAAGGTTGTAGACAGGTCATATTCTGCATGGAGGTCAGTTACCAGTGGTGTGCCTCGGGGATCGGTTCTGGGACCCCTACTCTTAGTCATTTTTATAAATGACCTGCATGAAGAAGTGGAGGGATGGGTTAGTGCGGGGGTCGGCAACCCGCGGCTCCGGAGCCGCATGTGGCTCTTTTACGTCTGTGCTGCGGCTCCCTGTTGCTTTGGGAAATAATTGGTTGTGGCGACCCTTTTCCTGGCACATCCGAACTGACTCACAATTAGATAGCCTACGGGGGTTTGCGAGCACAGAGCTTTGGAGCCTCTGCGCCATGGGGGGCAGGTTGAGGGAGGCTTAAAAGTGAGGCTGAAGATTTCGAATAAAGTTTTTTCCTTCGACTGCAGTTACCGACTCCGTGTCGTAATTTTAGCGCTGCGTGTAGCACACCGCTACATGGTCAGTATTTAATTAAAATGTATTTTATGTTAGTTTGTTAGTTTTTGAAATGTAAATCTAAATTTGAAGATTATGGTGATCTTGTACAATCTAAATAAGACTTTGTGGCGACCCATTTCCTGACACATCCGAACCGGCTCACAATTAGCCAGCGTTCAGGCTAAGGGAGATAGCCTACGGGGGTTTGTGAGTACGTGTCTTTTGCAGCATCCGCGCCCATGGGGGGCGGGTTGAGGGAGGCTTAAAAGCAAGGCTGTTTAGTTCGAATAAAGCTATCTTTGACTGCAGTTTACTGACTGCGTGTAGCAACCGCTACAACGTGTTTTTAATCGCTGGCTGTCCAGAGGGGAGGTGCTGAAACGCTTTGTCGCGTGTCTGGAAGAAGTGAAAACTTTCCTGGGCAGCAAAGGGCTCACCTTTCCTGAGCTGGAACAGCCAGAGTGGCTGGAAAAGCTACACTTCATGGTAGACATAACAGCGCACCTGAACACGCTGAACACAGCTCTTCAACGGGGTAAGGACGTACAGCCCTGCACATGTTGGAGGATGTTTTGGCATTCGAGCGCAAGTTGACGTTGCTTGCCAGAGATTTACAGAAAGGCACATTGTCTCACTTCCCCAATTTGAGAGAGTTCAAAAAAGGTCACGACATGATAAATTCGGAGTATTTACATTGGGCAATCATCGCAATGCAAACATCGTTTGGGAAACGCTTCTGTGAGTTCAGAGAGGAAAAAAACACATTATCCTTCCTGGTCACTCCCCTAAGCATCGATCCATCCCTACTGAATACGACTGCATTGTCAGGTGTGAGTCAACCTGAACAAGGATGATAAATATTTTAATTGCCTATTATTTTACGTATATTCATATGCTTTCATTGTTCAGTGAAATAGTCCTTTTATTTTTCAGGTTGACAGCTGGCTGACGTTATTTTTGGTTTGCTGCTGGCGGCAAATTTAAGTTTGGCGTTTTTCATAAATACAAGAAGGACTCAAATAGACGTTGAGTATTTTACTTAAAAGTAACCTTCAACCCAACGTCTTTTTTTCGGAGGTCAACATGTTTTTGTTGCATGCAGAAATGTAATTTCGTTTTCTCTGCAGGAGTTCATCAATTTCATAAATGCAACATATTATAGTTTGTTTATACATAGCATAAAGGCAAAACAAAACGTTGTATGCAGTGTTATTTCATTTTAAATGTCAAACGGGTTTTGCGGCTCCCAGTGGTTTCTTTTCTGTGGGAAACGGGTCCAAGTGGCTCTTTCAGTGGTAAAGGTTGCTGACCCCTGGGTTAGTGTATTTGCTGATGATACAACGGTTGGGGGTGTTGTGGATAGTGTGGAGGATTGTCAGATGTTGCAGCGAGACATTAAAACTGGGCTGAGAAATGGCAAATGGAGTTCAACCCTGAGAAGAGCAAGATGGTTCATTTTGGTAGGACAAATATGATGGCAGAATATAGTATTAATGGTAAGACTCTTGGTGGTGTGAAGAATCAGAGGGATCTTGGGGTCCGAGTCCATAGGACACGCAAAGCTACTGCACAGGTTGACTCTGTGGTTAAGAAGGCATACAGTGCATTGGCCTTCATCAATTGTGGGATTGTGTTTAGAAGCTGAGAGGTAATGTTACATCTATAGAGGACCCTGTTCCGACTCCACTTGGAGTATTGTGTTTGGTTCTGGTCACCTCACTAAATGAAAGATGTGGAAGCTATAGAAAGGGTGCGGAGGAGATTTGCAAGAATGTTGCCTGGACTGGGGAGCATGCTTTATGAGAATAGGTTGAGTGAACTTTGCCTTTTCTCCTTAGAGTGACAGAAGATGAGAGGTGACCGGATAGAGGTGTATAAGTGGCATTAATCATGTGGATAGTCAGAGGCTTTTTCCCAGGGCTGAAATGGCTGACATGAGAGGACAAAGTTTTAAGGTGCTTGGAAGCAGGTAGAGAGGAAATGTCAGGGGTCAATTTTTTTACACAGAGAGTGGTGAGGGCACGGAATGGGCTGCTGGCAATGGTGGTGGAGATGGATACGATAGGGTCTTTTAAGAGACTCTTGGATAGGTACACGGAGCTTAGAAAAATAGATGGCTATGGGTAACACTAAGTAATTTTTAAGTTAAGAACATGTTATGCACAGTTTTGTGGGCCGAAGGGCCTGTATTGTGCTGTAGATTTTTTGTTTTCTAAAAACATTATATTTGTTCATTTATTTATTGAGAAAAAGTATCCAATATTACAGGCATTTGTTGCAAAAATGTATGCGGACCTTTGCTTTCCGTATCTGGTGTGACTCCTTTGTACAACAATAATTTCAACCAAACATTTCCAGTAACTGTTGATCGGTCCTGCACATCAGTGTGGAGGAATTTTGGGCCATTTCTTCTTACAAAACTGCTTCAACTCTGTAACGTTGGCAGGCTTCCTTGCATGAACTGCATATTTCAGGGCCTTCCACAGCATTTCTGTAGGATTAACAACAGGACTTTGACTCAGCCATTTCAAAACACAAATTTTCCTCTTTTTAAACTATTCTGCTGTTGATATACTCTCTTGTCTTTTGGGTCATTATCTTGTTGCATTATCCAACTCCTATTAAGCTTGTGACAGACTGCTACCCAGACATTCTCATCCTACTGGTGAGCCCTTGGCTTTTACTGAGCAGGTAGAGATGAACTGACCTGGTTGATCATAAGAATCTGGAATATATCCGTACTGTCAAGCATCTCAAATCCCGTCAAGCTCGTTGGTCCCTGTTTTTCTCAAGATTCTATTTTACTCTGTCCTTCCGCCCCAGTTCCAAGAACAGAAAACCTGATGCCTTTTCCTTCCTCTGAGACCCCTGAGATCCCCAATGTCACCTTCCTTGCTCACTGTCTCGTGGGAGAAGCGCAAAGGGACATTGAAGCCATGGTGCTCAACAGAACGAGGCAGCCCCCAGTCAAAGCCCCACTAAACGTGTTTATGTTCCCAGCTCTGTCCGCTCACAGGTATTGCAGTGGGTCATTCTTCCCAGTTGTTCTGTCATCCTGAAACCAAGCGTATTCAGACCTTCATCAGTCAGTGGTTCTGGTGGCCCTCCATGGGAGATGACATCCACAATTTTTTCTCAGCCTGCTCGGTCTGTGCTCAAGGCAAGGACTCCAACCAGTCACCTGCTGGTCTGTTACAACCCCTGTCTATCCCCAAGAGACCCTGGTCCCACATTGCCCTGGATTTTGTCACCAGTCCTCCCCCATCTGTTGGTAATACCACCATTCTCTCAGTAGTTGATTGCTTCTCCAAGTCTGTACACTTCATTCCTTTACCTAAACTCCCCTCTGCCAAAGAAACAGCCAAATTACTAGTACTGCATGTTTTAAATTACATGGTTTATCTGCAGATATTGTGTCAGGCAGGGGCTCTCAATTCACATCCGACTTCTGGAGGACGTTCTGTAATCTTCTGAGTGCCTCCGCGAGTCTGTCTTCATGACTCCACCCACAGACCAGTGACCAGACCGAGCAGGCCAACCATCAGCTAGAGACTGTATTGCAGTGTCTGGTCTCCCAACTCACATCTGTCCTCAGCCACTGGTCTGTTCCCCTTCAAGTGCTGCTTTGGCTACCAACCTCCACTGTTTCCTGCCCAGGAGGAGGAGGTTAGCATTCCATCTGCCGAGGCATTCATCCACTGTTGTCAGCGGTCATGGAGGTACACTCACTCTACCCTTCTCTGTGCCTTTGCTAGGATCAAGGGTCAAGCTGACCGCCATCACTCCAAGGCCCCACGTTACCATCAGGGACAACGAGTGTGGCTTTCAGCCTGAGACCTGCTCCTCAAGGTAGATCCCACAAGCTCCCCCCCGCTTCATCGGTCTCTTTCCCATTGCTAAAATCATCAGTCCCGCTGCCATCCATCTCAAGCTCCCCTCCACTCTCTGTTGCTTTCATCCCACCTTCCATGTGTCCCACATCAAGCCTTTCATGAGCCACCCCCTGTGTCCTGTCCCCAATGCCCCCCTCATGGCTCATCGATGGGTCAGAGGCCTTCATGGTGCATTGACTGTTGGACATTCATTGCTGGGGCCATGGCCTCCAATACCTTGTGGACTGGGAGGGCTACGGTCCTGAGGAGAGGCGCTGGGTCCCCACCCGTAACATCCTGGACCCCTCCCTTATCAGGGATTTTCATTGCCAGCACCCAGCTCTACCTGCCGTGATGCAAGGAGGTATCCGTGGGGTGGGGGGGGGGGTGGTACTGTCGTACCTCCAGTTGAACTCTGTGTTTTTGTGTGTTTTCCCCCTAGCTGTCAGTGTGTGGTTTTGTATTGCCACATGCTCCTGCTCTACTCCGGCCCCTGTATTACTGAGTACACCGTCTCTCATCTGTTTCTCATTATTACCTGCATTGCTGCCACCTGTGTCTCATTGTGCTCCACCTATCACCTGCCTCTCTGTTTATTGCTCAGTGTATTTCAGTCCTGTGTTTTCACCTGTTTGTTGCCAGATTATGTCATTGAATGTTCTTGAGCCTTTCCAGTATTTGTATCTGAACTCTGTCCATCTGAATATCAACTCTGCCTGTTTCCCGATTCTGGTTTTTGGATTTCTCTGGGTGTTTTGATCTATGCCTGAACTTTGACACTGACTTTGTTTGCGCCTCACTTGGGATTTGTTACTCAATTAATATCACTGTGTGCACCGTACTGGATTTGTGATTGGATCCCTGCTGCAGTGCCCTGACAACTGGTGAATAGTCAGGTCTTTGGAAGTACATTTGTAGCCTTTTCCAGCTTCATGCATCTCTACATTTTTATTTCTAAGGTCCTCTGAAAGTTCTTTTGTTTGATGCATGGTGCACATAGACAGATCTTTCTTGAGAAGAGCAGACTCTGTTAGACCTGACTTTGTGTGGCTTTTTTTTATAGTGCAGGGCACCTCTACAACCCACACTCTGATCTCATTTAATTGATTGGAACACCTGACTCCAAATAGTTTTTGTAGAAGGTATTGCCCCAGAGGTTTGCATACTTTTTCCAACAAATACATGTAATATTGGATCATTTTTCTCAATAAATAGATGGACAAGTATAATGCTTTTTAGGGCTATTTATTTATTCTCCATTTGTTTGAGGACTTACATGAAGATCTGATCACATTGTAGGTCACTAATGCAAAAATAGAGAAAATTTTCCAGGATTCAGATTTTCTGGCCCCACTGGAGCTGTTTTATGCTTGGTGCCATTTTGATCTTTTACCTCTCTTTACTGGTAGCCTCTCTCTCTCTCTCTCTCTGTCCAACTTTCCCCTGTTCAATCAACTCTTAATAAATGAAGAACAAGGTCGTGAAGCAACAAGTTTTATGCCTCTTTCCTGACTTTGAAAAGAAACTTGAATTAAAATACCAGCATCCAACAGTTATGACAGCACCAAGCAGGGTGTGGAGAAGATGTACAGTGATTTTACCTGCAACAAAGGGACCAGCTATGACCAGCTTTCATTAGAAAAGAGATTAAAAGGGGTGGGGTGATTGTGATACACAAAATGTATTCGGGCTGTACATGTAGGAACATGTAGACTGCAGGAATTTTTTCCCCTTATTGAAAGTGAATAGAACCAGATAGAGAACATAGATTTAAGATAAGGGGTGTGAGACTTAGAGCAGATCTGAAGGCACCATTTTTCACCGAGACGGTGTGAGTAAGTACATGAAATACGCTGCTTGAGAGATTGGTGAAAACACTCACTGACAGCATTTTTGAGGTATGTAGATGAGCACTTAATATCTCTTGTTATAGTAGGATATGGGCCAAATGCTAGAAGATGGGATTAATTCCGAAAGGTGCCAATTGATGGGCATGAATACAGCAGGCCAAATGGAGTCATACAGCATGGAAACAGGCCCTGATTCTAAGTGAGCTAACACCAGTGTTCTTTTCCCCACCGTAGCTGTAGTTAGCTCCTGGATTTTATTGGGCTAATTCTTTTCTTGTAGCAAAAAACAATTATGTCAGTAACTGTCATGCAAGTTCTCTTGGACATGCATATTCATGGTTATATAGCTAACAGTGTATTCAACAGAATATTTATGCATGTGAAACTTCATATCGAAGGTAGGTATAAGCTCTGAGTGATGGAGACGGTTGTTGAGTGTTTGGCAGTATTTGGGGTGAAGCAATAGTAGTGGGAGGTGGAGGAAGAGGTGTTGAGGATTCAGCACTTATTAAGATCTGATGCTAATGATGCAATCTGTGGGGGCTGTGCAATTTGTAGATGCTTTCATTGACCTACTGTAGATGATGGGATTGAGGTCATTAATGTCTTACGCCCATCTTTCCAGATCGCCAGGTTCGTTGAAACAACACCTCCTTTCTGAGCTTATGACTTGCCAACCTAGGTCACCTCAAAAATAGAACAATTTTCCTCCTTTTCACTTCCACCACCAAGGCCTTTAAGTCACAATCTGAAATTCTGATCTATCCACTCTTCTACTGTGCTTGTCTCTGCCAAGTGGCAACTATTTCCAGTCTAAATCTCATCATCAGTGACACCCTACACGTACTTTCCCTTTTAAGAAAAGCAGCCTGTCCTGAACTGGAGTGAATAACATGTAAAATTCAGCTTCCTGCAGAGCTGGGCAGCCAATGAAAAGTGAAATTATTCTAATGAACAGCAGTGAGAATTTCAAATCAGATGGATGAGGTTAATCACACATTGCTAGAACTGTGCCCATTTCCATGGTCTTTCCAATTTAGCCCCTGTTGTCTTTTGACATTTACAAGGTTGATTAAGGGTAAGCAATGAGCAACTTCACAGCTTGAATCCCATAACCACTGAAAGAAATATTTGTGCTAAGAATCAAAAAGGCCTTAATACAAATGTCATCCCCCTTGCGCTCCCTGCCACCCCCAACAGGACTATATATCTCAAGAACAGGCTAAAAAAATTCCCAACTAGCAAACTTAGCTCAGAAATAATGATCTAATGTAGGATCAAGTGAAACAAGGTATATAAATTTATACATTAGTCAACCACATATCACAGGGAAATGACTAAGAAATGCATTGCTTGTAATGCATTTATGTACACCGAGAATTTCTCAACTAGAATGTAATTTCAATGCTCAAGTGTAAACAACAGCAAGGAGAAAAAACAGAATTTATTAAGTCTGAAAAAGAGAACTTTAAACCAGTTAGCTTCATGTCAGTAGCAGGGACTATTCTCGAATCAATTATTAAGGAACTACTAACGGGGATCTTAGAAAATGACTATAGGACTAGGTAGAATCAACGTGGATTTATATTAAAAAATGTTATTTGCCAAATCTGTTAAAGTTCTTCAAGGTTTTAACGAACAGAATCAGTAGGTGAACCATTTAATATGATATACTGTACACGGATCTTCAGGAAGTCTTTGATAAGCTGCTTTATAGAATCAGAATATGTTTTATTATTACAGTATAATATGGCATTATGTTTGTTGTTTTGTGGCAGCAGTGCAAAGTAAAGACATAAAAATTATAATAAAATACAAATTAAATAAACAGTGCAAAAACAGTGAGATAGTTTTCATAGTCTATTTTAGACATCTGATGGCTGAGAGGAAGAAGCTGCCTCTGAATCATTGGGTGATGGTTTCAAGCTCCTGTACTTGCTCTCTGATAGTAGTAATGAGAAGAGGGCATGTCCTTTTTGGCAAGAATTCATAATGGTGGAAGCTTGAGGACCGCCTCTTGAAGTTGCCTTGATGTTAGGGATGTTTGAACTGGATGATTCTAAAACTCTTAGCGTCCTCCTGTGATCCTATGCATTGGAGACTCCATATCAAGTTAAGATGCAGCCAGTAAGAATGATTTCCACTGTATACCTATAGGAATTTTTACAGCAGTCTTTGCTGACATACCAAATCTCCTCAAGCTCCTAATAAAGTAGATATAGTGCCTTCTTTCCACTGCTGAGCCCTCAGTGAGAACAAACAGATATAGGTAGGACAGGTACCAAATGGAGGACATTGTGGTAAAATGGCAGAAAGGAAATAAGAAAGAAACACATATTAAAATGGTGAGGATTGCACAAATCTGATATACAAAGAGATCTAGGTGGCCTGGTGTAAGATTTACAAAAAGCTAGAATGAAGGCGCTGCAATTATTTCAGAAAACACATTTGCTGAGGAACTGAAATTTAAGGTGGGAGCTTATGCATCTGTTATGTATGGTATTAATTATAGAGGAATATAAATGTAATGTAAGCAGTTCAGGGAAGGTCTATAGGACTAATAAGTGGAATGTGTGAGTTATCTAAAGAGGAAAGGCTGGGAAGGCTTGGATTGTACCCACACGATCTTTAGAAGAATGAGGGAAGACAAATTGAAATGAATAGGATCCTGAGGCATTTGTTCAGGGCAATGAAAGGTTGCCTCCTACAGTGGCAAAATCTAGATCAAGGGGTCACTGTTTGAAAATAAGATATGGCCTACATAAGAAAAATGATGAGTTATTTTCCCAGTAAGATGGCGGCACTCTTGGTTGCAGTTGGTACTCAGGGTCCAAACAAAGGTGTAATTGTTCATCCATTATTTTCATCTGTTTTTATGATTGCCAGACACTGTTGGATATTAAGAGCTGCAAGCACTGCAGGTCTACCCTGTCAGTGAGTTGTTCAACAGCAATGGAGCTACGCTGGCTGCACACTATGTGATAGTTTGCTTCAGCCATCTAGGGAAGGAGGTATGCCTGGCTGTGCATGGTCCAACAAATAGATTTTATTGCAATCACAAGACTCTGTTGGATATTGGTAACGTTGCATACAGTGAGTTTGGCTGACTGGTTCATTGACGAGACCAGCAACAAATGAGATGCATGGCCTGAAGGCACCACCATCGGCTGAATCAAAAGTGGTGATGAATCGGCATATCGGAGAGAGATTGAAATCTGTCAGCAAGACCAAGGAGCTGATTATTGACTTCAGGAGGAGGAAACCGAGATCCATGAGCCAGCCCTCATCAGGAGATCAGAGGCAGAGAGGGTCAGCAACTTCACATTTTTTGGTGTTAGCATTTCAGATGATCTGTGCTAGGCCCAGCATGTACGTAAAATTATGAATAAAGCATGGCAGTGCTTCTAATCCCTTAGAGGTTTGTGAAGATTTGGCACAACACCTAGAACTTCGACAAACTTTTGTAGATAGTTGTGTGATGGAAAGTTTATTGACTGTCTGCATCACAACCTGGTATGGAATGGAAAGTACCACCAAAAATAATAAATATAGCCCAGGCTATCCTGACTAATGCCATTCCCACCGTTGAGCACATCTACACAGAGTGCTGTCACAGGAAAGCAGCATCCATCATCAGGGAACCCCACCACTCAGGTCATGCTCTTTTCTCCTTGCAGGTTCAGGAACAGTTAAAGTTATCTTCTTTTTCATATTTGCACGCTTTGTTGAACTTTGCACATTGATTGTTTATCTGTCCGGTTGGGCGCGGTCTTTCACTGATTCTATTGTATTTCTTGTGTTTACTGTGTATGACCGCAAGAAAATGAATCACAGGATTGTATATGGTGGCTTATAGTTACTGTGATAATTAATTTATTTTGCACTTTGAACCTTGGTTGTCGTGTGGACCAGATCCTCATGTCTTAGTGTTGCCTGTTGCAGCCACCAGAGCGGGAGATGGCTATGTGCTGCTGGATTCTGGGCTATGTTGGGTGTTGGCCCCTCCCATTGTTACTGTCCTCCAGTGTACATTTGGTGGAAAGAGACAAGCTGGATTATGTTTGCTTGCACCTGCGCTTGGGCAAGATGAGGAACTGCTGCGTGTTTGTTCTTGCAGAAACATGGCTCCAGGACAATATGCATGCACCACAGCCTACAGGGAATGGTAATCCAGGACTTGGACTGTATTGTTTTCTTTTATTTTTGTAACTATGTTTTTCTGCTCTCATAATCATATGTGCTGTGTGTGTTGGGTGCTGTGTGTGTTCGGTGCTGTATGAGTCTGGTGCTGTGTGTGTTGGGTGCTGTGTGTGAAGGCTGGTAATGTGATTTACACCTTGAAGGACGGTAGGGATGCTGTTTTATTTGACTGTATTCATGTGTATGATTAAATGACAATTAAATTTGAATGTGAACTTCAAATCAAGGGTTCTGAGATTGATTCTCCTTTCTTCAATGGGCAATGGAAGCAGAGTCTTTGATTAATTGTAAGGCAGAAGTAGATAGATACTTATTAAGCAAAGTGGTGAGAGGCTACTGCACGTAGGTGGAATGTAGAACTGAAATTACAATCCAATCAGTCATGATATCATTCAAATAATCAGATTCATGTTTATTAGCATAAAAGACATGCACTTTGCTGTTTTGTAGCAGCAGTATGATGCTTGGTAAAAAAAGTACCAGAAGTTACAAATTAAATATAGTTCAAAAGATGAATAAAGTTCAAAGCACAAAGGTTAACAATGTCATATATAAGACAGACAGACATACTTTATTGATCCTGAAGGAAACCAAGAAGGAACCAACCAAGAATAGCGTAGAAATATAGCAATATAAAACCATAAAGAATTAAATAATAATAAGTAAATTATGCCAAGTGGAAATTAGTCCAGGACCAGCCTATTGGCTCAGGGTGTCTGACACTCCAAGGGAGGAGTTGTAAAGTTTGATGGCCACAGGCAAGAATGACTTTCTATGACGCTCAGTGTTGCATCTCGGTGGAATGTGTCTCTGGCTGAATGTACTCCTGTGCCTAACCAGTACATTATAGAGTGGATGGGAGTCATTGTCCAAGATGCCATGCAACTTGGACAGCATCCTCTTTTCAGACACCACCGTCAGAGAGTCCAGTTCCACCCCCACAACATCACTGGCCTTACGAATGAGTTTGTTGAATCTGTTGCTGTCTGCTACCCTCAGTCTGCTGCCCCAGCACACAACAGCAAACATGATAGCATGATATGCTACCATTTATCACCTTGAGATTCATTTCCTTGCAGCAACTCACAGGAAAAATATATAATAAGTGTACCCTAACTTGGTGGTGTGGGACTTAGGGCTCTGTATCTCCTGCCTAATGATAGTAGCAAGAAGAGAGCATGACCTAGAGGATGGGATTCTTTGATGGTGGATACTACAAGGTAGTATTCACCTGTATAGCTGAATAGTGGGGATCTTTGATTATGGATGCAGACAGACAGTGTTCATGGGCTTATGGAATGTTCAGAAATCCTGATGTACTAGAGCACATACCATTCCTAAAATGTTGTGACTAAGTCTTAAGCTCCTGTACCTCCTCCCTGATGATAGTAATGTGAAAGAACAAAGCTGCTCAACTTTTCTACCACTGACCTCTCTATGAAGTCTATTGTATGTTCTTCAGATTCTCCTTCCTGAGGCCCCCAGCTATTTCCTGGGTCTTAATGAGATTGAGTGCAAGATTATTGTTGTGGCACCACTCAACTAGTTGATCTATCACACTTCTATATGCCTCCTCAACACCATCAACATTCGGCCAACAACAGTGGTGTAATTAGTGAGTTCATTGATGGTATTTGAGCTGTGCTTAGCCACAGTGTAGAGAGAGAAGAGCAATGGGCTAAGCATGCATTCTTGCAGTGTGTCTGTGTTGATTGTCAGCAAGAAGGAGATGACATTACTGATTTGCTCTGACTGTGGTCTCCTGATGAGAAAGTCAAGAATCCAGTTGCAGAGAGTACAGAGAACCAGGTTTTGAAGCTTGTTGATTAATACAGAAAAGATGGTGGTGCTGAACACAGAACTGTAATTATTTATCAGCAGCCTGACATATTTTTTCTGTTGTCTATGTGCTCCAAAGCCGAGTGAAGAGCCAGTGAGATTGATTCTGCTGTAGACCTGTTGTGACAGTAAGCAAATTGCAGTGGGTCCAGGTCCTTGCTCAGCTAGGAGTTAATTCTAGCTGCAACCAACCTTTCAAAGCACTTCATTGTGGTGGATATGAGTGCTACCATGTTTTTCAGTTGGCTCACTCTACTCTTCTTGAACAGGATTAACCCTTTTGAAGCAGCTGGGATCTCTGATTGCAGCAGTGAGAGGTTGAATGTGGACTTGAACACTCCAGCCAGTTTTTCACTACAGGTTTTCAGTACATTGCCCTTGGGACCAGAGTTCCATAAGAGTTCATCCTCTTGAAGGATGTTCTGATGTCAGCTTCTGTGTGTGTGTGTGTGTGTGTGTGTGTGTGTGTGAGAGAGAGAGAGAGAGAGAGAGATATCATTGGGTCACCAAATGCTGTGGGGATGCACACGTGTAGTTTTTGTTCTCCCTTTCAAAACGTGCATAAAAAAACATTGAGCTCACATGGCAGTATTAGGAAATATACTGCTGTGAAATGAGGACAGAAGAGGGAGAGTAGGATCAAACCCTTTATTTTTCGATCAGGAGATTATGTCCATTTGGATGAGTGCCACTTAGAATTGATATTATTGATTTGATGAGGGGGTTATGTGTAACATATTCTTATCCACAGTTGGTGATGGAGTGCAAAAAGGTATCAGGGATGTGGGCAGGTGTAGTAAATGTGCAAAGACATGGCAAATGGGAAACAATGTGGAAAACAGAGAATTTATTTTAAGCAATGAGACAATGAAAGATATTAATGTTCCAAGAAACTTCAAAGACCTCGGATATCAATCACCAAAAGTTTATTGGCAGTTACAGCAAACAATTAAAAAGACAAATGGTGATGATATAACCATTGTTGGCAGAAGCTCGGATGGAGACTAGAGGGTGTACAGGAATGAGATATACCAACTAGCTGAGCGAAGGGCAGCAGCAACCTTACAATCAATGTCAGTAAGACAAAAGAAATGATTGTGGACTTCAGGAAGGGTATGAGAAGCGAACACAAACCAATCCTCATAGAGGAATCAGAAGTGGAGAGAGAGAGAAATTTCAAGTTACTGTGTGTAAAGATCTCTGAAGATCTAATCAGGTCCCAACATATCAATGCAGCTACAAAGGTAAAAGGGCAGCTTTATTTCATTAGGAGTTTTAGAAGGTTTGTTTTGTCACCTAAAACTCTCAAAACCTTCTACAGATGTATCATGAAGAACATTTTGACAGGCTGCATCACTCTCTGGTATGGGGGAAGGCTATTGCACAGGATCGAAAGAGGCTACAAAAGGTTGTAAAATTAGCTCCATCTTGGGTAATAGCCTCCATAATATTCAGGACACCTTCCAAGAGCGGTGCCTCAGAAAGACGGTGTCCATTATTAAAGACCCCCATCACCCAAGATATGCCCTATTCTCACAGTTACCATCAGGTCGGAGGTACAGAAGCCTAAAGGCACACACTCAGTGATCTAGGAACAGCTTCTTCCCCTCTGTCATCCAATTCCTAAATGAATGTTGAACCCATGAAAATGACTTCACTTTTTTATTATTGCTGTTTTTGCACTTTTTAATTTAACTATTTAATATACATATCTACACTTACTGTAATTGATTTACTTATTTTTTTCTATATTATTATGTACTGCACTGTACTGCTGCTGCTAAGTTAACAAATTTCATAACATATGCTGGTGATGTTTAACCTGATTTTGATTCTGGTATGTTGTCCATTATTGGAAGAGAATTTGAGTAAAAATACTAGTCATTATCCTCCAAATATATAGAGCTCTGTTAAGGATGCACCTGGACTGTTGTGTGTAGATCTAATTTCCCTACCTGAGCAAGGACATACTTTGTAAATGAAGGTTCACCAGATTAAATCCTGAGGAAGAGAAGGATGAGTGAACAGATAAATTCCAGGGAGCATTAAAGATTGTGAGGTGATTTAAGCGAAACATACAAAATGCTAGAGGGGTTTTATAATGTAGATGTGAGATGATAGTTTCTCTTGACTGAGTGTCTAGAACCAGAGTTAACAGTTGTTCACTCAAGGATGATAAGAGCGAAAATTTCTTTACCTGCAATGGTGAAAATCTGTAGATACTCTGTTACTGAGCATATTCATGACAAGATTCAATAGACTTTTGGATGTGAGGGAATTTTAAAAATACAGAGTAAGTTCATTTACTTGGTAGTTTTCCTTTTCATCAATGTGATTTTTCAGGTAAATCAGGGTTAAACTGAATGGGAAGTATGTAATTACTCGAGATTTTTTTACCATCTCCAGTTGATATCACTATCCAATAGAAACAATTATTCTGGATATCTGCAGCACAGGACACGTTATTTTACTAATTTTCTTTTTACAAAATTTGTTTGTCTTGTCCTGTATTACTGATTGATTGGTTGTTCACTATATCTGACAATGACAGTTAGATTTGTGCAGTTCTTTAGATGTGAACTGAATGAAGGAACCTGGCTGGGATAGGTTTTTAAAATGAGAAAGCCATTGCACCAAGGCAGTTCCACTTTCTCCATCTCAGAAGACCAAGTCAGTGGTATAAATAGTTGTCACAACTGAGGTCCTCCTTAGCTGCAGTGTATGACCATGACTTAATCCGTGCCTTCCCATGCCTTTCTCACGCGAAGTGTTGCAGAACACAGATCCAACTGGCTATTGGATCTCATTGTTGATATCATCTGCTCAATCAGCCAGAGATGACTTCACATGATAGGACAAGTATGTCCCTGTCTTACAGGAATATTAGGCCCACCAGCTACCCTCACCTGTTTTAAGCCAGTTGTTGCAGCATTATACTGTGGTGTGGCTACTATCACAAACAAGCAGCTACTTGGAGCTGAGGACCAAAGCTGAGTGAGCTAACCCAGAATGGACATAGCCATTCCTAATCAACCATATCTTTTTATGTTTCCCAATTAACTTGGTAAGTCTTTAAACTTGTTCATTAAAGCAGTTGTAGAGCATCCACACAAAACTATTCAGAGCCTTTCCCAATCAGAAGCTTTGGATGAACCATGAGATCCACAATCTGCTGAGAACCAGATCAGGGGCATGAAGAGAGTTAGAAGAGGTCCAGGTATAATTGCTGGAAAGCCATTCCATGGATGAAGTGGCAGTTCAGCACTAAATTTGAATCAATGAAGGACGCTCCACAGTTGCAGCAGGGATTTGTTTAAGATGGTGGCAATTTGATGCAGCAGAATCGAGGTGAGATGAGTGGAGGGAAGGCAGAGTCAAGGCTGATTTCAGGCCCGAGAGTGAGGAAAGACCTAAGGTTTGATTAATTTAAGCAGTGGGCCAGATTGGAAAGGTTGTGTAGGAGCCAAATGGAGGTGGTGGTGCCCGGGTCCGAGAGCATATGGAAGTGGCAAGGTCTGGGTCCAAAAGCGAGGAACAAACCAAGGTTTAGATAACCTAAGTGCCAGGCCAGATTGAAAAGATCAGTGTTTCAGAGCCTGAGGCAAGGGACAGCTAGCTCATCCCACTGCTCAGCGAGGCTTACTCATCTCTGCACTGAATTGAGGCTGTGGCCTGCAACTAATCAGCTACTAGATCAGCTGCTGGTTTCGTGTCTGTGGTCTCACTTTCATGAAATTTTGTTCTGAATGTTATTTGCTTGCATGACTGTTTGCATGATATGTTTTTTTCTGAATATTGGCTGCTTGGTCTTCTTTTATTTAATGGGTTCTGTTGAGTTTCTTTGTTCTGTGGCTACCTGTAAGGAGACAAAACTCAGGTTGCATATAGTATATATACTTTGATAATAAATTAACCTTGAACTATCACCACTTGTAAAGTGAAATCAAGCATCACAGGCGACAGCAGGGCTTTACTTCCTGATGAGTTTAACACCTTCTATGCCTTCCTTGACCATCATAACATGAAAGAAACATCACAAGCTCCCAAACCCATGGATAATTTTAGTCTCTGAACCTATGTGTGAGCAGCCGTCAGGAGGGTGAATCCACTTAAAGTATCTGGCCCAGATGGGATACCTGGCAAAGTATTAAAGATCCATACTGATCAACTGGCTGGTGTGTTCATTGAGATCTTTAACCTCTCGCTTTGGCACCTGTTTCAAGCAGGCTTCAATTATACTGGTGCCCAAGATGAGTGTGGTGACCTGCCTTAATGACTATTTTCCAGTAGCACTTACAGTCACTGTGTGGAAATGTTTTGAAAGATTGGTGATGAAACATCAACTCCTGCCTGAGAAGTGACTTAGATTCACTCCAATGTGCCCTCTGAGCAACAGGTCCACAGTAGATGCTATCTCAATGGCTCTTCATACAACCCTGGAACATCTGAACAGCAAAGATGCATGCATCAGGATGGTCTTTATTGACTATAGCTCAGTATTTGATACCTCAAAACTAATCAATATGCTCTAAACCCTTGGGCTTAATACCTTCTTGTACAATTGAATCCTCCATTTCCCCACTGACAGACCCCTGTCAGTTCGGATTGGCAACAACATCTCCATCATGATCTCCAGTAGCACATGTGCACCACAGGGCTGTGTGCTTAGCCCTCTGCTCTACATACTTTACACTAATGTTGTCTATCAAAGCCCACCTCCAATGCCATATTCAGGTTTGCTGATGACATCACTGTAGGTCTAATCAAATGTGGTGATGAATCAGCATACAGTAGGGGATTGAAAATCTGGCTGAATGGTGCAATATCAACAACCTCTTGTTCAATGTGAGCAAGACCAAGGAGCTGATTATTGACATCAGGAGAAGGAAAACAGAGGTCCAGGAGCCAGCTTTCATCGCAGGATCGGGGCAGAGAGAATCAGTAACTTTAAATTCCTCAGGGTTATTATTTCAGAAGATCTGTCCTGGGCCCAGCACATAGGTCCAATTATGAGTAAAGTACAGCAGCTCCTCTATTTCCTTTGGATTTTGTGGAGATTCAGCATGACATCCAGAACTTTGACAAACTTCTATTGATGTGCAGTGGAGAGCATATTGCCTGGCTGCATCACAGGCTGGAAACAGCAATGCCCTGGAATGGAAAATCCTAAAAAATATAATGTGTAGTGGATACAGCTCAGTCCATCACAGGTAAAGCACTCTCAACCATTAAGCAAATCTGCAGGAAACTCTGACGCAGCAAAGCAGCATCCATCATCAGGGACCCCTGCCACCCAGGTCATGTTCTCTTCTTGCTGCTGCCATCAGGAAGAATGTACTCAGGACACACACTACCAGGATCAGGAACAGTTATTACCCCTCAACTATCAGACTCTTGAACTAAAGGGGATAACCACTCAACTTCACTTGCCCTATTATTGAAATGTTCTCAGACCAAATTGAATCACTTTCAAGGACTCTTCATCAGATATTTTCAATATTTATTGCTTATTTATTTATTATTATTATTATTTCTTCCTTTTTGTATTTGCACAGCTCGATGTCTTTTGTACTCTGGTTGAACAACCAGATTGGGTGATCTTCTATTGATTCAGTTATGGTTATTATTCTATAGTTTTATTGAGTATGCCCACAACAAAATAAATCTCTGGGTTGTATATGGTGAGATATGCGTACTTTAATAATAAATTTACTTTGAACTTTTAAATTTTTACATGTTTTTCACATGTACAGTGAAAAACTTGTCTTGCATACCATTAAACATAGAAACATAGAAAAACCATAGCACAATACAGACCCTTTGGCCCACAATGCTGTGCTGAACATATACTTACTTTAGAAATTACCTAGGTTCACCCATAGCCCTCTATTTTTCTAAGCTCCATATACTTATCCAGGTGTCTCTTAAAAGACCCTATTGTAGCCACCTCCACCAGCATCACCGTCAGCCCATTCCATGGACTCAACATTCTCTGCATAAAAAGCTTACCCTGACATCTCCTCTGTATCTTCTTCCAAGCACCTTAAACCTGTGCCCTCTCATGATAGCCATTTCAGCCCTGGAAAAAATGCCCCTGACATACAATCAAAACCTCTCATTATCTTATATACCTCTATCAGGTCCCCTCTCATCCTCCGCCTCTCCAAGGAGAAGATGCCAAGTTCACTCAACCAATTCTCATAAGGCACACTCCCCAATCCAGGCAACATCCTTGTAAGTCTCTTCTGCACCCTTTCTATTGTTTCCACTGTTACATGACCACAGTTTCGATTCTTGTAAGTGTCAGGTGATTTTAGTTTCGTTTACTGAGTGTGATGTACCTGTAGTCTGGTATTGCTGGAAGCTCTTAGTTTTGATTCCTGGGACGTCATGTGATTTGCAGGGAATGCATGATTTTGTCTCTGTGAGCATCAGCTGATGACATATCCTCAATGCTGACTGTTGTGGGGAATCGAGTCGCAGTCACAAGGACAGGAGTCATTAGAGTCAAATGAAAGGGACTGAGAGTGAAGACTCCAATGAACCTAAAAGGAGTGGGTTAGTTGGCAGCACTCTGTGCATTTCGAATTGTGACCGTCATTTCGTGAAATCCATATGTGGTTCGTGGCACCACTTTTGGTTAACCCTTGCATGGTCTCGGGTGTTGTGCAGTGGCCATTCCGCTGAAAGGGACAGTCCCTGTCAGTTACGTTGGGAAATCTTGCTCTTTGTGGACTCTTTGGAGACTCTTCAGAACATTATGTCATGGGTGGGAGTAGGTGCAACTGCCACTTCACTTACCCAGCCTCAGAGCTCCGTGGACTTCAGGAAAGGTACTCTTGCTGCTACAAACATCTGCAACTGTTCCTTTGCCACTGTGAGATTGCTTCACCACTGTATTGTGTACCTCCAATATCGTTTCTCTGCTGTATTTTGAATCTCCGTTTCTTCAAGAACCACCTCTTCGCTACATTTTGAACCTAAAATTCTCTTCTCTTAACTACCCCGTGAATCACAGAAACTTTTTGAACTACCATTCTAAGATTGTGCTGGAGTAAGACTTTATAAAAAATTGTTTCTAAGTTTAGCTGTTCAGGAACTATAGCTGCATAGCACTGTTAACTTCTGTTTAAGTTAGTCGCTTGTTTAATTTTCTATGTTTCTGTGTGAGTGTTAATAAATTCCGTTCTTTTTCAATAATTTCCTGACTCCATTCCATACCTATTCTTGCTGGTTTCATAACACCACATCCTTCTTGTAGTGAGGTGACCAGAACTGAGCACAGTACTCCAAGTGGGGTCTGACCAGGGTCCTAGACAGCTGTAACATTACCTCTCGGCTCTTAAACTCAATCCCACATTTGATGAAGGCCAATGCACCGTAAGCCTTTTTAACCACAGAGTCGACCTGCGCAGCAGCTTTGGGTGTCCTATGGATTCAGAGCTCAAGATCCCTCTGATCCTCCACACTACCAAGAGTCTTACCATAGGACCATTCATAGACATCCATCATATGCATTTACTATAAGATAAACTAATAACAGAGTGTAGATTAAAGTATTACAGAGAAAATGTAGTGCAGGTAGACAATAAGGTGCAAGATTATGAAGTTTGTAGATTATGAGGTCAAGAGTCCATTTTATCACATTAAGAAACCATTCTGTAGTCAGAAGCTGTGCATTATGTTGGTGTACATGATGCTTTCAGGCTTTGTATCTTCTGCCTAATGGATGGGGGAGAAAAGAGTTTGTCTTGGGTGAGTGGGGTCTTTGATTATGCTGGTTGCTTTACCAAGGCAGTACAAAGAGTAAACCAAAGGAAGGGAGGCTGGGTTCCTTGAGTGCTGTGCTGCATCTACAAATTTCTGAAGTTTCCTGTCATCACTTGCAGAACAGTTGTCATACCAAGCCATGATAAACCTAGATAGGATTGTTGCTATAATGCATCATTAAAAATTAGTGAAGATCAAAGGGAACATGCCATATTTCTTAGTAAGTAGAGGAACTCATAAGCTTTCTTGGCAGTGGCATCATCTTAGCTGGTTCAGTTCAGGCTGTTGGTGATGTCCAGACTTTGGAACTCGAAACCCACTCAACCTTGACATCATTGATGTAAACAGGAGTGTGTGCAACACTGCTCTTCCCGAATTCAATGGCTAGCTCTTCTTTTTTATGCTGACATTGAGTGGAAAGTTGTTATCATGTCACCATGAAACTTAGCCCTCTAAGTCCTACCAGTTCTCTGACATCGTTATTTGAGATACAGTTTTATCAACAGTAGACCTGTGGATGGAGTTAGAGCAGAATATAGTCACATAGTCATGAGTGTATATAGGGAGTTGAATAGGGGGCTGGTGATGCAACTCCCTGGGCACCATTGCTGAGAACACAGTAATCATGACAGAGTTGTTGCTGCTTCAAATTCATATTCATTCATTTATCACATGCACATTGAAACATACTGTGAAGTGTATGCTTGTGTTAACAACGAACACCACCCTAAAGATGTCACGAACATTCACATGCATTCTGATGCCAAAATAGTACACCCAGAGTGTTTAGCAGAACAACACAAGCAGCAACAACAAATTCAGCTATAAATCAAATAGAAACAACAGCAAAACTAACCCCTTTCTTCACTCCTACACAGACAATCTTTCAAACCCAGGACAGACCACTGTTCAAAATCCAATTCCCCAGGCTTCTCCTTGCTGATTGTTGTCTATTCATCAGGAAGTCGAGGGTCCAGTTGCAGTTGTTGAGTCTCTGTCTTGAGTATGCTTGGCATTTTAATATTTACTGTGGAACTGTAAACAACAGTCTAACATAGGTATCTCTGCTATCCAAATACTCCAGAGATAGGTGTAGGGCCAGGGAGATGGTGTCTGCCATAGATCTGTTTTGGTGGTAGATGAATTGCAGTTGGTCAAGGCTGTCTGGAAGGCTCATGTTAATGCGTGCCATGAACATCCTCTCAAAATACTTCGTGATGCTGGATGTCAGAGCACCAGGCAGTAATCATTAAGGCACATTTCCTTGTTTATCTTTGGCTCCAGGAGGATAGTTGTCTTCTTAAAGCAGGGAGAGGTTAAAAGTATCTGTAAATGCCACCACAAGCAAATCTGCGCAGAAACTAAGGACATGCCCAGCGGCATCATCTGGGCCATATGCTTTCAATAGGATTACCCTTCATACGACTGATCTTAAAATCACAATGGTGACAATGGGTACAAGTGCATTGGAGGTTGTCAGAGTGGGTGGTGACATTCCAATTGTCCTCTGTTCAGAACGTGCATAGAATGCATGAATCTCATCAGGAACCTGTTGTCAGGCCAGCAAAGCTGCCTGACTTTATTTTGTGTTAAATATTTTCAAGTTAGACACAAGATTATTAGCGTACAGGCAGTGCCTAGATGAATAGATTATCACATACCAGCTATAACATAGTTATAACTGCATATATAGAGGAAGTTCCCTCAATGAACTCTGTCTCTGTATAACATCTGTAGTAAGAGATTCCAAAAACTTCTGGGATTTGCAATCCTTAGGAAGTCTTCTTATCATAATTGTTCCTTTTGAAAGTTTTATCTCGTGCTCTTTAGAAGTCCTTAGAACAAAAGGAAAGCTAATCTTCCTCACTGGCGATGTTGGAGAATTGCTTTCTTTATTCGAATCATAATAGGCAGCCCCACCTTTTTCTAAACAAATGAACATGGGAAATTTTAGGAACAAAAAAAAGGCTTTTTTTTGTACCATTTGATCTCCATCCACATGCATCAAGCAATGCCTTCTTTCTCTAAAATCAAATGTAAACGCTTTCTGAAAACCATTTAAAACAACAAATGACATAAATTTAATTGTGCTCCTAGAAACAGCTGCCTGAACATTCATACTTGTCAGTCATTGAAAAAATAGCATAAAAACTTTGCAACCTTATGAAAATAACATTGATGCAGCATGCCGCTACTTATGCTATGCTGCACGTAGGCACAGAACAATAGAAGTGTGTGACCTTGTTGATCTGTATCATGAGCTCCAAGAGGTGTTGAAGATACTGCAACAATAGAGAACATTATTAATTGTTGGAATTCAATGCAAATGCACTTGCCAATTAGAGAATTTGTGTCTGTGGACACTGTTGCAATGGTGACGACAGAACTTCATTTTATTCACCTCTGTCTATAGACGTGGTATATTGAATCAAAGTGCTTTACTTTACTATCTATCTGTTATTTATCTATCTCATGCTTCTCAGGTTTTGGATTTCCATCTTGTTTGATAAAATAAAAAGACTTTTGCATCACATGGAGCTAAACACTACTATATACTTTTATAGAATACGTACACAATGCTGGAAGAACTTATATACCTTTTTTCTTTCTGTGCTGCACTACAACTGAAATTCACGCAAATGCAGGAGTAACTCAGGAAGCAACTACGAGGAGAATAAAGAGTCGACATTTCATGCCAAGACTGTTCAGCAAATTATATGTGTTGCTCAAGATTTCCGCAATCTGCAGGATCCCTTGTGTTTTTCTGTCCTGGCTATTGAAGGTAATAATCATGTTTGTGTCAGGCTTGCTCCTGATGACACCTTCCAGCCTGGTCATGCAGGCATCGCCACCCAGCTAATAGGATTCACCTGACACTCATCACCTGCAGCCTTTTTAACGCAGTTCAGAATCAGAATCAGGTTTATTACTACTGGCATGTGTTGTGAAATTTGTTAACTTAGCAGCAGCAGTTCAATGCAATACATAATCTAGCAGAGGAAAAAATAATAGTAATAATAAATAAAATAAAAATACTACAAAAATAAACAAGTAAATCAATTACAGTATACGTATATTGAATAGATTAAAAAACTTGCAAAAATCAGAAATACTGTATATTAAAAGAAGTGAAGTAGTGTCCAAGAACTCATTGTCCACTTAGGAATCAGATGGCAGAAGGGAAGAAGCTGTTCCTGAATCTTTGAGTGCATGCCTTCAGGCTTCTGTACCTCCTACCTGATGGTAACAGTGAGTAAAGGGCATGCCCTGGGTGCTGGAGGCCCTTAATAATACACTTCTTTCCTGAGACACCATTCCCTGAAGATGTTCTGGGTACTTTGTAGACTAGTACCCAAGATGGAGCTGACTAGATTTACAATCCTCTGCAGCTTCTTTCAGTCCTGTACAGCAGCCCTCCTCCCCCATACCAAACAGTGATGCAGCCTGTCAGAATGCTCTCCATGGTACAACTGTAGAAGTTTTTGAGTGTATATGTTGACATACCAAATCTCTTGCACTGGAAGAAGATAGTGCCAGCAAACATCGCGACCAAGGGCAGCATCCTTCAGATGGTTCACAAAACTACTTCTTTCACTTCTGTTAAATCTTTTTAGTTCAACTGTTGTTCTGCTACTGTTTGCAGGCCGATTGAACAATCAGGCACTTTGCTGTCTCTGAGTGAGTTCCACAAGGTTTCAAGTGAAGTTTGCAGCCTCTTGCCCAAGAAGCCTGGAGATGGGTTACAGGCCCATCATCAACTCCATTTCTTGCCAATCTCAACAATTATGTCAAGGAAGATTGAAGCCAATGAGGGTGAGAGCAGAAGGAGAGTGCTTGTTCAGCACTGACTGTCTGCGGGTGACCAGTTCCTCTCTCCTTCTTGCCTGCTACTCCCAGAGAAAGGTGTCTGAGGTCTCTACTTGTCCCTGTCTCCCTCTCACCTGTTGCTCCCAGAGGAAGGTGTTGTTTATGAATGGTCTATCTCTCTCTCTCACTCGATGATGCCAGAATACATGGGCAAGGTTTAATTGACATGGTTAGTGGTTGTGTAGTTCACGTTATGATGTGTTTTTGGTTCCTGCGTGCTCTATATTTCAAAGGTTTAAAGCAACTTTATGTCAGAGAAATGTATACAATATACATCCTAAAATGCTTTTTCTTCAGAACAATCCACAAAAACAGAGGAGTGCCCCAAAGAATGAATGACAGTTAAATGTTAGAACCCCAAAGCCCCCTCCAGCTCCCCTCCCTCCCGCGTGTTAGCGGCAGCAAGCAATGATCCCCCTCCCCCCATTGGCAATAAAAGCATCGGGACCTTCCACTGAGCACTCAAGCTTGGGCAAAGCAATAGCAAAGACACAGACTTGCAGTTACCTCAAAGACTTAACGTTTCACCCAGTATATGACATACCACAGGCACTCTCTCTCCCTAATAAGGGAGAAGGAGGTGTCTCCGTTTTCCCAGTAAGCAGGGAGACATAACAAAAAACGTGTTGGTTTACAATGTTGAAAGTCCATTACATCACTTTTTTAAAGCTCTGTGACCAAAGATCTCAAAGATTAAGGGTCTCCGGGCACACAATCATAGATATTTTGAATCCCAAAACGACACATGAGTCTCCTGCCATTTCAATGGCCCTCGAACCGCCCACCTCCAGAGTCCCAAGATCCCAGGCTTCCAAATCCAATCTGCATTCTTAGGCCGAGCCCTTGGCGTGCCGAACAACAATGGCCAGTTGTTAAACCCCAAGAGTGAGTCCCATTCCTGCAAAAAGCCGAAGACAGCATGTAGCTCCGGGTCAAGGTCTTCAAAAGAACCCTGAAAGGGTAAAATCAAGATATTCAGATGGAAATAGAGCTGTTTCTGAAGATGCAAGTAAATGAGTTGCTATTTGTGTTGTGTTTAGTTTCTATTCGCTCTTGTTTTGTGCATGGCCCCCATTGCTTGTTATTTTGTGATTTATTATTAAAACTATCATTTCAAACTATCATTAAAACTATCATTTCAAACTATCATTAAAACTATCAACCTAAATCATCTCCCCTACATTTCCTGACAGTATCCCTTTTAGCCACCTTATCGACCTGTGCTGCTGATTTCAGGCTTTTCTTTAGAGCTGTAAAGCAAGGTTACTTAGGACCTCAGTACTGCTTATTCATGCAATCATTCATTGTGTATATCTTATCATTATTAGCTCCTCTGAAGTACAACATCCCACATTTTTCAGAATAAAATTTTATCTGCCATTCCTTCTTCATCTTACCAACTCATTAATATTGTCCCTTAGCTGAAGACCATCCTCTTCATTATTAACACAACCATCAATTTCTGTGTCATCAGAGAATGCCTCTTGTTTTTCACACCCAGATCTCTAGTAGATATACCTAACTGCAAGGATCTTTTACTGACCCTATTGTCCTCTGCTAGTTATTGGCTTCCAATCAAAAAAATAACCTGCAACTAGAATTTTATACCTCTCTATCACCATACTGATTTCAACTCCAGTGTGCATGGATCCCATGGGAGTTTACTTTTTGACAAAAATTCCATTTGTGATTTCAACAGAGGCCTTACTGAAGTCAACGTAGTCAATGTCAAGCACACCAGCCACATCAACTCACTTTTGGCACATAGCTACAAAAATTCTCCTCTAACACACACAGAACATGTAGTCTTAGAAACGATTGTTAATAATCAATATTAAATATATCTTTCCATAGATGCTCTCTGACTTGCTGATTTCCTCCAGCATTTTGTGTCTGTTAGATATGCCTCAATATGTCTACTGGGTGTTTTCATAGACCAATAGTAACAGGGACATCGAGGAGCAGATAGTGAGACAGATTCTGGGAAGGTGTAATAATAACAGGGCTGTTGTGGTGAGAGATTTTAATCTCCCTAGAGCAACAGGTTTAGATGGGGTGGAGTTTGTTAGCTGAGTTCAGGAAGGTTTCCTGACACAATATGTAGATAAGCTTACAAGAGGAGAGTATGCACTTGATCTGGTATTGGGAAATGAACCTGGTCAGGTGTCAGTTCTCTCAGTGGGAGAGCATTTTAGAGATACTGATCACAATTCTATCTCCTTTACCATAGCATTGGAGAGGGATAGGAACAGACAAGTTAGGAAAGTGTTTAATTGGAGTAGGGGGAAATATGACGGCATCAGGCAGGAATTTGGAAGCATAAATTGGGAACAGATGTTCTCAGGTAAATGCATCGCAGAAATGTGGCAAATGTTCAGGGGATATTTTCGTGGTATTCTGCATAGGTATGTTTCAATCAGCAAAGGAACCATGGTGTACAAAGACTGTTGAAAATCTAGTCAAGAAGAAAAGAAAAGCTTACAAAAGGTTCAAACGGCTAGGTAATGATAGAGATCTAGAAGATTATAAGGCTAGCGGGAAGGAGGTTAAGAATGAAATTAAAAGAGCTAGAAGGGGCCATGAGAAAGCCTTGGTAAGCAAGTGTAAAGAAAACTCCAAGGCATTCTACAAGTATGTGAAGAGCAAGAGGATAAGACGTGAGAGAATAGGACCAATCAAGTGTGACAGTGGAAAAGTGTGTATGGAACCGGAGGAGATAGCTGAGGTACTTAATGAATACTTTGCTTCAATATTTACTACGGAAAAGGATCTTGGCGATTATAGGGATGACTTGCAGTGGACTAAAAAGCTTGAGCATATAGACATTAAGAAAGAGGATGTGCTGGAGCTTTTGGAAAACATCAAGTTGGGTAAGTCTCTGGGACCAAACGCGATGTACCCCAGGCTACTGTGGCAGGCGAGGGAGGAGATTGCTGAGCTTTTGGTAATGATCTTTGCATCATCAATGGGGACAGGGGAGGTTCCAGAGGATTGGAGGGTTGCTGATGTTGTTCCTTTATTCAAGAAATGGAATAGAGGTAGCTCAAGAAGTTATAGACCAGTGAGTCTTACTTCAGTGGTTGGTAAGTTGATGGAAAAGATCCTGAGAGGCAGGATCTATGAACATTTGGAGAGGCATAATATGATTACATATAGCAGCATGGCTTTGTCAAAGGCAGGTCGAGCTTTATGAGCCTGAATGAATTTTTTGAGGATGTGACTAAACAAGTTGATGGAGGTAGAGCAGTAGATGTAGTGTAAATGGATTTCAGCAAGGCATTTGATAAGGTACCCAAAGCAAGGCTTATTCAGAAAGTAAGAAGGCATGGGATCCAAGGTGACATTGCTTTATGGATTCAGAGATGGCTTGCCCACTGAAGGCCAAGAGTGTTTGTAGTGGTTATAGATATATTGCATGGAGATCTATGACCAGTGTTGTGCCTTAGAGATCTGTTCTGGGACCCTTTCTCTTTGTGATTTTTATAAATGACCTTGATGAGGAAGTGGAGGGATGGGTTAGTAAATTTGTTGATGACACTAAGGTTGGGGGTGTTGTGGATAGTGTGGAGGGCTGTCAGAGGTTACAGCAGGACATCAATAGGATGCAAAACTGGGTTGAGAAGTGGCAAATGGAGTTCAACTCAGATAAGTGTGAGGTGGTTCATTTTGGTAGGTCAAACGTGATGGCAGAATGTAATATCAATAGGTTGGGGTAAAAAGTTTGTATGTTTTAAACCATTAGGTGGTATAAATTTTCTTGTATCTAATCCAGAAAGGAATATCAGGAGGGCCATACTAGATAGGAATTAGCACTTAAGATTCAGGTGAATATAAACCATAATGAAATGTTAAGGTTTAATGAAGAATTGTTTGTCATAAAAGGAAATTCAGCTTCTTGGGTACAGCTTTAGAAAGGCTGATGAATTGGGAGTTCCACTGAGACCAGAGGAATCTCTTCTATTAATGAAGATGCATTAATACAAAGAAATTATATTTGTCATTTGGTCTTGTGATCTTGAGGGCTTTGGTCTTGAGGGAGTTTGAAAATCTCGTTGATTTCACTCTATAACTTCTTGAGCTACCTCATCAACAACATTTCACTCAACGCCAGCAAACCAAAAGAGTGATTATTGACTACGGGAGGAAGAAACTGGAGATCCGCGAGCAGTCCACATTAACAGAATGGCAGTGGAGAATGTTAGTAGCTTTAAATTCCTTGGCGTTAACATAGCAGAAAGTCTGTCCTGTGATGAGCATGTAGTACCAGCACAAAGAGAATACCTAAGTCAGGATGCTGTTTATTGACTATAGCTCAGCATTTAACACCATCATTTCTATGGTGCTGATCAAGAAGCTACAGAATCTGGGCCTCTGTATCTTCCTTTGCAACTGGATCCTCAACTTCCTAACCAAAAGACCACAATCTGTATGGATTGGAAATAACATCTTCACCTCACTGACAATTAACACTGGTGCTCCTCAGGAATTTTTGCTTAGCCCACTGCTCTACCTTTTCTACACCCATAACTGAGTGGCTAGACATAACCTAAGCAGCATCTGTAAATTTGCTGATGAGACAACTATTGTTGGCTGAATTTGACAAAAGGGCATACAGGAGGGAGATATACCAATTATTTGAGTGGTGTTGCAGCAAAAACCTTGTATTCAATGTCAGCAATAACAAAATGTTGATTGTGGCCTTCCAGAAGTAGTAAGGTGTCAGTACCTCTGAGGACCTAACTAGACATAACATATTGATACAGCTATACAGAAGGCAAGGCAGCATCTATATTTCATTAGAAGCTTGAAGAGATTTGATTTCTCAACCAAAGCACTCAAACTTCTGCAAATGTACCATGGAGTGTATTCTGCATTACAGTCTGGTATGGAGGGTCTACTTATAAAATCAATCAACTCTATCATCAATACCAGCCTCCCTAGAATCTAAAACATCTTTAAGGAGCAGTGCCTTAGAAAGGTGGCATCCATCATCAATGATACCCACCACCCAGGACATGTTATTTTCACACTGTTACCATTGGGAAGGAGGTACAGAAGCCTGAAGGCACACATTCAGTGATTCGGGAACAGCTTCTTCCCCTCTGCCAGCCAATTTCCGAATGGACATAGAACCTATGAACATGATTCACTACTTCTTTATTTCTGTTATTTTGCACTACTTATTTTAACTTAACTATTTAATAGACATGTATATACTTAATGTAACTCAGTTTTTTTCTCCATATTTATTTGTAATTTATTTTATTGTACAGCTGCCATGAAGTTAAAAAATTTCATGACATAAGCTGGTGACATTAAATCTGATCCTGATTCTGAAAGAAGGCATCTATTTTCTTAGAAGTTTGTGTAGATTAGGCATGTAACCAAAAACTTTGACAAAGTTGTTTAGGTGTACAGTGGAGAGTATCCTGACTGGATGCAACAGCATGGTCTAGAAATGCCAATGGCCCGGAATGGGAAGTAGTAAACACAGCCCAGTCTGTCCTCACTATTGAATACACTTACATGGAATGCTGCCACATGAAAGCAGCAACCATCATCCAGAGCTTGTATTCTTATCACTACTTTAATCATGCAGGAGGTACAGAGGCTTTAGATCCCACACCACCAGGTCAGAAACAGATTTTACCCTACAATCATCTGGTTCCTGAACCACAGAGGATAACTTTAATCACCAGAACACTGATCTGATTCCACAACCTAGAGACAAACTTTCAAGGACTCTTTACAACTCATGTTCTCAGTGTTATTTTTCTATTTGCACAGTTTGTCTTCCTTTGCACGTTGTTTGTTTGTCAGTCTATGTTTCTGTACAGTTTTTATAAATTCTGTTGTATTGCTCTTATTTTTTTGTAAAAGCCTGCAAAAAACTGAATCCCAGGTTGGCATATGGTAACATATGTACTTTGATAATAAATTTGCTTTGAACTTTGAACTTTTGAAATGCAAGTTGTACTTGAAGAACAGCAAATAGGATTTTCACTCTTGTCAAAGGCATGGAAGAGATCCATGTATAATGCTTTAGTAATACATTGTGAACAATAGAGATTGTTAGCTGAGAGGCCATGCAATCTGATGGAGTTTAATGAATGTGGAATGAAATCATCAGCACTAAAGTGATTAGGATTGGACAATAATAGAGACATTACTGATGTGAAGCAGAAACAGAGTGAAGAGACAAAGCCCCAAGGAACCCCTGAGTTAATGGGATTGGATTTAGAGGATCAGTCATCAGCCATTGCTCAGAAAGCCTGATGTGTGAGGAAAGAGATACTTTAGCTTATTTATTTTCCATACTTACGCAAATGAAGATCCTTGCTAGAACAGAGATTCAAATTACAAGTGGCTTTTTAATCTTGTGTGTGAAACATTGGAAGTCAGATGGTTAACCTTCATCTTAGGTCATAAAATACAGTTGCTTATTTTAGTTAAAAAACAATTTGATCTTTCCAAGCTGGTTAAGAATGAATGTAAACTCTACAGGCTTGCTGTAACTAGGTTCATCAGTTGCTGGGTAATGAAACCTCAACTTAATTAATTATTAGAACATTTTAATTATTCCTGAAATTTGCTTTTTCACTCTAAATTGATAAACTATTCCATAGCTGCAGCTATTCTCACCATGAAATTTTATCCATAGCATAACTATTTCTCATAGAACTGTTTCAAATCGCATGGAAATGGATTCCAGAGCACTTTTCTAAAGTGCCACATAATCCCAAAATCAATTTTACCTAGAGTAAGTAATGCATAAAATTATTTATCAGTAAATTATTTCTTTATAATTAAGCATGTTACCTGGCCCAAATGAAAATGTTGTCCTAACCGTGCTGGAGCTGAGTACATCATACACATGACACTCAAAGAGCTCAGCAGGTCAGGCAGCATCTGTGGAAAAGAACCCTCCATGGTGTTCCCTCAAAGATGGTGCCTAATCTGCCGCATTCCTCCAGTGCTCAGTGTGTGTTGCTTCAGCTATCCACTATCTTTGTTGTGTTTGCTGATCTGATGAGACTCTGGGCCCGGAGATAGTGTAAAGCTGGGACACAGAATAAACCTTTATTCAACAAACCACACTCCACAACTACTTAAGGCCCAAAGAGCATTCAAGATGCTGTCAGGAGCAACAGAAAATCAGAGAAAGTCAGCCTGGAATTGGTTGACAGATGACCAATAGGTATTATTTGCATTTGATTTATTGTAATACCTCCCTCTTGAAAATGATTGCATATAGGATTTGAGCCGATGGTGGATTTGGATTGGGACAACTAGGTTGCACTGGCAATCAATCCATTTTCATGGTCACAGGCTGTCACGTTCTCAACAGAATGTTATTTGCACCGGGTTGGTTCAGTTGGACTGTGGATGATACGGGGGTGAGTGGATGTGGAGAATCCCATCCTCACTGCCAAGTGTTCAGTTTGTCCATTTATAACAACTGATGAGATTCTTTTTTTTTAACTTTTTTATTGCATTTTTAAATGACTACAAAGTATGAAAAAACAATGTATATAACCCTTACCCCCTCCCCTTAACCCCTCCCCCCTAACTGCCCTATAGAAAAAAAAAAGAAAGAAAGAAAGAATGCCTGGTTGTTGGAAGATCTCCACATGCTCCATGGAATTCGTATATTACACCACAAAAAATAAAAAAATTAAATCCAAATTTATCGGATCAGTGTTTCCGATGTAACCAGGAAACTGGTACTTTTTTACATTCGACATGGTCTTGCTCTAAAATTCAACCTTTTTGGACAAATTTAAGACTTTTACTGGAACAAATTACAGGAACACAATTTCCTCATAATCCAATATTATTTTTACTAGGTGATATTGAAGGGATAAAACCGAAACTCAAACTAAATAAGTATCAGAAAGAATTTATAAAAACTGATGAGGTTCTAAGCCTGGAGAAAGAATGAAGCTGGATCATGGAATAAGCCTTTATTCAGCAAAACCACTCAACCCAAATCAACAGTGCAACGAGAGCATGGCCATTTAAAGGTCCCAAAGAACATCCAAGATGTTGTCTGGAACAATGACCAATCAGAGAAAATTAACTTGGGATTGGTTGACAGCCAACCAATAGACATTGATTGCTTTCAGCTCTCTGTACAATCTACTGTCTGTGTTGTGTCTGTAACTTGGGAATTATTTATAACTAAACCAGACTAAATGTTACTATTTACGACATCATACCTTTTTTTTCAGGGAAGCTCCACATACCACTCTTTCATTTGACAATAACGTGGAAGAGTTTCAATTTCTTAGCAGTATTTCACAGTACTCCCTCAGTGGTCTCTGGGATCTGTTGGATTTTACTTTGATGTCCTTGAAGCTTCCCAAGAAGTTCTTGATGAGAATGGGCAGAGTTCAGACTGCTGCAAACTGAAATTGCTGCCAGGATGGATGGCTATGTAGTGCAGATAAGTATGTCGCTGAGGAAGTGAATTAGTGCCCTAATGAGAAAGGACATCGGTTTCTTGAATCTGTACAACACATGCCATGTCAGAGGTCTGAGGAGGCAATAGTCAGATAATTTGTTGCCACCTAACTTGCATTCACGTTGATTGAAACTCCAGATCCAGAGCTCACTCATCAGTGTTTGGTCCCTGCTCTCTTTACTCTTCTCAAAGGTAGCTCACAGCACAACCTGAGCAGTACTCCATTCATGGTGAAGAGAAGCGTAAGCAGGGTATGTTTAGTGAACGATGGTGACACAGTCTCTGCTGCTGCAGAAACATCTGGGTTCTTGTAAGCTAGTTTCTTTCTTTTGGAGAACAGTCTTGTTGTGGATAGGAATGTTGTAGATGGATAAAGGCCAAATGAGAATTCTTTGGTGGGCACAGTGGTCAGTATGGATGAATTAGGCCAAATGACCTGCTTCCATGCTGTAGGACTACATGACTCTGTGACTGCGTGATATTTCTCTGCTCAAGCCGGAGACAGATCCATCACTCTGACTGTTGAGAGTCACCAATGAGAGCCATAAGCTGCTGATAGATAACCTTCCCCTGCCTAACGAGACCAGCAGTCTGTTCCTTTTTGCAGCTCCATCAGAATACTATTTTCTAATGAGGAGATCAAACTACTCCCTGATGGCATAAACCTTTTCTTTAGAGCTTCACCTTGCTCTGGTGTGTCACCTTCCATCTGAGCTTACATGGAAGCATCAAACCCCTCTGGGCTCTCTGACTGTGTCACCTAGATGCTGTGTGACAAGATTATCATTAGCGCCTTTCAGAGAAATGTGGATGCCCTCCCGTGTGGAGCTCAATGTCTCCTAGCTCTACCCATCCTTCTTTGTGAACACAAGGATGGATTCCTCCACACTTGCTCTCACCTTGTGCTTTCAACTGGGTAGGCCCGACAATGTCATGCATGTGCTGCACTTATATCAGCCTGGTCATAAAAAACCTCCTTACTTAAACCCTCTGAGGCAGTACACATGCAAGGCCATTCTTTCCAATGTCTCCCTACACCGGGTGTTAGACTGAAGCCGGTGTTACACCAGTCTGTCAGGGGTAACTTCAGCTCATTGACGTATAATCTCTGAAATGATGCTGTGGGCTAACAGAGAAAATGAGCCTATGGTGGTGTTAATCATCATCATCCACCTTCTTCTTTCTTTTAGACTGTTTCCTCACGGTTGATGGCTGGAATATGCTGCCGGGCAAAGTGATGGAAATGGATAATGGAAACAGTGTTTAAGAGGCATCTAAGCAGATGCACAAGCACCCATGGAATTCAGGAATAATCTGTAGGTCACATGTGAACAGCTATGTAGTTTAAATTGGCATCATGGTTGGGACAGACATTGAGAGCCAAAAAGCCATGTCTTGTACTGTACTCAATGCTCTATGTTCAGTGGGGGCGGGGAGAAATGTACACCTCTCCTGCAGTGATAAAATGCAAGAAATTTTCCCCTATAATTTGTTCCCCAGACATCTTTCTGGTGTCACAGTAGCTCATGTGCAGTAGAAAGTGTTTGCATTTCCCAAATTAAACCAGACATAATGATAGAATAATAAAGCTCAGAAATAGGCCTTCCGGATAACTTGTCCATGACAGCCATAGAGCTCACCAGCTGAGTGCTATTTGCCTGCATTTGGCTCTAAGCCCCTCCTATTGATGCACTTGTTGAAATGTCTGTTAAATGTTGTCATTGTACCTGTCTCAGCCACTCTCTAGAGCTAATTCCATATACTCACCCCCTTCTCTGTGAAGAAGTTGTTCTAAGGTCTCTTTTAAATCTTTCACCTCTCAGCTTAAAGCTATGCCTCTAAAGTGATGGAGCAATATTAGTGAGCATACTTAGCAGATTATGTTTAGTTTTCCCTCTGAAAATGTTTTGTGCCTTGCTGGTCAATCAGATTAATTGTTTTTTTTCTACCATGGTGAAACACAGGCCCCTTCTCTTTTTCATTATCCTTTTTGTAGAGTGTGATATTTGCATGCAGAGTGGGTGTTTGTGTGTGTATCTGCAAATGAGAAGCAGCGCACACTTCACTATATAAGTTATGAGTTCATAGGTTTCCTGAGGACATTGCTCCTTGGTTTGGCTTTCTAATCATAGAAAAGATAACTGGAGATAACTACAACCACCTTGTGGGAGGCTCTTCATATGGATGCTCAAGTCCCCAAAGGATTCCCTTCGGCTGAATCCGGGACTTTATTCCCACTTCCTTGAAGTCTCTCCTCCTTTGCCTCCACAGAGTGTTCTGCTGTAAGCATCATGATTGCTGGATAATGCAATGAAGCAGTAGCACTGAATTAAGCCTTGTCTCATAAGGAACTTCCCAGGTCCATGATTAACACCTCTATGGTGTCAGCCACCCACCTGTTTAGAAAAGACTTTCTTTTTGTTGTTCAATTTGTGGTGATTATTTTTTATTTGCGAGGATATATCATTGGAACTAAATGCAATAATTTGCACTCAATATCAGACCAAGGAATTGATTGTGGACTTCAGGAAGGGGACATCGAGGAAACACACACCAGTCCTCATCAAGGGATCAGCAGTGGAGTGGGTGAACAGTTTCAGGTTCCTGAGCGTCAACATAACTAAAGATCCAGGCATAGCAATTTCAAAGAAGGCATGACTTTGACTATACTTTATTAGGAGTTTCAGGAGAATTGGGAGCGGTCGTTAAAGACAATCAAAAATTTCTACCGATACACTATGGAGAGCATTCTAACTAGTTGCATCACCATCAGATATGGAGGGGCCACTGCACGGGACTGGAAAAAGCTGCAGAAGGTTGTAAATTTATGCCAGCTCCACCTTGGGCACTAGCTTCCACAGCACTGAGGACACCTCCCAAATGTGATGCCTCAAATAGGCAGCACCCATCATGAAGGACCTCCATCACACAGGACATGCCCTCTTCTCATTGTTATCATCAAGAAGGATTTACAGGAGCTTGAAGACACACCATAATGTGTCAGGAACAGCTTCCACCCCTCTGCCATCAGAATTCTGAATGGAATATGAACCCACATACACTAACCATAATTTATACTTTTTATTATGTGTTGCAATGTACTGCTGCAAAACAACAAATTTCACAATGCCACCAGAGATATTAAACCTGATTCTGATTCTGTTCTGCAATAATGTTTCAGCACACTAAAAATAAGTGAAAAATAATTTCTAGTCTAACGTCATTACTGCAGGTGAAGGAACCAGATGTCTTGCAAAACATCTTCAACTGACTTTTAACTGCAGAGCAGTGTCATTCTTCCACCATAATCATTTTCTCCCTCCGCCCAGTGTGGCAAGCTGACAGTAATGGGTACTATGTATGAAATGTGACACAACTCGCAAGCATCTCGCAAAGCCACCTCCACCAACTGAACCAACAAAGGGAAGAGTCACATGGCAAAGTCACTACCTGATGATTACTCTCCAATATACCCACCATTCTGACTTGGAAAATATATCACTGTTCCTTCATCAGCACTGGACCTAATACCAGAACTATCTATGCAAGTGTTGCTGTGGGAGCCTGTTCACAAGAACTGCAAAATTTTAAGAAAGCAGTTCCCCTGCATCATCTCAAACATTACCAAGAATGTTCAATATATGAATGTGCACATTACCAATGTAAAATTAAGATTTTTTTTCTGACATTTTGTCTCTTTTTTAACTCCCAATTCTTTTCTAATGTATAATATTTCCATTTTTTTCACCATTTTATGTTTGGTTATTTTGACAGCTTTGATCATCTGCTCTCCTCATGCAGCTATACCTGAAGCCAGAAACACAAACTGTGAAGTGTGTGATTAATTGTAATAAATTATACAGACTTTCTATGCGTCTGACCTGGATAATCTACATATTTTAAATTAATGATAATTATATTTGCTGTTGGCTATGCTGTAAAATTGATGTCATCCTTGCCCTTATTGTGACATGGTATATGAAGTAGGAACCTTAAAATTGCGGAAAAGTAAAGTTTTCACTTTTGATTGTTAAGAAAACATGAACTTCACTCCTCCTGCATCTTCGATAAATTCTCTGCAAGCATTTGTTTTAAACTGGTCAATATATTTGATTTTCTTCTCTCCAGAACATGAAGAATCAGTGTTTGGCTAGATGCAAGTTAATGGAAAATAGCGGAGACCCACATGGTAAGGTCTCCTCTGATTTCCAAGTTTCCAATGTTTACTGGGCTGAATCACATGACACAAGTGGGCCTGAGCTGTGGTAGAATTGTTCAATGTAAGCAGCTTTGTGTAGTGGGTGGGGGTGGGTTCTCATCCTTCGTGGTAGCATTGGTTCTGAGTCCTGGGACAGGATCACCCGTTGAACCCTGGGAGTCCTTGGATTCTTAGTGATGATGAGTTTAGTGTTTATACCCTGAAGTTCATCAGCTAAGTTTTATCTTTTAAGGCCCCTGTGGCTTAAGGAATTGGAAGCCATTGGGCTCATGATTAGGATCAAAAGCTAAGAGGCACTAATTTTGGAAAGTTGCCTGGCATAGCCTCAGACATACAAAGTAAAATGACATCCTGCTGATTAGTGGAGTTGCCAGACGGTGACTGATACTCTACCAGAGGTAATGACATATACCCACACACAGTTTTTTTTTATTTCCAGGCTCTGCCATTGACATAAGGGTGATATTAATGCCTGATGAAGATAAGCAGATAGGGCAGGTCACAAATTCTATTAACATGTAGTGTCAGGGCTGTTACTTTAGAGCTTATCAGGTGAAATCAAGTTTGTGGGTTCATTGAGCGGGGGCAGAAGTCACTCATCAAGTAGGTTAACTATTTATATGACAAGACAGACACTAAACATTCAGAAAGCCTTTCAAGTTACAAATGCTCTAGGATGCTATAATTGCTGGAAACGTACATAATTCACAACAGCCGACATTGGGTTAAGGTTCACTTTAAGAGGCTGGTCTGTTGTGATGATGTAATTACATGAAGTTCTGTTACTGCATGACATGTTCAGTTTTTAGAGTACAGTAAATGAGTTGTTACAATTTTTCTTAAAAAGAAAACGACTCAAGTCGTTTTATTTGTGAAAACCTACATTGGTGACCCCAATGCTCTCAGATGATTCCAGAATTATTGAACATGTAGACCATGGCAGTTGATTTGAAGCTGATGGAATTTTGGGAGCAAAATGCTATTGTTTGGTTTGTACATCCAAGGCCCAATTCGCACTATGAGAAATCACCGCCAATGACAACTTTTTTTAATGTTGTAGCCTCGCTCAGCAACTCCGTGGCTGTGAGAGCGGTGAGTCTACTAGAACATCTGCCTGAACACAATAAGTCCCAATCTCTGAAAAGTCTCATTTTACTGTCTTTAGGACTGTTGGAGCCTGAGCGCTTTGCCTGGCCTCACCAATGCTAAGTCTTCGGAGCTAATGGACACATGCTGGCTCTCCTGGGAAATTACCATCCTGTTTTATTTCTAAAGAACTCTTCATGCAGAGGCCCCATATATCCCTGAAGGACTATAGGGAGCTTACTAAAATGGCTAATTGTCTTCACTCCTTCCTTCCCTGCCTCAATATGCACTGTCAGCAAGGGCTTCAACATAAGCACACGAAACAGACTACTGACGAATGCTGAGAAACAGGCTACTCCAGGTCTGTGTTTTTGGTACAAGTGTGAGGAAGGGCTGACTGCCTTGCAGCTTCAACGGTGTCAGCCCATTGGGATGTCAGAGGTCTGTGAACACCGTAGGTGCCCGTGACACCTACTGATCATTACGGACACTTCAGGGTGACACGCATGCTGCCAGCATCGCCTATCAATGTGAAGGCAAAGAGCAATGAAACCTTGCTGGAGGACACCAATAGCAGCAGGATCCAGACGTAAGGGATGCACCGAATAATACTACGCTGGGCAATGTTACACATGGGACTTTGTCCTGGCCAAAGTGGCTAGACCTCTGCTCGGTGCAGATCCCTGTGTGCCCAAGGACTGTTAGTCAATCTTAAGTACTGCCAGCTTGTGGATGTCATGGACTTTGAGTCATTACCCTTCTTCCCCAGTAAGTCCCCCACATTAATTCTGTCAAGTGCAAGCACCACCACCTGTGGGTTTACTCGACTTTTGTGTGAATTCCCATACCTCACCAAACCCACATTCTCCACTACAGTCACAAAACATGTGGTCGAGCACCATATTTCCACAGCTGGCCTGCCCGTCCATGCCTGCAAGCAGAGACTGGATCCAGAAAAGCTCGTAACTGAGAAAGCTGAGTTTGGAACGTGGAAAGACTTGCCCTTGCACGTTGGTCAAATAGCCTCTGGGCTTTGCCCCTGCATATGGTCCCTAAGTCCGATGGTGGTTGCCACCCGTATGGCGATTACCAACACCTTAATGAGCTCACCACCCCCTGGTTGTTATGCAGTCCCACAATTTCTAAACTTTACAACACATTTAGCTGGGAAGTTTATTTTTTCCCAAGTTGATCTAGTTAGAGTCTACCATCAGCATCCAGTGTGCTGGAGGACATTCCCAAAATGGCTTTTATAATCCTGTTTGGCCTCTTTGAGCTTCTGCACGTGCCATGTGGGCTGAAAAATGCAGCACAGACTTACCAATGGCTGATGGATTCTGGATTAAAAGATTTAGATTTTCCTTCTCTTTACCTGGATGATATACTTGTTGCCTGTGCATCGAAATTTGAAAACGTACCTAATCTCGGCACACTTTTGGAGCATTTAACCGTACTTACTAACCTTGCTAAATGCCTGTCAACCACTGTCTTTCTCAGCATTGCATCTCCACCGAAGGTGCAAAACCCCTCCCATTGAAAATAGTCGCTGATATGGATTTCCCACCGCCCCGCCCTGCACTACTGAAAACTACAGGGGTTTTTAGGCATGGTGAATTTCTATCACTGCCTCATTCTGCAAGCTGCCGACCTTATGCCCTCCCATATAGTGTGCTTAAAGGCAACACGTCTAATCAAGTGCTTGATTGGTCAGCACACATGACCAGGGCATTTGATGATACTGTGGTAAACTTTGTATACCTGTCTGGACACACCCCTCTGCTGACTGCTCCTGTGGCTCCTCCCACAGACCCCTGTATGAAGGTGATTGGAGGCATTGCTCCTCCCTCAGTCTCCAAGATGTCCTGGTCCCTTTTGCTGCTAATAAAAGTCTATCGTTCACCTCTCATCTCTGAGTGTTACTGATGGTGCATCAATTTTATTAGCAGCAGTTTTAAAACATGGAGAGCATTTTATGACCAGGCCAATTGGATCTCGACCCACAATCCCAGGAAGTCGGCGATGCTTTCAAACTCTGGCTAGCATGCTTCAAATCATACCTGGAGGAGATTCATGTGATTAACCCTGCCATGATGCACAGGGTTCTCCTCACCAGAGTCAGTGCTAGGGTCTACTCCATGATCAGGGACCAACTGAGCTATCAAGGTGCAATGGACACCCTCAAAAGACAGTAACTGCGGCCGGTGAACACCGTCTACGCAAGACATCGCTTAGCGACATGGCGGTAGCGGGCTGGAAAGTCGAGCGCTGAGTTTGTCCGGGCCCTACAGACACTCGTGCAGGCCTGTGACTGCAGGGGTCTGACTGCGGAACAACATGTGGAGCTCCTGGTAAGAGACGCCTTCGTTACAGGGATCAGGTCAGTGAACGTGCGCCAGCGGCTGCTGGAACACGCTGATCTTACCTTACATTTGGTGACCGAGCTGGCCGACACACTGGAAGCCGCTCTGCACGATGCTGATGCTGTCCAGGCGCGCGATCTCCCGCCGACCCGGTGGACGCTGCAGACCCCGCAACTCGCCGGCAAATCGACCTCGGCTCCTGCCAGCCGCAAGTCCATGAAGTCCCCGCAACCCGCCGGCAAGTTGACCACGGCTGCTGCTAGTCGCAAGTCCACGCAGTGTTACTTCTGCGGACTTGAAAAGCACCCTGGAAAACGCTGCCTGGCCCGAGAAGCTATCTGCTTCAGCTGCGGCAAGAAGGGCCACTTCACCCAGGCCTGTAAGTCCAAACCACAAGCGGGGTCGAGCAACACCGCATGCGAGGCATGGGGGTTGCCATCTTGGTCGCCGCCATCTTGCCTGCCTGCCTGCCTCATGAGAGGCATGGGGCGGCCATCTTTGTCGGAGCCACCTTGCCCTGCCTCCGACCCATGGGTGCTTACCGGGCACCAAGATGGCGATTCAACTCTGGCCTCCATGACCCTCGACCAAAGTGCTCCACACCAACTCGCAAGGTCAATGATAGACATCCTGGTGGAGGGGCACAGGACTAGCTGCCTGTTTGACACAGGCAGCACTGAGAGTTTTATTCACCCGGACACAGTGCAACGCTGCGGACTTGTGACACGGCCGGTAAGCCAGAGGGTCACCATGGCTTCTGGGTCGCATTCCACAGACATTCGGGGGGGGGGTGTTGTGTAGCGACACTGGTGGTGCAGGGCACAGAATATCGGGACTTTGCGTTACTGGTCATGCCTCAATTGTGTGCCCCTGTGCTATTGGGGCTTGACTTCCAGAGCCACCTGAAAAGTGCGACAATGGAGAATGACGGGCCCCTCCCACCAATCACTGTCAGAAATCCTCAGTTTTGTGGGACTTCGTCATATACCCCGCTACTGACCACACACACACACCGACCCGCACATCCCACACAGCACCATGCCAACGGCCGCGCTACTGACACCACTTGCAGCCTCTCCACTCTCAAGATCCCTCCCCCACCGCTGTTCGCCAACCTGACCCCCGACTGTAAACCTGTGGCAACTAAAAGCAGGAGGTACAGCGTGGGGGACAGGGCCTTCATTCATTCAGTTGGAGGTGCAGAGGCTGCTCGGGGAGGGGATCATTGAGCCAAGCACGTCCTTGGAGGGCCCAAGTGGTTGTTGTTCGGACCGGGCAGAAAAATAGGATGGTCGTGGACTATAGCCAGACTATCAATAGGTTCACACAGATTGATGCGTGCCCCCTACCCCGCATCGCGGATATGGTCAACCAGATAGCTCAGTACAAGGTGTACTCGACCATAGACCAGAATCCACCCGGAGGACCGCCCCTACACCGCCTTTGAGGCGGGTGGCAGGCTCTATCACTTCCTGCGCGTCCCCTTCGGTGTCACAAATGGTGTCTCTGTCTTCCAGAGGGAAATGGACCAGATAGATAGATAGATAGATACTTTATTCATCCCCAAGGGGAAATTCAACATTTTTCCAGTGTCCCATACACTTATTGTAGCAAAACTAATTACATACAGTATTTAACTCAGTATAAATATGATATGCATCTAAAATCACCCTCCCAAAACGCATTAATAAATAGCTTTTAAAAAGTTCTTAAATAGTTTACTAAAGTGCATTGAGTGGTAACTTAAGCTCAGTCCTAACCCCGGCACTTTAACATGTCTTGCTCCTGGTGGTTGAATTGTAGAGCCGAATGGCATTGGGGAGTAATGATCTCTTCATCCTGTCTGAGGAGCATTGCATTGACAGCAACCTGCCGCTGAAGCTGCTTCTCTGTCTCTGGATGGTGCTGTGCAGAGGATGTTCAGGGTTTTCCATGATTGACCGTAGTCTACTCAGCGCCCTCTGCTCTGCCACCGATGTCATACTCTCCAGTTCTGTGCCCACGACAGAGCCTGCCTTCCTTACCAGCTTATTAAGACGTGAGGCGTCCCTCTTCTTAATGCTGCCTGCCCAGCACGCCACCACAAAGAAGAGGGCGCTCTCCACAACTGGACGGCCACGTTCCCATATCTGGATAACATCACCATCTGCGGTCATGACTGGCACAAGCACGACACCAACCTCCAACGATTTTTCCAAGTGGCCAAAGCTCTTAACCTTACCTATAACAGGGACAAGTGTGTGTTCGGAACCACCCGACTTGCTATCCTTGGGTATGTCGTGGAGAAGGGAGTCATTGGCCCTGACACCTACCGTATGCGTCCCCCCTGTTGGAACTCCCTCTTCCCACCACTCTCAAAGCCCTCAGATGGTGCCTGGGCATCTTTTCCTATTATGCCCAATAGGTCCCTCACTACGCAGACTAGGCCTGCCCCCTGGTCAAGTCCACCACATTTCCCCTCTCAGCCAAGGCCTGCGTGGCCTTCTGCTGTATTAAACGGGACATTGCCAAAGCAACGATGCATGTGCTGGACAAGACCATTCCCTTCCAAGTAGAGAGTGATGCCTCCGACTTCACGCTGGCTGCTACCCTCAATCAGGCAGGAAGGCCGGTAGCATTCTTCTCTCGTACCCTTCAAGGCCCTGAAATTTGGCACTCCGCGGTGGAGAAAGAAGCCCAGGCCACAGTGGAAGCTATTAGGCACTGGAGGTACTATCTCGCTGGCAAAAGTTTCACCTTGCTGACTGACCAGCGCTCAGTTGCGTTCATGTTTAGCAACCAACAGCGGGGCAAAATCAAAAATGATAAAATTTTCAGGTGGAGAATAGAACTCTCAACCTATAACTATGACATCCTGTACCAGCCTGGAAAGCTCAATGAGCCCCCTATCCCGGGGAGCGTGTGCCAGCACGCAGCTCGACAGGCTATACGTCCTCCATGCAGATCTTTGCCACCCGGGGGTCACCCGACTTTACCATTTTGTGAAAGCCCGGAACCTGCCGTACTCCCTTGAGGTCATCAGGACGATGACCAGGGACTGCCAAGTCTGCGCTGAGTGCAAACCACACTTCTACCATCCTGAAAAGGCACAACTTATCAAGGCCACCCGCCCCTTTGAGCAACTGAGTGTCGACTTTAAGGGCCCCCTTCCCTCCACCGACCGCAATGTCTACTTTCTCAACATAATCGACGAGTAATCGCGGTTCCCCTTTGCCATCCCCTACCCCAATTCCACTGCCACGTCCATCATAAAAGCCCTGCGCCAGCTCTTCACTCTGTTCGGATATCCCTGCTATATCCACAGTGATAGAGGGTCCTCCTTTATGAGTGACGAGCTGCGCCAGTACCTGCTGGCCAGGAGTATTGCTACTAGTAGGACCATGAGCTATAATCCCTGGGGGAATGGACAGGTGGAGAGGGAGAATGCCACAGTGTGGAAGGCCACACTCTTAGCCCTTAGGTCAAAGGGATTGCCGGTCTCTCGCTGGCAGGAGGTCCTCCCTGAGGTGCTCCACTCCATCCACTCCCTGTTACGCACGTCCACCAATGCCACCCCTCATGAGTGACTCTTTTCTTTTCCCAAGAAGTCTGCCAATGGGACCACCCTACCGGCTTGGCTGACGTCCCCAGGGCCAGTGCTGCTCCAGAAACATGCGAGGAGCAATAAATACTCCCCAATGGTCGAGAGGGTTCACCTACTTCGTGTGAACCCCCAGTATGCCTACGTGGTCTTACCTGATGGGCGGGAGGACACGGTCTCCGTCTGCGACCTGGCACCCACAGGAGCACCAGACCCCTACCCCAAACACTCCATGGTGACTATGAACCCCATACCCACTGATGTATATACCCACGAGACACCGGGCACGCCAAGCCCTACACAGACTCCTCACGACACTCCCATACTGGGCGCAACGCACATGCATGAGGGATTACTGACGTCTAACGGGCTGGCACCTCAAGTCAGGCCGGAGCCAGCACAACCACCAATACCGGTACAATCACCACCGGTGCTACGTAGATCGCAGCGACAGACTCGACCACCTGATAGACTTAACCTGTAAATATACTTGTAAGAAACTTCGCCCCATGGGGACTCTCTTTTAAAACGGGGGGGGGGGGGTGTGAATGTGGTAAACTTTGTATACCTATCTGAACACACCGCTCTGCTGACTGCTCCTGTGGCTCCTCCCACAGACCCCTGTATTAAGGCGATTGGGGCACTGCTCCTCCTTCAGTCTCCAAGATGTCCTGGTCCCTTTTGCTGCTAATAAAAGCCTATCGTTCACCTCACATCTCCGAGAGTTATTGATGGTACATCAGATGCCAAGGGAGCGCTTTCTAACATGACCCTCCTGGCTCATCTGCACTCCATTGGACCCATAGCCTTTACTACTGACACTTCAGACTATGCAGTGGGTCCTGTGTACGAGCAGTTGGTCGGAGGCACGTGGCAGCCGCTCACCATTCCCCCCAAAAGGAAGTACGGCATGTCTGACTGGGAGTTTCTCAGTCTCTATCTGGCTATCCAGCATTTTCATTTTCTTCTAGATGGTTATACTTTCACAGTGTTTGTTGATTACGAATCCCTCCTGCAACAAAGGCCAAGTTATCAGACCCTTGATCTGCATACCAGCAAAGCCCCCTGGCCTACATATCTGAGTTCACAGCTTATGTTGAACATATCAAGGGGGAAAATATTGCCTTGGCTGATTGCCTCTCATAGCCAGCCGTTGAGGCCATACGTATAAGGGTTGACTATGGCAACATGGCAGTTGATCAAGCTGCTGACCCAGAGGTCCAGGCTCACTGAACAGCAGTTATGGGCCTGCGGTTGGCTGACCTTCAGTTCGGGGAAACTGGGATTTCTTTCCTGTGCAATATCTCAAGTGGTTGCCCTTGCCCCATTAGAAGCCGGAGGTAGACAGCTTTTGACTCCATACATGGCCTGTCACATCCGGGCTGGAAGGCCTCAAAGAAACTGGCTGCACTAAATATTGTGTGGCACAGCCTTGGAAAGGATGTACAGGATTGAAGTGCAGCCTGTGTTGAGTGCCAGTGGGCATAATTTAACCGTCATGTTCAGTCACCATTGGCAGGTTTTTAGGTCCCTGAACAAGAGTTTGACCATGTCAGTTTTGTCCTCTTCCCACCTCCTTCCCCACCCCTGCGTTTTCATGCACCTCCTTACCATGGTGGACTGTACATCCAGGTCGCCAGAAGATCAAGAATTTCTGACCTGTTGGACAAGCTGAAGGGCTGAGGCTCCTCCAGCACCCTCTCTTGGATCCCACTACCTACTTTACTCACAGTCACACCCTCTTGTCCCTGACCACAGACTGAATTTGAGGCAGCTAATCGAATGAGTGTGACTACCTCCTGAAACAGAGAATCCAGGTAACTCTGCCCCTTCCTGATGTAACACAGTGTTTGAAGCTCAGCTTCCAGGTCATCAACTTTGAGCCTGAGTTCCTCGAGCAGCCAAAACTTGCTGCAGATGTGGTCACCAAGAACCACCACGGGTCCACCAGCTCACACGTCATGCAGCTATAGCACATCACCTGATCCTGCAACTTCCTTACATCATTTAATTCGGTATAGTTTGGTGACTTTTTATTCAACCACTACAAAAGTTTTACCAGCTACTCGACTGTGCCTCCTCACTGAAGCCTGTTTGAACAAAGTTGGCAAACTCCGCGCTCTCCACCAGTAAGCTGTATCACAAAGGGATTTTTAGTCCCTCCCCGTTAGGCCTAAAACTTCACCACTATTCTAATTATTTGTTCACTTTTTACTTTGAAAAACATGCTAAGCACCTCTGTTACCACTAGCACTATCAAACTGCTCATGCAAAGGTGAAAAAAACAGCCACCCAAAACAAGGGATAGGCTGAAAATAAATTCCTTTGCAGCCCCTGAAAGCCAACCAAACACAAGCTATATAAACCATCACTTCCAAAATTTAAAATAGAACAAATGACTGCCACAGGCCAAACCAACCAAACCTCGTTCTCATACTCACTCACTCTCACACTCTCCCAAACAGCACGCACAGTCAGATCAGAGTTTACTACACCGGCACCAGCTCAACCCAGAAAGGATTTTGCAAGAGCTTTTTGGTGGTTTTACAGACTCAGCATTCACAATTAAAACATAAATTGATTATGTTATACAAAATTGTACAAGAAAATACAGAAGAAGAAAAAAACACATAAAGTCCTCTGTAGTGCAAAGTTGTCAAAGTGATCATAGTAACACACACAAAATGCTGAAGGAACTCAACAGGCCAGGCATGCTGCCTATGGAAAAGAGTAAAGACTCAACATTTTGGGCCGAAACCCTTCATCAGAACTCCAGGAGAGAAATGAGAGCATAAGCTACCACAAGGAAAATCTTAGAGATGAGTTACGGATTAGATTGTAGTCATTAGATTTGGGTGTCAGTTACACTACATTACACTACACGCATGCATCATCCATTTCTCTCCAATCCAATTATCCAGCCCTCTGTGCAGAAGATTAGTGGATATTAAAGAGGGTAATGGAGGGTAGAGAAGATTGGATGATTACAAAGTATTGGTTAAAAATTCCTCCCTGTGCCTTGTTTGGTGCATTGGGCAGCAATTTTGCCATGCCTTTAGCATTTATCTGTTTTACAAGGCTGAATTGCTAGCTCAACACTCAACCCAGCAAGGAAGAAGCCGGCCAGATTCGAACCTGGGACCACTTTTCTGAAGTCTGGCTGTGGAGGCTACTAAGTATTGGTGAGTGCTACCTACCCACTATACAAACACTGCCACCTTCCCGATGTGCAAATTTGTCCTTCTCCTTCTGGCCAGTTGAGATTCTCATGTTCTATGTCAAGCATCTGTCTAAATGCCTTTTAAATGTAATGATTGTCTCTGATTATACTATCTCTTCTGGCAATGCTTTCTCAATATCAAACATTCTCTGAATAAAAATAATTTTCCCCTTAGATTCCTATTCAAAGTACTTTGCCTCATCTTAAACTTATGGTCTCTTGTTTTCCCCACAATTTGCCACAAAGATGGATTATTTGTCACGTGAACCTTGTGTGCTCAGCTTTCAGGCTTGTGGGAATAAAGAGTGTCCGAAGCTGTCTCATTAAATTAAACAACTTTAATATGGAAGGATTGGGGATGTACTGGTGTTCTGAACCGTAATTAGAGCAAGAATTAATTTTGCCTCTTGGGGAAATTACTTATATATTTAAAACAGAAAGAAAATTGAAAAGGTAGTAGATTTGAACATCAGATCTTTACTTCTTAAGAGCAGAGAATGGGATATTTTCCAACATTATTTAAATTAAAATTCTAAATTTGTGGACATCTATTGAAATCAAGATTCATTTTAATCCATGCAAGCAAAAGATGTTCATTTTAAAAAGATATCAAAAAGATGCATTTTAGAAATGGACATGATATATATGATTGTAAAATTATAGTGGATTATCTAACGCTGTCGAGTCTATGGAAAATGAGGCTTGCTGGGGAAATGAAGGCCTTTATCAATGAAACGAGATTGCCGAACAGCACAAAGCGCTGCAGCTGTGAGCAGAAATCTATGCTTTTTACTGCCTCTGCAACAGATAGATCCAGGTTATGTTACATGGGCTAAATGGAAATGTGTTTAGCTGTTTCTTTCAGCAATTATGAGATTGAGAAAAGAGAAAAAAAATAGCATAAAGGCCATGTTTCCTATTCCTCTTGATCTAGGACTCATCTCATCACTTGAAAAGGCCCATTAAACTTCCTTTGAAAAAGACCCCATGCTGTATATGTGCAAGGGTTCCATCAATGATGTTCTATCATGCAGAAAAGAGCTGGCTTTGTATACTTAAACATGTACAAAAAGATTTGAGTCTGTTAGCCTCTGTCATTTCAGTCCCCATGGAGAAAAAGAACTGTGCAGCAGATTAGTGGGTGGTAGAATGGGTTATGGAGGGTAGAAAGGATTGGATTATTACGAAGTTTCAGTGGTAGGGAATCACAGGATTTAAAGATAGCATCAAGGAATGGATAGAGTTGTAGCACACTTGAAGGTAATTGTTGGAAAAGATTGAACAGGGGAGAATGTTCAAGTGGGTTGTTTCAGAGCAGACTTGGGATTTGAGAGACGATTATGAAAGGGCAGGAATCCAGGTAGATAAAATAGAATATTAAGGCATCTGTGAATGCTAACAGGTAGACAGGAGAAATGTAAATGTTCTCCAAGAAAACCATTTCAAGGAGAATTGATCTGGCAGAAGAAAGAAGGCACAGACTCTCAGCAACAGAGCAAAAAAGATGAATGTTGGGCAACTCTCACTCCTGCATTTAGGGTCTGCTCCTTTCAGTCCTCAACATTGAATATTTATCTTCACAGATGCAGATATCATTAGCAAGGCCACCTAAATGCTCCTACGAAAGTGGTACTGGGTCATACACATCAACAGGTGGAGTCTTTGTAAAGCTGTTCCCAAAATATTCATGGGTTTGGGAATTTTGAGATTTAGACTCAATTAATAATGAATGAATAGAAATGTATTTCTAAGGTACTTGACTTGGAGCGGTAGTGGTGCTCCCATGCATCCACCGTTATTGTCCTTCTTGGTTATAGATTTTGTGGGCTTGAGAGAGGTGGTTGGAAAAGCCTTGGTGTGTATTTTGTAAATGGTGCCTGCAACAAACATGGGGCACTGGTGGTGCGTGCAGATTTTTTTTATAAGCCCAGTGAGTTTCATTTCACTTGACTTCACTCCACCTGCCCAGTCACCTCTGTATGCATGGAAGACCAGTAATAAAATCCAGTTTATTTCTAATGTACTAATATCACCTTACACTTTGTGTTCAAGCTATTGATAACATCCATTGGCACAGTGCACACCTGCACCATTTAAAAGATTTTCAATGACTCCTGACAAGTCACATCCCAAAACCACAGGATCTTCAGCACTCTGATTTTCCAAATGTTTCAGATTAAAAGAGTGTCTAGTCCTGTAGTAATACTGCTATGTACAAAGACATCTCCTTTCATGACTGCATCCCCATTTATTGCCCTAATATCAGTTTTTCCCCGGCCTGGACAGGATGGCTAGTCAGAGTCTAGTATAGATAGGTCAGCCAGTTAGAATCTTCTTCCCAGGGCAGAAATGTCAAACTCTAGAAGACGGGTCTCTCTTCCCACCATCACAGACATTTACACTACACACTGCATCCACAAAGGAAGCAGCATTATGAAAGACCCCATGCACCCCTCATACAATCTCTTCTCCCTCCTGCTGCCTGGGAAAAGGCTCCGAAGTATTTGGGCTCTCACGACCAGACTATGTAACAGTTTCTTCCCCCGAGCTATCAGACTCCTCAATACCCAAAGCCTGGACTGACACCTTACTGCCCTACTGTCCTGTTTATTATTTATTGTAATGCCTGCACTGTTTTTGTGCACTTTATGCAGTCCTGTGTAGGTCTGTAGTCTAGTATAGCTTTTTCTGTGTTTTTTTTAATTATGTAGTTCAGTCTAGTTTTCTGTACTGTGTCATGTAAACCATGGTCCTGAAAAACGTTGTCTCATTTTTACTATGCACTGTACCAGCAGCTATGGTCGAACTGACAATAAAAGTTGACTTGACTTGACTTGACATACAGTATCTTTAAGCTCAGAGGGGAAAACTTTAAAAATGTATGAGGTATATATATTTTTTTACACATTGTTATGGTCCGGTCTGGAGCACGCATTCTGGGTCTTGATCCGGTCTGCGGACTCCGGACTCCGGGTCTTCTAGCCGTCCCTCCTTTCACCCTTAAGCCCAAATAGGATCACCTTGGCTTAAGGAGGTGCACCTGAGGCCTATCAGCTGCCAGGTGTATATAAGGGGCTCTGGGACGGAATCTAGTTGGGTGTTGTCCTGTTTACCTGGCTATCCTGCTTTGACCCTGGACTGAGCTCCCTTCTGATTCCTTGCCTCTGTCAGGTAAGCAGGCTGGACTGCTGTTACCCAGTGGGGGACTCTGACCCTTTCCTACCCCTTGCTTCTGATGGGTTGTGCCCTGCATCCTGCCCAGGTGTCCTGTGACCTGCACAGGCCCCTGTGTTCCTGCCCGGGAGGCTGGGCCCTGCCCAGAAGTAATGTGGCCTGTCCAGGGGGCTATCCTCCCAGCATTCCTTGTCCCATAGACCCATCTTTTAGCCTAGCCAAGGTCCTGCCTTTGCCATGAACCCCAGGATCACCTTTCCATGCCATGGTGTCCCCATCTTGTTCTATCCTTTAGCTGTTCCTGTCCTGCCCCTAGTACTTCAGTGCCTATGCCTTGCATTTGGGTCCAGTCTCCATGACCCCCTTGTGACACAGAGAATAGTGGGCTCTAGAATACACAGCCAGAAGTGGTGGTAAAAGAAGACTTGGCAGTGACTTTTAAGACTTTGGCCTCAATACCTCCTGGTGCAATTGGATTCTTGATTTCCTCACTTGTGGACAGATTGGTGTCCATATCTCCTCTGTGATCTCCATCAGCTCAGGTGCAGCACAAGGTTGTGTGCTTAGCCTCCTACTCTAATTACTTTACACTTTTGACTGTGTGGCTAAGCACAGCTTCTATGCCATGTCTGAGTTTGCTAACTTAGGTGGAAACAAAAGGTGGTGACAACCAAGCATAGAGGAGGAGGGTGAGCAACTTCAAACTCCTCAGTTATCATTTATGTGGATCTGTCCTGGGCCCAGCACAAATGCAATCACAAAAAATCCACAGCAACACCTTGGTTTCCTTAACAATTTGCTAAGATTCAATGTGACATCTAAAACTTTGACAAACTTCTATAGATTTGTGGTGGACAATATATTCAGTGACTGCATCACAGCTTGGTATGGAAACACCAATGCCCTTGAACAGAAAATCCTACAAAAAATAATGGTTACATGCAGTTCAACATGGCATAGCCCTTCTCAGCAGTGAGTGCATCTACCCTGAGGATTGCACAGGAAAGCAGAATCTATCAGCTGGGAGCTGCACCACCCAGGTGATGCTCTCTTCCCACTGCTGCCATCAGGAAGAAGGTGCAGAGCCACAGGACTCCAATCACCAGGCTCAGGAACTGTTATTACTTCCAAATCATCAGACTCCTGAAGGAGAAGGAATAAATTCAATTAACTTCACAAGCCCCATCACCAAACTATTCTGACAGCCCTTGGACTCACTTTCAAGGACTCTTTGTCTCAAGTTCTCGATATTTATTGCTTACTTTTATTGTTAGTGTGGTTTTATTTTCATTTTTGCATTTACAGTTTGTTGCCTTTTGCACATAGGCTGTCTGCCCTGCTGGCGTGAGCTTTCATTGATTCTATTATGGTTATTATTGAGTATGCCTGCAAGTGAATGAATATCAGTGTGGTATATAGTACATATATATACTTCGATAATAAATTTACTTTGAGCTTTGAACTTTAACCCTTACATACTGTTGGGGTCAAATTTAACCTGTTTTGACATTTGACAGCAGTAAAGACACCCTAAATGCCATTTTTAGCCAAAATTTGATGACTTTTCATAAAGTGGCCCAAAACATGCAAAAGTGAAAATATTTAAAAATTTTATACTTTTGTACATACAGGTGCTACAAATTTTTGTACATTGAGGCTGTTCCTGGTCAAATTTGACCTGGATCTATTGAAATGGATTTTAGCTCTCTGAAACATTAATTAGGGATTAATCACCCATTTATTAGTGTCAGATAGGCTACTTATACATTCTAAATAGATTTGTGGTTCAAAATTTGGTATAGCCACTTGTTATGAGGGATTCTTGGGCTGGGTCAAAATTGACCTGGACCATACTGTGAAGGTATAGAATATGAACAGGTTGCCTGGGTTAAATCAAGTTTAATTATCATTTAGTCCATACATACATACAGCTGAATAAGACAGCATTTCTCTGGGGCCAAGTTGCAAAATAAAATATTCAAATTAGCAGGTAAAGAAGCATATTCACTCAAAAAAACATACATATGGTCCAAGACCTTGAGTGACAATGTCCAACAATCAAAGGTACAATTTCCCAGCAGTGCAATCCAATATGTCATTTTACCACTTGAACATGGGAGGTTAGTGCCGATGGGAGAGGCCAGATCCCAGGTGAGCTCAGACACCACACTGTAAATGTTCCTGCGTCTCTCACCTTGTCTGCAGCAAGAGGCAAGCCCAAGGCTTGAGGCCTAGTTCTCTCTACATAGCTCCCTTGACGTCTGTCCCTCCACCAGACAAGGATAACAGGTTTGTGCCAACTTACATTATCACTGTCCAATAGAGTCTTGCGATCGCAAGAGAAATGTCCAAGATAATCTCCCTTGGTTGTACGGCACCAACTCCACTGTGTCCAAGTAGTGGTCATTTACATGGCCTGTGGCCAGGTCAGCTCCTCCAGACCCAAACCAGGTCCTCTGATATCCTAGCTGGCTCCTTTGACACCTCAGCCCGCTCTGCTGCTGACACCAGTGGGCAGCTCACTGATGGAGTAGCCTTAAGTCCCCAATGTTCTTGGAGCACAATTGTCTTTGGATTGTAAAAGAACAAATTTTACATATTAAAAAGTACCTTTGATTGACCCCCGAGAGGCTGCCGCTTTCTCATGCATAGCTATCTTACCAGAAGTTAAGTGACCTTCAGACAAACAGATGGACATGCAGGAAATGGAGGGATAGGGGCCATGTGCAGGCAGATATACTTAGCTGAATTTAGCATCATAGCCAGTACAGATGTCATGGTCTACAGGGTTTGTCCCTGCACAGTACTGTTCTATGTTCCATGTACTCATTAATTCTTCCCTGCTAATCAGCATCATATCACAATTTATAGAAATTTGGCACCACTCTGAGTAATACCACAGGGGATTTGTTTCATGCACCTGTGACTCAGTGTCTGGGATCCTGTTCCAACTCATTTACTACAAATCCACAGAAGTCCTTTTTTTTCCCCATTAAAAAAAATCTCCAAATTGTAGAGTTTCTCTGCTTCCTCATTTTCCTTGGCTTCAGTTTAACTGTTTCATTTTACAAATGTTGTGCTGCAGATGTCTTGCACCCATTTTGATTTTCACATCAGCTAAGCAAAATAAGTAATTTTTTCATGAGTCAGAAGGCAAATATTTACCCATCTTAAACAAGACAGCATTTACCTTCAATCTTGAAATAATTGTCCCTGGACAAAATTGACAACATTGTAATCATCAACCCTTATTCAAACTTGTCCCTGAACAAATTGACAGAGTTAAGATAAAAATAGTTAGATCTATGGAAAAATAATTGGATCCTTGTATTTTAAATATTAAAAATAATTCAGATGTCAAGCTGACTAGGTTATTTAACATATAAATATGCAGTCAATGAAAGAGAAATATATTAATGATCAGGTTATAACATTCTGCTCTGTACATATTGATGACTATTCCCAAATGAACACCATTTAAATCCATATACATATTGCTCCTTAATTTGTGGACATTTTCTTCCTCTGTTCATCTCCTAATTCAAAATTTGGAAACAGCAGGACTGATGTCAAAAGAACCTTGGAAATTTAACTGGGTGGCAGCAATATCATTTCTTCATTTTATACTGCTCATATAATTGAAGATGTTTAATTGAAAATTGTAGCATTTTTACACACGAATGAAAATACACATATTTTAAAAGGTTTACAAAGAAGATTTCTGGGCAGTGGCTCTCTAAATATTATTTTCCTGCCATGATCATTAAACTGACATGCACTACCACATCATTGAATAGATTCTTTGGATAACTCCCCCATCATGATCTAACATTCCATATCATGTCACCAAGGAAAAGAGAAAAATGTCTATGAATAATATGCTTAGAATATGTGTGAAATATATTCATTGCAAGGTCACCAGCATGAATTTTCATCCTTACTTTCAAAGATATAATTATATTACAAACAATTAAATTATAAATTGATCCTCTAACAAACATAATTTGCAATACACATTTTACCATTTTTTGTTTTAAATGTCGTTCTGGACTATACCCACAGTGACCCCTGTGATCTAAGAGCTGTTGTCTGCAATGTTCTATTGGGAGTTTGAATATTAGTAATTTACTTTTGTATAATATTACAAATTTGCAAACTAATTGCACAATTTGGGACCTCATAAGAATAGCCATAGAAGAGAGAACTTTTGTACATCCTTTTTGGAACCTAACAAATCATTTCACAATACTGCAAACACTATTGGAAAACAAGAAACTATAATAATTTGCATAAATAAATTCCCACCAAGCAAAATACTTCTACTGAATAAGACTTTCAATTCAGACTTTTTAAATGGACAAAAAAAGTCCCCATAATTTGTTGAAATATTAGAAACAGAGTTTTCCACATGACATGTTTAAAATTGTTCTTTTAATCAGCGTAACCAAAGTGAAATAGTTAGTTATATATTTCATATAGTGTTTATTGAATCTTCCTTTGCATCATATAATATACTGGCTATGAACCACAGAGGAATCTTCTAAATACAGTCAATACATCATGTAGGCATGACTTCCATGGACTGAATGGCATCCGTTAGTCTCATGACACCATGGATCTCTGCCTGGAAATTCAGTGAGTGCGCTTTTCTTCAGCAGCAAGCCTCAGCTTCTCTTCTCTTTTTAGACCTCTGCGTAGTTCCAGCCTCCAGCGAGAGCGATCGCTTGCAATGTCCTCCCATCTCTCGATGTCCATGTTCAGTGACTTCATGTCTCTCTTGCAGACATCTTTGAAAAGAAGATGGGGCCGCCCTTGTGCTCTCTTGCTGGAGGCCAATTCCCCATACAGCAGGTCCTTCGGGATCCTCCTGTCTGACATGAGGTATACGTGGCCCAGCCAGTGGAGACAGCGTTGTTGGAGCAGGGTGAAGAGGCTGGGTACCTGGGCATGATGGCTTTCTGGATCTCCTCGTACACTCCACGGTTGTTGCCTGTGTCAAATGATGACTGGATGCTTTCACATAGTTGTAGCCGGCAGTCATTTGCACAGCGTCTGGCTCCAAGGTTGTCATGCCGAGGAGTGGTAGTGGAGACAAGCTCCCACTACCTAAAAGTGCTCCTCACGGCATGCGCCTCAAATAGCCTCTGACAACCAAGTCCAACTCTTGGCCTTCTCACGTGGCTTAGCCTCTAAGCCCAGCAGAACCATCTCTACTGACAGGAGAAGGGGTGAAGACGGGTTCTGGTGCCTTAAAACTGGTGCTTTGGGTTGATGGAGCTTGTCAGCCTGGGAAGGCAGTCCATCTAAGAGAGGGAAGACTCTGATTTCAAACCTACGCTGCCTTGCGGCCATACCAACTCATGGGAAAGGCTTCGGGAGTAAACCCTGAGGACAAATCTGGAGCTGGAGTCCCTAAGGCAGTTTGACCATAGAACCATAGAACCATAGAACATTACAGCACAGAAACAGCCTTTTGACCCTTCTTGGCTGTGCCAAACCATTTTTCTGCCTAGTCCCACTGATCTGCACCCAGGCCATATCCCTCCAAACCCCTCTCATCCATGTACCTGTTCAAGTTTTTCTTAAATGTCAAAAGTGAGCCGGCATTCACCACTTCATCTGGCAGCTCATTCCACACTCCCACCACTCTCTGTGTGAAGAAGCCCCCCCCCCAATGTTCCCTTTAAACTTTTCCCCCTTCACTCTTAACCCATGACCTCTGTTTTTTATCTCCCCTGGCCTCAGTGGAAAAAGCCTGCTTGCATTCACTCTATCTATACCCATCGTAATTTTATACACCTCTTTCAAATCACCCCTCATTCTTCTACATTCCAGGGAATAAAGTCTTAACCTATTCAATCTTTCTCTGTAACTCAGTTTCTCAAGTCCCGGCAACATCCTTGTAAACCTTCTCTGCACTCTTTCAACCTTATTAATATCCTTCCTGTAATTAGGTGACCAAAACTGCAAACAATACTCCAAATTCGGTTTCACCAATGTCTTATAGAACCTCACCATTACATTCCAACTCTTATACTCAATACTTTGATTTATAAAGGCCAATGTACCAAAAGCTCTCTTTACAACCCTATTTACTTGTGACGCCACTTTTAGGGAATTATGTATCTGTTCTCCCAGATCCCTCTGTTCTACTGCACTCCTCAGTGCCCTACCACTTACCTTGTATGTTCTACTTTGGTTTGACCTTCCGAAGTGCAATACCTCACACTTGTCCACATTAAACTCCATCTGCCATTTTTCTACCCATTCCTCCAACTGGTCCAAATCCCTCTGCGAGCTTTGAAAACCTTCCTCACTGTCCACTACACCTCCAATCTTTGTATCATCAGCAAATTTGCTGATCCAATTTGCCACATTATCATCCAGATCATTGATATAGATGACAAATAACAATGGACCCAGCACTGATCCCTGGGGCACACCACTAGTCACAGGCCTCCACTCAGAGTAGCAATCCTCCACTACCACTCTCTGGCTTCTTCCATTGAACCAATGTCTAATCCAATTTACTACCTCTCCGTGTATACCTAGCGACTGAATCTTCCTAACTAACCTCCCATGTGGGACCTTGTCAAAGGCCTTACTAAAGTCCATGTATACAACATCCACTGCCTTCCCTTCATCCACTTTCCTGGTAACCTCCTCAAAAAACTCTAATAGTTTGGTTAAACATGACCTACCACGCACAAAGCCATGCTGAGTATTTCTAATAAGTCCCTGTCTACCCAAAAACTTGTAGATCCTATCTCTTAGTATTCTTTCCAATAATTTACCTACTACCGATGTCAAACTTACCGGCCTATAATTTCCCGGCTTACTTTTCGAGCCTTTTTTAAACAGCGGAACTACATGAGCTATCCTCCAGTCCTCTGGCACCTGACCCGTAGATATTAACATTTTAAATATTTCTGCCAGGGCCCCTACAATTTCAACACTAGTCTCCTTTAAGGTCCGAGGGAATACCCTGTCAGGTCCTAACTGACGTTGCCTTCAACTTCATTCTGGCAACTCCTGAGACATTACTGGTGCCAAGCTGTATCAGCCATTGCTCTTCCCTTGGACAATAACCAAGGGGAGACTTGCTGCGTGGGCAACTGCCAGTCTTCCATACAACCTCACCCAGGCCTGCACCCTGGAGAGGACACTCCAGCGTCACCTCATCGTGACGGCACAACACGGAAAGGAGCAGTCTGCTGGTTATAAGCCTGCACTCGACTGGCGTAGAGCAAGGCACCAGGGGTTGCTTTCGATGGAGGGAGAGACCATCATGTCTCACTAGATAGCTACCGCCCGCCTCAAGCTGGGCAGCCCCCAGCCAATTAGGTGCTGTCCTGCCACATTCCGCCAGCTCCAATGGGTGCTTAGGGCTTAGGGACACAAGTAACCCAAACTGTGGACTGTAAACACTGCAGCAGGCACAACAAGAAGACAAAGGAAGACGCCAGCACTCAGACTAGGATGCTGAAATATACGGACCATGATCACTCGTTTACTCGTTTACTCGTTGACCTTCGGGAGATCCGCTAGACACGCAAGACAGCAGTGATTAACAATGAACTGCTGAGACTCCAAGTGGACATTGCAACGCTCCAAGAGACTCATCTCGCAGAATCAGGAACCCTGCGCGAGAGAGACTATACCTTCTTCTGGCAGGGGAAGGGCTTAGACAAGACCAGAGAGGGTGGTGTCGGCTTTGCCGTGAAGAACTCGCAGCTGAAGATGGTAGAGCCAAGGGAGAGAGGGACAGGGAGGATTTTCTCACTTCCACTCCACACATCCAATGGGCCTGTCAACCTTGTCAGCATCTATGCCCCAACTCTCTACCCTACACAATACACAAAGGACGAGTTCTACAACCAGCATTGAATGATGATACAGGAGATCCCAAGTCAGGAACAGTTGCTGCTGCTTGGTGACTTCAATACCAGAGTGTGCGCCGACCACGACTCCTGGCCAAGCTGCCTGGGGCAGTATGGGATTGGCAGCATGAATGACAACGGGCAACAATAGCTCGAGCTTTGCATGCTTCATGAATTGCTTACTTCCAGACCAAAGCGCAACACAAAGTGTGTTGGCAACATTCCCGCTCCAAACACTGGCACCAGCTAGACCTGATAATCACAAGACACCGTCACCTGAGAAACGTGGTCATGACTCGCTTTTCAGAGTGCCGACTGTGACACGGATCACTCTCTGGTTTGCTGCAAGATTGACTTAGGCCAAAGAAGATGCACTACGCCAAGCCTCCAGGCAAGCAGCACATCGATGCCAGTAAGACACAATGCCCAGACAAAGTGGCGGAGTTCATTACGTCACTGGAGGATGCTCTCCTTGCAGACCCACCAGAAGGAGATGCTCAGCAGAGATGGGACTCTCAGCACTGCGCTCAAGGTCTTCAGGAAGAAATGGGGCAAGACACAGGACTGGTTTGAAGCCAGCTCAAGTAAGCTTACAGCTGTCATCGAGGTAAAGCGCATTGCACTACTGCAGCTCAAATGCCAGCCTACCCAGGCAACACTGCAAGTGCTAAGGACAGCAAGGATTACTTCCATTAAAAAAAAATTAAATTTACTTCCTTGGTTCCACTTGTGTTCTGCTTTGGCCACAGCCAAGTTTTCAGTGGGGGATAATTCAGATAGATAGCATTTTAAATTTTGCAATATTCAATGACTTTAGTCACAAGTAAAAAGATCAAAATTAAATTCTTAGCAATACGTAAATTATTATTTCCACACTGTAAAAATTTCAACTCAAGTATTGAAGTGGGGCAAATTTTGCAGTTAGCAACAAGTATGATCAGCTTGCCTCCAACCTCAATAAAAACTGCTAAATTAATTCTGGTGACCATCTCATAAGGGAACTTTTGGAAATTGCCAAGAACTTTCTCTGTTTCACAGTCCAGCTGGATCTTTTGCATTTAAAGGAACTTTAAAGTGATTGGTTAAAATAAGTTCCTCCTCCAAAATTTGAATGCCTGTCAGCTAAGTCATTAGTCCAGACAATTTGTAGGACTGAAGTCTGGAATGTCATTAAAGCTTTCAAAATCATTAATAAAATCAAAGATGATTTAAATATTTTAAGTGCACAAATTGCAATAATGTTAAAAAATTAAATCTTCATTTAACCCTTCAAAACACTTTCAAATACTTCTGTCATCAAACTCTTGCCTGAATATATTGCAGTAAATACCCTTCCATGAAATAATTAAGGAAAATTACCCTTGAGCTTCCTTGGTGTGGCATTCTGTGGCAAGTGAAACATTTTACAAATAGCTCTTACAGCAAAGAAATGCTTGAGGTTTCCATATTCTTGGGCACATATTGGTGTGATTGCTGGCAGTTTCCCTAAAATTCTCAGCTACAAAGAGTTCTCAACAGCCTTAACTGCATGAAGTAATGGGGGAAAATATACTTTATTTTTGCTTTTATGCTCCTTCTTTACCATGTTTTGCTTAGTTATTCTATCTGTTACGTTTATCCAGTTATGATATATGGTTCAGAATGTTGGACAATATTTAGTAACATGAGGAAACTAACTGAAGCAGCAGAGATGTGGTTGTTTTGAGGAGGATGCAAAGAATATCATGGACGAAACAAATATCTAATAAGGATATCATGAACAGAGCAAGCACAAAAAGAGAAATAATGTATGAGATCATGAAAAGGCAACGTAACTTCATTGGACATGTGATTAGGAAAGAGGAGTTAGAATGCATGGTAATTATGGGAAAATTCAAAGGGAAGAAAGCAAGAGGAAGGCAAAGACAAATGATGATGGAGACAGCAGCCAGAGAACTGGAAATGAATACCAATGAATTGATCCACTTCACCCGAAACAGGAGTATGTGGACCATGGCAGTCAAAGCTCAAACTGGGCATGGCCCCTGATGATGATGATGATTCTATCTGAATATTTAATTTCCATTTAAGCAAGGTGAAAGCATGTTCCCATAATCCCATTCTTCCACACTGAATAAAACTGATTGCAAATTATTTAAAGAGCCATTTTTTTTTCTATTTGTCTGTTTTCTGTTTTCTCATTAATTTGTAAGGTATTTTGCTTTCCCAGTGATCACTGGTTGGTCAAGGAAACTTGAAGGGCCTTTGTAGCGTTAATATAGAATCGATGGTATCTTTAAATTTCCGAAACTTTGACTGGAAATTCAGGAAATGTATCTGGCTGAATACCTGGGTAAATTCAACAAGCTCATCGAAAGAAACATTAGACCATAGGATGATGCACAGCAGATTTACTAATTTGTTTTATGCTTGCAACCTAACAAGCAAGGGGTAAAAACTAAAATGATACCATTAACACAAGGCCTGATCATATTAGTGGAGAAATTATGTGAAGATAAAAAGGATTGAGATGAATCACCTTATTATTTGATTTGATGAGTAAATTGGAAAATGCTAATTTTACCAGATTTTGAGCTTCCAACTTGATGACAGAGACATAAAATTATCAGAAGAGTGAAAGGAAGTTGAAATTTTGCTCAGGAATTTGTTGGAACTAGGAATGGCTGAGCAGTAGAAGTGCATCATAATTGTTAAAAAGAAAATGGATAAAATACTTGAAAACTAAAATATTAAAGTTCTACGGTAGGCTAAATAAACAAGATAAAGTGCTGCTTTTTGCAGAGTTTCTGTGGAAACAAATTGTGTTTAGCGTTTTATTCATTCAGCTGTGTGCTTTTGAGCTTATGATAATATACCATCCTTGAGAAGTATGTTAGGTGTATTTTCTGAATTCTTTTTATTGTAAATTGGCTCGGTCCTGAAATCCTATATTCAGTGTAACTGCAGAATACATTCAGTTATGTAACTGCTAAATAGAATTTGAATATTGCAAGCACACAAAAGAATGGTAATATAGGTAGTAATTAACAGTAATAACAGATTTCTCTTGTTCTGTAATGACTGTAAAGTTCATGATTTAAAAACACAATGGTACAAATGAATTTGCAGAGCCTTTTCTCTCTGGTACAAGAAAAATGTAATACAACAATTTGTGCTCTTTTTATTGTGTGGATATTGCTGGCCTGGTGTGGGAAATATTGATTTGAAATTGAATTTAGAATTGGAGAAATTGTTATCCTTGCTTCTTGAATCACTTGTTCAAAAATGATTTAAAGCCAATTCCATTCAGACAACATTACCAGCAAACCTTCGGGTCAGCTTAAAGTAATGATTTTCAAAGTGCGATAGACTCTGTGAATAATGACACAATCTCATGTGCCCAGAAGATAATGTCAGCTAACAAAAATAAGAAGTAGTCCTTGCAAAGAACAACTTCTTGTTCAAAGTGTATGGAACAGCCAGCTGGAACAAGCCCCGGACAGTGGACAAGAAGAGAAAACAAATATCTTAGTTTTTTCCAGGTGGTGGAAGAAGTGGAGGTTGTCTTTTACTGAATTATCTCTTTCTGAATTGAAGTTATTGAAATTATGCAATGAAGGCCCTACTGATAATCTGATCATCAGAGATTATTTTCGAGTAAGAAGTTATTTGTAGGAAACTCCTTGATAAGGTAAGAGGGTCACCAAGGAGTAGTCTGTCTCAGCAAGCTGAGCAATCTGAGCCTTGTGCCTGACCTGAACTGTCTACAATTGGCGTGAAATGGCCTGATTCAGCAAAAAGCAAAGGAATGACATTTGAGGCATGGTCTTGTTTAGGAGAAAAGTGGTGCCACTGGAAGTCTGTGGCCAGAGCCAACCGGGGTGGATACACATGGCCTAATGAACCAGAACCAAAAGAATTGAAGAATGATAGCAGGGAACTGACCAGAGAAAAGAATAACAATGAACATTTTCAGTGATAGAGCAATGAGACAAGAACTCTGGAGACTGAATATTGTTATGATCCCAGCCCCCTCCTTTGTGAGAATCGCAAGAGCACCCATCGAAGGGGTGGGGGGGGGGTCAGTAGACCCAGTAGGAGAGAGAGAGAGAGAAATGTGCTAAATTGCACGTCCCACCCGGGATGCAGAATAAGACGACAGCGACTATTGTCTCATGGAGACCACATGAAAAGCCCTCGGGCAAGGTGGGCTGGTTGAGAGAGAGATTGCATCATCCCAACCTGATTGACACCTGCGACCCCATGAGGAAGTATAAAGGAGAGTCTCAGGGGGACTGCCCCCTCAGATGCACCAAGAAGACATGAGAGAGTGATCCCGCAGCAGCGGGAAGCCATTTTGAAGGAAGCCACGTGCGTTAGATTCCGGGATTGGAATTTGTGGCTGGAATCACAAAAAACCACTTTTAACTAACATCGGGGAGAGGAAACCAACGCTCCCCCCATCCCCGATTTCACGGAAGCCTCATCAAGACTCGGCAAGTTCTTTCTCTTCTCCCCAATCTCTCTCTCTCTCGGTCGCTCCACGTGAATCCCAGCGATTTTCAAAGGGCTGAGGCCTGCAGATTTCTGAGTGACTTTTATATTTCCAACGGACAATCTATTAACCCCTAGACAACCGTAGAGCTCACTTCTTAATGATGATTATTACTATACCCGCGCTTTAGATTGAGTGTTGACGATGTGCACTATCTGAATGTATGTATTAACCTTACTTTTGTGTCCCTTTATAAATAAAAACGTTTGAAAATAGTGACATCAGACTTCAAAGGACCTCTCTGTCTTTGCTGGTAAGTTATCCAGTTATGGGATACGTGACAATATCATAATGGAGATGCTCATGACTGCCTCAAGGAAAAGAAGGATCAATTGTTTAGCCAATGAAGAACATTTATTCCAGTATTTTAAGTGGGAGAAGAAGTTTAGATGAATACCAATAATAAAGGAGTATAGCCCTCAAGAATTGTTGACCTGGGGTCAACATAAATTACAGGGAAATTTGTATTAGATATAATAATGTTGATCCAGTAAAGTTGCGAGTTTGAATTAATTAGGATTTATGCGGACATTTATCTAACCTAAGTTAGGTGTTGACCAAGGTGTCATGGTCCCGATCATTAACTCCCTATCTTGCTCCTAATTTTCTTTGATTATGCCATGGTCCTAGCCGCCCTTGGTCTCACATTGCACTGGATTTCATTACGGGACTACCACCTTCACATGGGAACACTACCGTACTCACCGTGGTGGACCACTTCTCCAAAGCTGTGTACTTCATGGCCCTTCCCAAACTCCTTACAGCTCGTGAAACAGCCGAACTTCTCATCCATCACGTCTTCCGCCTTCACAGGATTCCCTTGGATATTACTTCTGACCAGGGCCGCCAATTCATCTCTCAACTTTGGAGATCTTTTTGTCAAGCTTTTGGAGCCTCAGTAAATCTGTTGTCCAGCTTTCATCCACAGACGACCGGGCAAACAGAGCGAGCTAACCAGGATTTGGAAACAGCACTGTGCTGCATAACTGCCAACAACCCATCTGCCTGGCGCACCCATCTCGCTTGGGTAGAGTACGCCCACAATCCTTTGGTCAGCACCACTACTGGAATGTCTCCCTTTTAATGCTCCCTTGGTTACCAACCCCCACTGTTCTCCACTCATGAAGATGATATTGCTGTGCCTTCTGTTCAGGCCCATCTCCACCGGTGCCACAAGATCTGGAAAGACACATGCGCGGCCCTGTTCCGCTCAGCCGACCGCAACCGGAGGATTGCCGACTGCCATCGGATTCCTGCACCTAATTATCGGCATGGGCAGAAGGTTTGGCTCTCTTCTAAAGACATCCCCATCAAGACCAAGCCTGGGAAACCCGACCCCTGCTTCCTGGGACCATTCGCGTTTGAGAGTATTATCAACCCCTCGACTGTCCAACTCAAACTGTCCAAATCTATGCACATCCATCCTACATTCCACATTTCCCAATTGAAGCTGGTATCTGTCAGCCCTTTATGCCCTCCTGCCAAACACCCTTCATCCACCCAGGTCATTGACGACACCCAGCATACACCGTCCAGCGATTACTGGATGTTTGCCGTTGGGGAAGGGGCCTCTAATACCTGGTCAATTGGGAGGGATATGGCCTGGAGGAATGCTTCTGGATTCCCATCTGCTTCATCTTGGACCCTTCCCTCATCCATGATTTCCATTGGGAAAACCGGACAAGCCTGGTGGATCACCTGGAGACTCCTGTTCAGGGTGGAGGGGTACTATCATGGTCCCAATCGTTAATTCCCTATCTTGCTCCTAATTTTCTTTGATTATACCATGGGCTCAATCATTATTTTCCCAAATTGCTTCCAATTCTCTTTAATGATGGTGCACCTGGATTCCATCAAAGACTCAGTATAAGAACCTGTATGTCACAACCACTAGTTGCCAGTTTGTTGTTCTTTTCTCCTGTGAGTACACTATGTTTCCTGGTCACTTAGAACCATTTGTTCTAAGTTTCGCTCCCATTTCAAGGTTAACCTATGAGTCAAGGCTCCACGTCAGGTCTCTGAGTCAAAGCTCTGTGACAAGGTTCCATATCAGGGCTCTGTGTCAAGATCCCTCCTGCTTGCTATTCGACGTTCACACCCATGTAAACATCCAAACTCAATCTCCATGCATGTGTCTTGCACTTGGGTTCGTTGCAGTCACTCGCTGCAATACAAGGTAAAGACGAGCACATTCAGTAATATAAATTATGACCTCAGTGATATGGTGTGAATATAAAGAAAGGCAAAGTTTGAAGGGTAACAATTGTGGATGGGTCAAAGGATTGAGCCAAATGAGCAAAGGACATTTTTGTGGTCAGAAAATCTAGAAATTCAGAAAAAATGTATTTTACACAGGTTCTGACAAATTTAGAAACACAGAAACCTGACAGCACAATACATGCCCTTCAGCCAACAAAGCCATCCCAAAGGCAACATGAGTGAATCTGCAGATGCTGGAAATAAATAAAAACACAAAATGCTGGCAGAACTCAGCAGGCCAGACAGCATCTATGGGAGGAGGTAGTGACGATGTTTCTGGCTGAAACCCTTCATCAGGAGTCAGGTTTCGGCCCGAAATGTCGTCACTACCTCCTCCCATAGATGCTGTCTGGCCTGCTGAGTTCTGCCAGCATCTTGTGTTTTTATTAAGCTGTCCCAAACATGTCCTTACCTTAGAAATTACAGAGAGTTACACATAGCTCTCTATTTTTCTAAGCTCCATGTACTTATTCAGGAGTCTCTTAAAAGATCATATTGATCCTGCTTTCACCGTTGCTGACAGCTCACTCCATGCTCTCACCACTCCCTGTGTTTAAAAAAAACACTTACCCCAGACATCTCCTCTGTACCTACTTCCAAGCACCTTAAAACTGTGCCCTCTCATGCTAGCCATTTCAGCCCTGGGAAAACACCTCTGACTATGCAAGCGATCAATGCCTCTCATCATCTTGTACACTTGTGTCAGGTCACTTCTCAACCTCCATCGCTCCAACAAAAAAAGGCTAAGTTCACTCAACCTATTCTCATAAGGCATACTCCCCAACAGGCAACATCCTTGTAAATCTCCTCTGCTCCCTTTCTATCCTTCCTGTAGTGAGGTGACCAGAACTGAGCACAGTACTCCAAGTGGGGTCTGACCAATGTCCTATATAGCTGCAACATTACTTCTTGGTTCTTAAGCTCAATCCCACGATTGATGCCGGCCAATACCTTCTTAACCACACAGTCAACATGCGCAGCAGCTTTGAGTGTCCTACAGACTCAGACCTGAGATCCTCTGAGCCTCCACACTGCCAACAGTCTTACCATTAATACTATATTCTGCCATCATATTTGACCTACCAACTACTGCTTGAAGCTGGGTGTAGAAGAGATCTTTTTCTTCTTCCTCTGTGTTGTTAGTTGGGACGTAGCACAGGATAATGGATACCTTCTGGAATCTGGACTCGAACCTGGCTGTGATGATATGGTCGGACTCTGGTTCCCATTCTATCAAACTTCTGGCTGCCTCTTTGGACGACATCAGGGCCACACCAGCCTCATGCAGGTCTTCCTCTTCTTTGCCGGAGTAGAGGAGAGTTTCTCCCATCTGCAGTTTGGTCTCACCAAAAGTATTCCACCTTGCTTCGCACTTGCCCAGAAGTGTGAGGTGGTATTGGTTCATTTCCTTTACTGCCTGTGCGCACCTACCTGTCTCCCAAAGCGATCTCACATTCCATGTTCCAGTTAGGATAGATTTCTTCTGTGAGAGCAGCTTTGGAGCCTCCATTATGGTTTTCCTTGGGTGAAGGAGGGTTGTCAGCCCTGCAGCTTCCTGACAGATTTGGTTGCAGCACCTCATCAGCCTCTTGAATGGGGCCCTGCTTTTCCCGAGATCTGGGTTAATGGTTGACAATCTGTTGACGGTTTCTGTAACAATTGCTTGTTTTACATGAACGGGTTGTTAGCCCATTGCACAACCCCCAACCTGGAGGACCAGGGGTTTTCTGTCGGGGTCACCTTCCCCTAGACGATGACATTTCCATGCTAACAATGGCATTTCCATGCTAACGAGCTCCACCTGACCGGGTTTGAAATCAGAGTTTACCCTCTCCTAGATAGGCTGCCATCCAAGGCTAACGAGTCCTATCTACCCGGGTTTGGAATCGGAGTTCCTTCTCCTAGGCTATGTTGGTTCATGTCACCTTCTTCCATATTATCCGGTGCACCCCTCACATGAGGGATCCCCCATCCACCACCCAGGGGACGCGCCTCAATGCCGTATAGCCCCAGAGCTTCCATACTGCCAACAGTCTTACCATTAATACTATATTCTGCCATCATATTTGACCTACCAAAATGAAACACTTCACACTTATCTGGGTTGAACTCCATCTGCCATTTCTCAACCCAGTTTTGCATCCTATCAATGTCCCGCTGTAACCTCTGACATCCCTCCATATTATCCACAGCACCCCCAACCTTTGTGTCATCAGCAAATTTATTAACCCACTCCTCCACTTCCTCATTCAGGTCATGTATAAAAATCACAAAGAGTAGGGGTCACAGAACAGATCCCTGAAGCACACCACTGGTCACTGACCTCCATGCAGAATATGACCAGTCTACAACTACTCTTTGCCTTCTGTGGGCAAGCCAGTCCTGGATCCACAAAGCAATGTCCCCTTGGATCCTATGCCTCCTTACTTTCTCAATAAGCCTTGCATGGGGTACCTTATCAAATGCCTTGCTGAAATCCATTTACACAACATCTACTGCTCTACCTTCATCAATGTACTTAGTCACATCTAAAAAAAAATTCAGTCAGGTTCGTAAGGTACGACTTGCCCTTGACAAAGCCATGCTGACTACTCCTAATTATATTATGCTTCTCCAAATGCTCATAAATCCTGCCTGTCAAGATCTTCTCTATTGACTTACCAACCACTGAAGTAAGACTCACTGGTCAATAATTTCTGGGCTATCTCTACTCCCTTTCTTGAATAAGGGAACAAAATCCACAACCCTCTAATCCTCCAGAACCTCTCCCAACCCTATTGATGATGCAAAGATCATCGCCAGAGGCTCAGCAATCTCTTCCCTCGCCTCTCACGGTAGTTTGGAATACATCTCATCCAGTCCCGGCAACTTATCGAACTTGATGCTTTCCAAAAGCTCCAGTACATCCTCTTCCTTAATAGCTACATAATCAAGCTTTGCAGTCTGTTGTAAGTCATCCCTATAGTCGCCAAGATCCTTTTCTGTAGTGAATACTGAAGCAATGTATTCATTACATAGCTCTGAAATCTCCTCCGGTTCTATACACATTTTTCTACTGTCATACTTGATTGGTCCTATTCTCTTACAGCTTATCCTCTTGTTCTTCACATGCTTGTAGAATGCCTTGGAGTTATCCTTATTCCTGTCCACCAAGGCCCTCTCATGGCCCCTTCTGAATCTCCTAACTTCATTATTAAGCTCCTTCTCTCTAGCCTTATAATCTTCTAGATTGCTATCATTTTTTGCACTTTCCTAAGCTCTTCTTTTCTTTTTGACTAGATTTACAACAGCCTTTGTACACCACGGTTCCTGTACCCTACCGTCCTTTCCCTGTCTCTTTGGAACATACCTGTGCAGAACTCCACACAAATATCCCCTGAACATTTGCCACATTTCTTCTATACTTTTCTGCCTGTGAACACCTGTTGCCAATTTATGTATCCAAGTTCCTGCCTGATAGCCTGTATTTCCCCTTACTCCAATTAAACACTTTCTTAACTTGTCTGTTCCTATCTCTCTCCAAAACTATGGTAAAGGAGATAGAATTGTGATCACTATCTCTAAAATGCTCTCCCACTGAGAGATCTGACTCCTGACCAGGTTCGTTTCCCAATACCAGATCAAGCACTGCCTCTCCTCTTGTAGGCTTATCTACTCATTGTGTCAGGAAACCTTCTTGATCACACCTAACAAATTCCACCCATGAAAAGTGTAAGATATATATATTAGTGACTTAAATTAATGAAAAAATTTAGAACTGAGTTATCTTGGCTGATATCTGTGGGTGCTGTCACCAAGCATAACCATGCTGATAGGGAGCTGGACCCACTATAGGACATCCTAATAAGCAGAGGACTGCTACTAAATGGGGTCTCTTGAAAAGGGAAGTGACTGGTGTTGTGTCTGCAGTGGTGAGGAGGGCGCTTCAGGCAGGAGTGAGTAGGATGGGAAAACCTTTAAAAGTTACTTAAACAGAAGAGGAAGTCAGGAAAATAAAGGGACACAGTGAGGGAATGGCCTGCCATCTCAGAGAGAGCACATTCCAATCAATGTATCAGGGAAAACGCTGAAGTGAAAAACCCTATTCCTGAAGGGATGGGTCCAAGTTCCATTGTATCCCTATGGATGAAGGATATTTATGCTAGGGCCAGACTTGACACAGTTTCTCAGGTTATTCTGCTGTGCAGATCCTTCTACAGCCAGTATTTGACACCACTCAGTGCCCTAAAGCTCTGGGACCTTAGAACTGATACTTAGTACTTATAGGCTTGAGTTCGAAGAGTAATGTAAGTTGTTCATTCGATGCATTTGCATCTGCTCCTTTATGCCATTTGCAGAGTGAGGGGCCATTTGATCTGATATTATGAAATTCCTCTCCATTGAGTTTGATTCCAACAATACTGCAAAGGTCTTGGTTATTACTGATCACTACACCTTACATGCTCAGGCCCTCCCTACAAAGGATCAGAGGGCATCCACCATGGCCAAAGTGTTATGCGGAAAAGTATTTCATTCATTATTGCCTTCCCAGATGAATGCACAGTGATCAGGGAAGGGATTTTGGGAGTAAGCTCATACATGAGTTATTGAGCATGCTTGGAAACGAGAAGTAGAGGACTATGCCTTATCACCTGCAAGGTGATCCCCAGCCTGAGAGGTTCAACTGGACGATGCTAGACATGCTCAGGACCCTGGAGATCAGCAAGAAGAACAAATGGAGTCAGCATATTGGGTATCTGGCCCACTGCTACAACTGAACACAGAATGAAGCTACAGGATACTCGCCACATTATTTGAGGTTTGAGCATGAAGCAAGGTTGCCTGTTGACCTCTGTTTTTGGGACTGCTGGAGAAGATTTGCCTCAGAAGACCTATCATAAGAATGTGTCTGACATGAGGAGGGAACTGGAAAGGCTTATGAATTAGCAGATGTCTCTGCTACTATGCAGAATCAAGAAAGTAAGAAGAGATATGTTCAAAAGATTAGGTTCCCCAGCTGATGCCTGGAGACAGAGTTCTCATAAGGAATTTGATGCTACCAGGGAAACATAAGTTAGCTAACTAATGGGTAGCTATGCCTTGTGTAAAGGAGATTCTGATGTCAAATATGCTAGTTTTCCGGGTGAAACCAGAAGATGGGAAAGGACCCATCAAAATTGTCCATCAGAATCACCTTCTACCTCTGGGATGAGGTACATGTTGATCCAGAACCTGTTCTTAGTAGGAAGACTCTGAATTAACGTGGGAGAACAGGAAGACAAGCAGTGGAGAGACCTGAAGGGGACTTAACCACTTAATGTGGTACAGAGGTGAGTAAATAGAGGTGTGGTGTATGTTACTCAATGCAAACACCACAATAATTGAGGAAGAGATTCCCAAATCTCCCCACGCTGATGCAGCTGAAATGGTGGGTAGGGTGGGGGAGTAGCAATGGACGGACAGGCTTGCAGCTGAACAACAAAGGAAGATTGGGCTCTAAAGTAACTAGGAATAAAACTGAGCTGAGTCAAGGAATGGGGGATCTGAGTTGCTGGAAGGCATGAATAATGGACCGGGGGAGGCTTCTCCACATTGGCAGGAAAAATCCCAAGGAGTGTCTGCAACTGAAGCAGTAGATAATGGGATAAGGAGGTCTCAAAGAATCAGGAAATGCCCTTGATGGGGTGGCCTACGTCACACTGGGGGAACAGAGTGCTGTGCCTATCCCCCTAGTGAGATATGTCATTACCATTTACAAATGGATTGGAGATCCTGACGTCATGAAATTCCTTTGAAAATTGTGTTATTAATGAGGGAATGATAAATTTCAAAGTCATGAGGACATGACAATTTCTGGAGGGGAAAAAAGTATAACACCATGGTTCACAATTTTACTGCTATGCTGTAGGTATTTCACTTTAGCAATTCTGTAAGAGCAGTCTGTTCTGCTTTCACCCTGTTTGGGTTACCATTAATTAAAAATAAAGAAATCTAAGGACTGTGTGTCATCCAATTAGGAACTAGGAGAAGGTTGCAGAGAATGCTGGGGGAGATATTTTGTGACGGACATTAAGGTTGGTCTTTGGCTTTGTTCGGCGGGAGAGAGGAGAGAAGACACTGGAGAGAAATAGCAGTAGGATTCATTCCGATGAGAAAACACAAATTGCTGGAGCTGAGGGTGTGGAGGTATACCAAGGATCAGCGACTATGGCTTTTGGATGATTTGATCTCCAACCTGTGCATATTTGACTTTTTAATTATAATGGGCCCTTTTTGATTTTTACTTTCTTTACTTTACTAACTCTTTGGTTAAGTTAACGTTCATAAATACAGTTTCTTTATAATTCTGTGCAGTGTACGGTCTGTTATTTCATGCTGATGGACAATTGTAGGGGGCAGTAAATCACACAGAATTCCACACAAACCGAGATGTGGATGAGGAGGATATCCTGATGTTATGGATTTGTCAGGACCACAAAGTTGTATATACCTTAGACATATGAAGCCCGAAAAAGGTGGGTTTCTCACCATGGAGTCCAGTAGCTTGTTAGCGAGGGGTAGAGATGCCCAGTTAAAAGGGGGTTCAGCAGGATAACAGAACTGTGGCTGACAAGGGAAGACAAAACATGCATAAAAGCGAAAGAGAGGGCATATAATAAAGCAAAATTTAGTCAGAAGTTGGAGGATTGGGAAGCTTTTAAAAGCCAACAGATGGCAACAAAAAAAGACATAAAGAAGTAAAAACTGGAATACAAAGGTAAGATAGCCAATAATATTAAAGAGGATACCAAAAGTTTTTTTTTCAGAAACATAAATTGTAAAAGAGAGGTGAGAATAGATATCAGACTACTGGAAAATGATGCTGGAGCGGTAGAAATATATGACAAGAAATGGCGGACGAACTGAATAAATATTTTGCATCAGTCTTCACTGAAGAAAACACTAGCACAATGCCAGAAGTTCAAGTGAGTCAGGGGGCAGAAGTGAGTGAAGTGGTCATTACTAGGGAGAAGGTTCTTGAGAAATTAAAGGTCTGAAGATAGATAAGTCGCGGGTGTACATCCCAAGGTTCTGAAAGAGAAGCCTGAAGAAATTGTGGTGGCATTAGTAATGATCTTTCAAGAATAAATGGATTCTGAAATGGCTCCAGAAGACTGGAAAATTCCAAATGTCACTCCACTTTCAAGAAGGGAGCAAGGCAGAAGGAAGACAATTATAGGCCAGTTTGTTTGATCTCAGTGGTTGGGAAGATGTTGGAGCCAATTGTTAACAATGAGGTCTCAGGGTACTTGGAGGCACACGATAAAATAGACTACAATCAGCATGATTTCCTCAAGGGAAAATCTTGCCTGACAAATCTGTTGGAATTCTTTGAAGAAATAACAAACAGGATAGACAAAGGAGAATCAGTGGATGCTGTGTACTTGGATTTTCAGAAGGCCTTTGAGAAGGTTCCTCGTATGAGCTGTTTAACAAGCTACAAGTCTCTGATATTGCAGGAGAGATTCCAGCATGGATACAGCACTGGCTGATTGGCAGGATGCAAGGAATTCAGAATAAAGGAAGCCTTTTCAGGTTGGCTGCCAGTGACCTGTGGTGTTTCACAGGGGTTTGTGTTGGGACTGTTTCTATTTATTTTATATGTCAATGATCTGGATGATGGAATTGATGGCTTTGTGGCCAAGTTTGCAGATGATACAAAGATAGGTGGAGGGGCAGGTAGTTTCCAGGAAGTTGAGAGCCTAGAGAAGGAATCAGACAAATTAGAAAAGGCAAAGAAGTAGCAGATGAAATACATTTTCAGGAAGTGTATGGTCATACACTTTGGTAGAAGAAATAAAAGGGTAGACTATTGTCTAAATGGAGAGAAAATTCTGAAAAAAAGAGGTGCAAAGGGACTTGAGAGTCTGCATGCAGGTTGAGTTGGTAAGGCAGGCAAATGCAATGTTGGCATTCATTTCAAGAGGACTAGAATATAAAAGCAAGAATGTAATGTTGAAACTTTATAAAGCACTTGTGAAGCCTCACTTGAAGTATTTTGAGCAGTTTTGGACCTCCTACTCTAGAAAGGAAGAGCTGACATTGGAGAGGGTTCAAAGGAGGGTTCAAAATGATTCCTGGGTTGAAAGGCTTGTCATATGAGGAGCACTTGATAGCTCTGTGCCTGTACTCACAGGATTTCAGAAAAATGAGATGTGACCTCATTAGAACCTATTGAATATATAAAGGCTTCAACAGTGGATGTGGAGAGGATGACTCCTGTGGTAGGGAAGTTTAAGTTTAGAGGACACAGCATCAAAATACAGGGGTGTCCTTTTAGAACAGGGATGAGGAGGAATTTCTTTAGCCAGAAAGTGGTGAATCTATGGAATTTATTGCCAGAGGGTGGCTGTGGAGGCCAATTCAATTAGTATATTTAAAGCAGTGGTTGATAGATTCTTAATTAGTCAGGGTACGAAAGAATGCAAAAAGAAGGCAGGAGATTGGATCTGAGAGTAAAAGTGGGTCAGCCATGATGAACTGGCACAGCAGACTCAATGGGCCATATGGTCTAATTCTGCTCCTCTGTCTTAAGGTCTTCTGGTCTTAATAAGGGTTTAATGGCTCATGTTTGAAAATACATCATCAGGGTACTTCCTCATATTTTATAGTTTGGCATTAGTGGCCTACTTAGTGCAGGGTCTGCTGACCCATTGAATTCAAAGAGGATGGTAGAACTGAAATAAATGTTAATTAATATTTATTAAAACTTATGGTTTGTTTAATGGCTTTAATTATTCAAAGTGTTGGTATGTATGTTTAGTTGATTCATTTTAATTTTCAATAAGTTCTGATATTGTATTTCAATTTTAATTGTTTTTGTAAATGTCATGCAAGAGTAAACAACCTTGGAATTCCAAATCAATTAAGGTAAGTTAGGGATTGTGCATAGCAGCGCCATGTCAGCAAGATCTATGCCATCAAATATTTGGATCAACACATATAAATGAGTGAAAGGAATATTTTATATATATATACACAAAAATATTTATTTTATATAGAACTTTAAAAAAATACTATTATGAATGTTATTAATAAGTAATTCAAAGGTCCATCTCTACCTGCTGAAATTAATGACTTCAGATTCCCTGACAAAGGCATCATCATCATTATGTGCTGTGTCGTATGATGTGCCCGATCATGGTCTTCCATCTGCCTTTAATCTGAAACTCTTCAAATTTTTTTCCCTATTCATGACCATGATTCTTCTTGGCTATTTTTTCTTCAGAAGCATTTTGCCATTGCCTTCTTTTGGGCAATGTCTTTACAAGATGGATGACCTCAGACAATTTCAATACTTTTCAGAGGTTGTCAGCTTGGCGTCAGTGGTTGCAGAACCAACACAATGGAATACCACAGCAAAGGTTATTGATATCAGCTTTTCTTATGAAAGGATATATGAACAAAGTGTATAAACTCTTGAATATGATGGAGTATTAAAGATCATCTAGAGTGACTCAGTGGAATTTAAGATTTGTCTGGCCGAAACAAATCCTCAGAAATTTCAAAGGTACTGTACTGATTTAAAAGTGTTTTCTGTCTGTTTTTAATGTAGATCAATATGTTTGACTATTGGACATTATACTTCGAGATCTAAGCAATAAATGGAAATAGAATTCTCTTTGCTAAGATTGAAAACACAAAAAAACTAAAATTGATTTTATTTGATGTGTGCAAAAATTAAAGCTTGTTTGAAAAGTAAGTAACAGAGATGTTTATGTTATTTATATTTCAAAATGCCATAATATTATTTCTAACACAGGGCTAAACCTATTTGTTATCATTGCCTGTAAACTGAAAGGTTTAGTAAAAGAATAACAAAAGAAGCTTATATTTCCAAGACTTGCTTGCAACTTAAGAGGAAGCTGTTACTTCAGCGCCATCAAATACACACACTTTTAATAAAATTGGATTAAAACCATTTTAGTTTTTTTTGTCTTTCTTGGTCTCGTGAGCCCTGCCAATCAATACTGATGTGGAGCAATATTATTGCTCCAAATGACTGGAAATTACATCCAGGGGCTGATTTTCTTTTTCAGTCAAGGAAGACTCACAGCTCTGAAGATTAGCATCAGTTATATAAATCAGGTAATATGTCATCATGTCATGAAAATACCGCAGCACCAGTATAAGATTAATGTTAATGGTGGTCCAGGACTGTATTTGTTGTCTGATAGTTGAGGGCTGTAGAGCTGCAACTTCACCGGCAACAAAAAGCCAATGTTCATGGCATTTGCTTTGATAGCTCATACCTAGTATTTACTTATTATCTCCATGGCAACTGTGAGTGTTAAATCTGCTTAAGAAATTTCTTTTGGACCCTTTCAGATGGTGGCAATATTTTTGTCACATGAAAGAAATGTGGCTCTGTTACAAAAAGTGTAAAAAAAATGTAATTTTAGATTTATTTATTACATGGGTAAATATCATGGAGTGATGAGTAGTGTGGCAATAAAGCAGATTGTCGGTTAGTTATGAATTATCAGCATGCTATCTATTGCACTGACTCTGCTGAGGAGATTCAGCTTGGTGCATTCATGGTGTACCACGTGAGAATGATGAGATAAACAGTGCTGCCCATATGAAAGATAGATGTGGAATGTAGATCAAAACTCATTTAACATTTGATGACCTTTTAACATTTTCTCAACAAATGGTACTACAATATTTCCTTAGGCACTTAGAAATGTCCCAAACCTATTGCGCTTGTGCATTTTTTTAGAGTATGTGCTAAGGCTGCTCCTAGCTTCTCCATACTCTGCATTAGCTGGAGAAGGGCACAGACATAGAGCAAAAAAAACATGTTTGTCAGGCAAACCAGTGAACCAGTAGCTGGAGATGTCAGCATCAGTATCAGTTGTATTAACAGGCTTCTCAGTTCCTTCATAAACATTAAAAATGGGTGTTGACCTTTATAACAGGAGTGTGTTCTCTCATGTAGCGCAGAGCATTGTCACTGAAAGTTTACAGAGTGAATCACCAATGGCTACGATGTTGAAGAGATTGCTGGGAGTCACTGTACAGTTTTTAGGCAAGGATACCAGCACAAGTACTGAGACAGACATCACTTCATTGGAACTTCTGGGTCACAGTTGAGAAGGCATAGCGAGAGTCTTCATGTAAGAGAGGATCTAACAATAGCTAATGTGCACAGGGTGGAAAATGCCAGAAGAGAAATTTCATGGTCTGGCTCCAGTGTCAGAGAAAGTTTAATGACCGTGCACATCTTTTCATGGTTAGTGAATCCAAAAACAAATCCAGACTCTCAGCAATTGATGACAGCATCCACAGAGTTTCTACTTGCAAACCTCAGGCATTACTAATACTTCCAGCTATTCTGCCCACTACAGCAGCAGTATAATACAAACACTTTGCTCCACAGTCATACTTTTCCCTTTCCAGACAAGATTATCCATACTCATAGGCCTTAGATGCAGAATGTCCACATCATCCACAGACATGATCATTGGTCATTTTCCAGAGAACCAATGGCAGGTCAGGTAAGAGGTCAATAAGGCCAAATGTTTGCTCCAAAATTATCAACCACCCAATATTCTGATTCCCTTCATTCCACATCTCTTTTCCCTAAAAAAGATTCAAACAGCTCAAGCTTCATCCTCTCATCTCCTCTTACGTAGACCAAAAATCTGATTTTTTTAGTTACAGATAGAGAAGTAATAATATGACTGCTCTTTTACAGAGAGCTACCATTCAGAAGATAAAAAGGACTTACACACTGTGTCGCAGTCCAGTGTCCACCAGCTCCCTCCCTGGCACTTCTGTATAATTTAGAGATGGGATCTGTTTGTAAACCTAGATAAACTGCACCCTGGAGAAGAGGAGTAATTGGGGATGTTGTGGATAGTGTGGAGGGCTGTCAGAGGTTACAACGATACATCAGTAGGATGCAGAACTGGGCTGAGAAGTGGGAGATGGAGTTCAACCCAGATAAATGTGAGGTGGTTAATTTTGGTAGGTCCAATTTGAAGACAGAATATAATATAAATAGTGAGACTCTTGTCAGTGTGGAGGATCTGAGAGATCTTGGAGTCTGTGTCAATAGGACACTCAAAGCTGCTGCTCGCGTTGACAGTATTGTTAAGAAGGCATATTGTGTTGGTGTTCTTCAACCATGGGATTGAGTTCAACAGCTGTGAGGTAATGTTACAGCTATAGAACACCTTGGTCAGACCCCACTTGGAGCACTGTTTTCAATTCTGGTCACCTCACATCAGGAAGAATGTGGACGCTATAGGGAGATTGTAGGGGAGATTTACAAGGATGTTGCCTGGATTGGGGGACATAATTTATGTGAATAGATTGAGTGAACTTGGACTTTTCTCCTTGGAGTGATGAAAGCTGAGCATTGACCTGATAGAGGTGTATAAGATGATGAGGGGTATTGAGCATGGGGATACCTAGAGGCTTTTTCCCAGGGCTAAAATGGCTAACATGAGGGGGCATAGTTTTAAGGTACTTGGAAATAGGTACCAAGGGGATGTCAGGGTTAAGTTTTTCACACAGAGTGGTGGGTGCATGGAATGCTCTGCCAGCAGCGGATACAATAGGGTCTTTTAAGAGCCTCTTAGGCAGGTACCTGGAGCTAAGAAAAATAGAGGGTTCTGCGCTAGGGAAATTCTAGGCAGTCTCTAGAGTAGGTTACATGGTTGGCACAACTTTGTGGGCCGAACGGCCTGTAATGTGCTGTGGATTTCTATGTTCTATGTTCTTTGTTCATATGAGATCACAAGTTAGTGGAAGATCCAAAGATTGGGATAGTTTCAGAATCCAGTAAAGGAAGACCCAAAAATCAAGAAAGATAAAAGAAGCTATGAGAAATTCGAAATGATAATAAGAGCTTCTTTAAACACTTTAAAAGGAGGGAAACATGGGCGCATCAGAAAATAAAGCTGATGAAATATTTTTGACAGTTACCATATAACAGAGGAGTTAAATGTATATATTAAGTCAGTCTTTAAGATAAAGAATACTGTACATGTCCCACTAATAATATGAACATGGCTGAACGAATTAAATACCAGCACGAGGACAACAGAATCAGAATCAGAATTAATGGCCTTAATCCTGATAAGTCAGGTTACTGAGATAACAAATGCATCAGGTGTAATCTTCCATGGTTACATGGTCGCCACAACATTGTGGACTGAAGGGCCTGTAATGTAGTGCAACTTTCTACGCTCTATGTTCTAGTTATGTGTGTCACTTCCTGGGGTGAGCTTCTGCACTGGTTCTTCTCCCGGCCAGTTAGATGACGACTTTTCTAGGACAGAGTACAAACACGAAGACTGACAAGCATCTGTGCTGTCTGAGAAGCTGAGTGAGATATCTAGAAGTATAGAGAAATGAATTCCAATTTGCACACTACTTTGTCAGGTGTCTGGATCAGCTTTACTGCTTTGGGAAAGTAACTGTTTCTGATTCTGGCAGTCCTGGTGAGGAAGCTACATATAATAAATGCAGTAGATACTGCAGATGTTGAAAATCCAGAGAAGTACACACAAAATGCTGTAGGAACTCTTCAGGTAAGGCAGCATCTATGGAAATTAACAAACAGTCAACAATTCAGCCGAGACACTCTATACAGGTGTCCGCAGTTTATGAAAGTTCACTTTACGCCACTTCACTTTTACGAAAGACCTACATTAGTACCTGTTTTTGCTAATCGAAAGAAATCCGGAGGATTTTCGCTTTTACGATAAAAGGCACCCGCTTTAAACTTGTGTTTACCCCAAGAAAGACTACCATGACCGTGAAGTCTTGCACAGGCAGGTGTGCGCACATGCGTTTACGTGCCGATTTTTTTTCTACAAATCGGCTTTGGCTAAACCTTCCCGATTCTCATAAGTGAAACTACACTGTACATACATTATTTCTACTTTATATAGCTGTGTATTTATCATATCATTCCTGCTTTTATTATAAGTTAGTGTTATTTGAGGTTTTTATGTGCTATTTGGTATGATTTGGTAGTTTATGTTCTAGGTCTGGGAACGCTCAAAAATTTTTCCCATATAAATTAATGGTAATTGCTTCTTCACTTTATGCCATTTTGGCTTACGAAAGGTTTCATAGGAACACTCTACTTTTGGATAGCGGGGGGAACCTGTACTGGAAATGAAGGAGATCAGTGCCAGAATTTGAAGGTGTGAGAGCGGAAGGAGGAGAAGCTCGAATGTGATAAGTGAAGCCATGTGGGTGGGGAAGGAGGATAAACTAAGAAGTTGGGAGGTAATTGGTGGAAAAGACAAAAGACTGGAAAAGAAGGAATCCAATAGGACAGGAGAGTGGACTATGGGAGAAAGGGAAGGAGGAGGGCACTAGGGGGAGGTGATAGGTAGGTGAGGAGAAGAGCCAAAATGGGGAACTAAAGAAGAAAGACTGGAGAGGGGAAAATACCGGAATTTGGAGAAATCAATGTTCATGTCATCAGGTTGAAGGCTACCTAGAGGTGTTGTTTGTGGGAGGGGCCTCATCATAGCAGAAGAGGAGGTCATAGATCAACATGTTAGAATGGAAATGGGGATAGGAATTAAAATGTATGGCCTCTGGGAAATTCTACTTTTCGCAGATAGTGCAGATGCTCACCAAATCAAATCAAATCAAGGTTAAATGTCATTCAAGCCATACATGGATACAGAAGAATAAGGCAGCATTCTTCTGGGGCCAAGGTGCAAAAACATGCACACACATTCAAAATAACGAGAAAGGCAAAAAAAAAGAACATAGTCACGAACGAAAACACATTTTTAGTTCATGACCGTGAGTGACAAATCCCACAAATTGATGGTTCCCAGCAGCCCAGCAAATAATTCTATCGATCCAACACTAGAGAGCAGTACCAATGAGCGAGGCTACCCCCAACAGAGCCCAGATGCCATGCTACAATGCTAGCCTGCAGCTTGAGGCCTAATCCTTGCCACTTCTCTCAACACCAAACAAGGGTCCAGGCCTGCCGCAATCAATGCCCATGTCCAACAGGGTCTTGCAATCACAAAAGATACATCCAAGACAGTCACTCACGGTTTCACTACGTTCTCCCTTTGCATGAACTCCAGTTCCTTCGATTAGACGGCAGAAGCATTGTCTGCACCCAGGTCAACTCTTCCAAATCCAAACTGTCACTTCCTGCTACCCAATGGCCCGACTTGAACCCCGTGGCCCAATGGCCCGATGGCCCAACTCAAATCCCTTGGCAAAACGGCTCAACTTGGATCCTTCAGTCTGACGGCCCCACCCAATTCTCTTGGACTAATGGGCAATTCACCTTCTCTGACCCGCTGGCTGGCTACTCCAAATAATGAGCAGCTCACTGATGCAGTAAATCTGCTGTACACACAGTTCTTGGACTCAAGAATAGTCCTACTATCTATAAAAACACATTTAACAAAGAAAAAAGCACCTTTGGTTGGCCCTGAGATGCCACTGAGTGTATACATGCCCCCGTCTTACTGGAATAAAATAGTCCCCTAATTTACCTCAGATTTGGTGTGGGAAACCATGGGCAAATATTTCTGAGTGGGGTCCTTTTCAAGGGGTAATTAAGAGGTAGGGTCTGAGACATGCAGCCTAGCCTCAGCAAAATAGAGGTCAGTTTGCCACACTACAATATAAGTTATAGGAGCGGAATTAAGCCATTTGACCCATTGAGTCTGTTCTGCCATTTCATCATAGATGATCCATTTTCCCTCTTGACCCCATTCTTTTGCCTTCTCCCCATATGGCTTCATGCCCAGACCAATGAAGAATCTGTTCATTTTACTTTCTGCTAAACGAGTCCTTCTGACCCTATGAGCCACACCATCCAGCAATCCCCCAATTTAATCCTGGCCTAATCACAGGGTAAATTAGAATGACCAATTAACCTATCAATTGGTACATCTTTGGACTGTGGCAGGAAACAGGAGCACCCATAGGAAAGAACCACATTTCATAGGGAGAACATACAAACTCCTTACAGGCAGCAGTGGGAATCAAACCTTGTTCACTGGTAAAGCATTGTCCTAACTATTATGCCATCTTTGCCTTAGCTATACCCAAACACTTGACCACCACAGTCAACTGTGGCAATGAATTCTACAGATTCATTCACTCAGCACCCCCTTTTGTCATTGGGTTTGATGGTGAAGTTGTTATTGATGCAGAGAGAGCAGAGGACCATGCATTCTGAGGGTGTAAGGTTCAGAGAGACCATTGGAGAATGTTTGAAGAACTCATTGGCAATTAGAGATGAAAAGATTGAGACAAGGCAGCAAACCAGAGCAGGGTGTCCAAGAAAAGGAGGAGGGTTGGAGATGTGAGATGTGAAGGGTTGGCTTATTTGGCTGTCAGAAGTCTCTTCTGTTGTGTCGCTCATTGAGTGGCCCATTCAAAGAATGCAGCAGCTTTTTCCCATTGGTGGCCTTGCACACCATGGTACCGATTTCTGGTTACAGGCACCTCAGGGATATAAGAGTAGCACATGCGAGAAACTCGGGCTCTTTTCTTTGTCTCCAGGGCCCGCTTCAGGCTGAAGTCGCAACCAGCACTGAATGATCATTGGGACAGAGCATTGCAGACCCCTCTCCCCATGTTTTGTAGTTAAATACTGTTCCTAGCATACTCAGTTTTGTAATTTTATAAGTTGGGAGACTTAATGGAATTCCTATTAAGTTAAAAGGGCTACTGAGTATTTAGTGTTGTGGTTTTGTGTAGTTTAGGTTAGCTTAGATGAGCTGTTGTTTAGCTAGATGTCTGGTTTAGTGTTTCATTGTTTGTTTATAAATAAATAGTTAACATGTTCACTTGCAATCCGTGTCTTCTGTTTCACTCACTAAATTCACAAATCTGTTCTCACGTTACAATTAGTGTAGTCAGCAGAATCAATGGTTGGACAGAAGGCGAGTGGCTTTAGACTGATGAATTACAGAACCCCGCCCCCGCGTGAACAGAGCAGAGTTCTGGGGTGGACCTACAACAGTGCAGGATTTGGGAGTCTCACCATCCTACTGGTGGATGCGGGGGCGCCAATAGATTAGTTAGTCAGCATCCGTTGACTGCTCATCTCAACGGATGCTGCCCGACTTGCTGAGTTCATCCAGCTTTTTTGTATGTGTTGATTTGACCACAGCATTTGCAGTATACTTTGTATTTAATAGATTAGTTAGACCAGTTGGACTCCCATGAGGTGGAAATCGGACACCACAACAATATGCAAGGGGGCTGGTGATGCCTGGCTGGATTATGAGGATGAGGAAGAGAGGGTAGAGTGGAATCCTATGAATCACCCGCAGAATAATCACATTGGCTCTCAAAGTTCAATGTTCAAAGTTGAAAGTAAATTTTATTATCAAACTACTTATATGTCACCATATGTAACCCTGTGATTTATTTTCATGTGAATATACTCAGAAAATCTATAGAATAGTAACTACAGCAAGATCAACCAGAGTGCAGAAGACAATAAGCTGTGGAAATGCAAGTATAAATATATAGCAATAAATAACAAGGACATGAGATAACAAGATAAAAAGTTATTAAAGTGAGATCATTGGTTGAGGGGAAAATATTAATGATGGGGCAAGTGAGTATAGTTATCCCCTTTCATTCAAGAGCTTGATGATTGAGGGGTAACAATTGTTTTTAAACCTGGTGATGCAAGTCCTGAGGCTATTGTACCTTTTACCTGATGGCAGCAGTGAGAGGAGGGAATGGACTGGCTGGTGGGGAGCTCTAATGACTTATGCTGCTTTCCTACAACACCATTTCATGTAGATGTGTTCAATGGTTGAGAGGGCTTTACTGATAATGTATTGGACCAAATCTATTACCTTTTATTGGATTTTCTGTTCAAAGTCATTGGTGTTACCATACCAAACCATGATGCAGCCAGTCTTTACACTCTCCACTACACATCTATCAAAGTTTATCAAAGTTTTAGATGTCATGCCAAATCTCTTCAAACTCCTAAGGAAGTAGGAGCAATTGCACAGATTCTCTGAAATAGTGACACCTGGGACTTTAAGGATGCTAACCTCGCCACCACTGATCCTCTGATGAGAACTGACTCATTGACTTCTGGTTTCCCTCTCCTGAAGTCTATATTCAGTTCCTTGGTCTTTCTGACACTGAGTGAAAGGTTATTGTAATGACATCACTCCATCACATTTTTAGTCTCCCTCCTATATGCTGATTTATTATCTCCTTTGATTCAGCACACAACAGTGGTGTCAACAGCAACTTGAATATGACATTGGAGCTGTGCTTAGCCACACAGTCAGAGGTGTAAGGTGATTAGAGCAGGAGGCTAAACATACAGCCTTCTTGTGCACCTGAGCTGATGGAGATCATGGAGGAGATGTAGTTGCCAATTCAAATTGACTGGGGTCTGCAAGCAAGGAAATTCACGATCCAATTGATAAAGAAGGTATTGAGCCCAAGGTTTTGGAGCTTATTGATTAGTTTCAAGGGGGTGATGGTGTGAATCTTTACTGTCCAGATGTTCCAAGATTGAGTGATGAGCCAATGAGCTGGCATCTGCTTTGGACCTATTGCTCAAGTAGGCAAACTGGAGCAGATCCAAGTCACTTCTCAGGCAGGAGCTGATATGTTTCCTCAGCAGCCTCTCAAAACACTTCTTTACTTTGGAGGTAAGTGCTATTGGATGATAGTCATTGAGACAGGTTACCACACTCTTCTTGGGCACCGGTTAAATTGAAGCATCCTTGAAGGTGGATACAACACTCTGCAGAAATGAGAGGTTTAAGATCTCAGTGAACACACCAGCCAAGTTTGTCAGCACAGATCTTTAGTACATGGCCAAGTACTCCATGTGGTCTGGATGCTTTCCGTCAATTCACCCCCCCTAAAAGCACCTCACACATTGGCTTCAGATATGGAGATCAAAGGATCATCAAGAGATGTAGGGGTTCATGATGGTTCCTCCATGTTCCGGTAGTCAAATAAGTATAGAAGGCATTGAGCTTATCTGGAAGCGAAGCCCTGTTGTCTCCATGTTACTTGATTTAACTTTGTAGGATGTGATAACATTCAAGCCCTGCAACAACTGTCAAGCATCCCTTATTGATTCGAGTTTGGTCTGGAATCTCTAGTTTTCCCATGATCTGGCTTTCCAGACATCTTCCACTCCCTCCCTGTAGGTCATCTGATGATTATTTGTGATGAGCCCTACCACTGTTGGGTCATCGTAGAACTTGACAATGTGATTACTCAGTGCTTGGCCATGTGGTCCTTTGTGAGCAAAGTGTCCAGCAGTGGGCTCAGCACATAGCCCTGGGTGGGGGGAGGCACCTGTGTTGAGGATGATGGGTGGGAGGAGCAATTGTGCATCTTGACTATCTGGGGTCTGTTGTTTAGGAAGTCCAACACCCAGTTGGTGTATTTAGACCGAGGAGTCGGAGATTGCTCACCAAGGTCTGTGGGACAACAGTGTTGTATGTCAAACTGAAATCCAGAAACAGCATTATGGCATAAGGGTCCTTGTTTGCTTCGATTGTCAGGGCCAGGTGCATGACAGATGTTATGGCATTTATTGCAGAGAAGTTCTGTCAGTCAGCATATTGGTGAGTGTCCTGCGTGGCAGTAATGGAGTTTTGAATGTGTGCCATTAGCAGCAATTCAAAGCCCTTCATGATGATTGGCATCAGTGCCACAGGGTGGTAGTCATTTCATTTTGAAGGTGTTGACTCTTTTGCGAGAGGGATGATGGTGGCTGGTTTGAAGCATGTACTGATAGCAGCCTGGATGAGTGAAAGATAGATATCTGTAAAGATATCAGTAAGCTGGTGTGCAGCCTTATGAGGATTGACGTCTCTTATTTGCGGCTGTTACATACAGTGCCTACCCATCTGGAAGGGCTAAAGCTTTCAAAGACTCAAAGATTCAAGACACATTTATTATCAAAGTATGTATGCAGTATACAGCCCTGAGGTTTGACTTCCCACTGACAGTCACAAAACAAAGAAAACCTTGGAACACATTTAAAGAAAACCACCAAACACACAAATTGAAAAAAAAAGAACAAATTGCGCAAATGGCAAAAAAATAGCAAAGAACACGGAATACAAAACATTAACTCACGTTGCCATTGAAAGAGTCCAGACATATTCAGTTCAGTTTAGTTCAGTTCAATCCAGCACTGCGGCACTCACTATCACCAGGCTGCAGCGCCAGTCCACACTGATAAAAACCACACAAAACAGCAACAAAAGAAGAAGTAACCAGAAAGCAGAGACACATCATAACATGAACAACAGAGTCAAATTCACAAACCGCGTCAACTAAACCTTGCCCAAGCCCAGGCCAACCTGGAAAAAGAGAGAGAGAGAGAGAGAGAGAGAGAGAGAGAGAGAGACCAGTCATACACAGGCACCTTCCTCCAGGAGCAGCAAGTGAGAAGGAGAGACAGACTGGTCACACACGCTGAACACCTGCCTGCCTTCTGCTCTCATCCTTGTTTACTTCAATCTTCGTTGATGTTTTAACCCTTACATACTGTTCGGGTCATATTTGACTCGTTTTGACATTTGACAGCAGTAAAAACACCCCAAATGCCTTTTTTTTTGCTGAAATTTGATGACTTTTCCTAAAATGACCAAAAATGTGCAAAAATGAAAATACTTAAAATTTTTATACTTTTGTACAGGTGCTACAAATTTTTGTACATTGATTGAGGCTGTTCCAGGTCAAATTTGACCTGTATCTATTGAAATGGATTTTAGCTCTCTGAAACATTAATTAGGGATTAATCACCCATTTATTAGTGTCAGATAGGCTATTTATACATTCTAAATAGATTTGTGGTTCAAAATTTGGTATAGACACTTGTTATGAAGGGATTCTTGGGCTGGGTTAAAATTGACCCAGACCATACTGTGAAGGTATAGAATATGAACAGGTTGCCTGGGTTAATTGGCAGGATCAATGAGAAATGGAATGGATCACGGGCTGGTGCCCCATCTCCAGGCTTTGTGGCCTCCAGGCCACACAATTTGTGCGAAAATTCACTGAAGTCCCTCAGAGACAACAAAATGCCAGATTGCTCAACTGGCCTGAAAACGTACTACTAAAATATAGATTACAGGCTCCGAAAGTAGCAGAACCACATTTGAAAGAAAAAAATGAAGTAATCAAGGTGAAAGGCAGATATGATTTATGGAAGACAATTTCAAGGGGGAAGAGACAATTTCAAATGAGGTTGAAGGTGACATCGGATGCACGGCAACTCTGGCAGGACTTGCAAGATATTACTTCCTACAAAGCGAAACTCAATAGTTAAGTCAAATCAAGTCAATTCAAGTCACTTTTATTGACACTTCAACCATAACTGCTGGTACAGTGCATAGTAAAAATGAGACAACGTTTTTCTGGACCATGATGCTACATGACACTGTACAAAAAACTAGTCTAAACTACGCAATAAAAAATAACACAGAGAAAGCTACACTAGACTACAGACCTACACAGCATGAGTGGCAGTGTTGCTTCACTACCAGATGAACTCAACGCTTTCTATGCATGCTTTGAAAGGGAGAATACAACTACATCTGTGAAGGTCCCTGCTGCACCTAATGACCCTTTGACCTTTGTCCCAGAGGCTGATGTTAGACTGTCTTTGAAGAGAGTGAACCCACACATGGCGGAAGGTCCCAATGGAGTACCTGGTAAGGTCAGAGAACCTGTGCCAACCAACTAGCGGGAGTACTCAAGGATATTTTCAGCCCCTCACTGCTATGGTGGAAGATCTCACTTGCTTCAAAAAGGCAATATTAATACCAGTGCCTAAGAAGAATAATGTGGGCTGCCTTAATGACTATCGCCTGATAGCACTCAAACGAAATGCTTTGAGAAGTTGGCCATGACTAGACAGAACTCCTGCCTCAGCAAGGACCTAGACACATTGCAATTTGCCTATCGCCACAATAGGTCAATGGCAGATGTAATCTCAATGGTTCCCACATGGCTTTAGACCACCTGGTCAAACACAAACTCTTATGTCAGAATGCTGTTCGCTGACTATAGCTCAGCATTTAATACCATCATTCCCACAATCCTGACTGAGAAGTTGCAGAACCTGGGCCTCTGTACCTCCCTCTGTAATTGGATCCTTGACCTCCTAAATGGAAGATCACAATCTGTGCGGACTGGTGATAGCATATACCCCTCGCTGACGATCACCACTAGCACATCACAGGTGTGTGTGCTTAGCCCACTGCTGTACTCTCTATATCCATATGACTGTGTGGCTAGGCAAAGCTCAAATATCATCTATAAATTTGCTTACAATACAACCATTGTTGGTAGAATCTCAGGTAATGATGAGAGGGTGTACATGAGTGAGATATGCCAACTAGTGGAGTGGTGCTGCAGCAACAACCCGGCACTCAATGTCAATAAGATGAAGGAGCTGATTGTGGACCTCAGGAAGGGTAAGGTGAAAGAACACATATAAATCCTCATAGAGGGATCAGAAGTGGAGAGAGTGAGCAGCTTCAAGTTTCTGGATGTCAAGACCTCTGAGGATCTAACCTGGTCCCAACAGATCAATGTAGTTATAAAGAAGGCAAGACAGCAGCTATATTTTATTAGGAGTTTGAAAAGATATGACATATCAACAAATACACTAAAAGAATTCTATAGTTGTACCATGAAGAGCATTCTGACAGGCTGCATCGCTGTCTGGTATGGAGAGGCTACTGCACAGGACCAAAAGAAGCTGCAGAAGGTTGTAAATCTAGTCAACTCCATCTTGGACACTAGCCTACAAAGTACCCAGGATATCTTTAGTCAGTGGTGGCCTAGAAAGGTAGCATCCATTATTAAGGACCTCCAGCACCCAGGTCATGCTCTTTTCTCACTGTAACTATCAGGTGGGAGGTACAGAAGCCTGAAGGCACACACTCAGCGATTCAGGAACAGTTTCTTTCCCTCTGCTGTCTGATTCCTAAATGGAATTTGAAGCTTTGGACACTACCTCACTTTTTTTAATATACAGTATTTTTGTTTTTGCACATTTTTAATAACCTATTCAATATATGTAATTGATTTACTTGTTTATTTATTATAATGTTCTATTTTATTTATTGTTTTTTCTCTCTCTCTGCTAGATTATGTATTGCATTGAACTGCTGCTGCTAAATTAAAAAAATTCATGTCACATGCTGGTGATAATAAACCTGATTCTGATTCTGAGTCATCGCTTCTACAGTCACCACTGTGTTCCCTTGTGTAGTCAGTAATACCCAGCCACATACACTGGGGATTGTTATTGAACAGGTGTTACTGAATTTTTTTGTGCGTAGATGGTCGTTCCCCTTTTCCAAAAGACATAGGAGCAGAATTAGGCCACCTGGCCCATCAAGTTTGCAATCATGGCTGATCCTTTTTATTCTCTCCTCCTTAACCCCAGTTCCTGGCCTTCTCCCGGAAACCTTTGATGCCATGTTCAATGAAGAACCTATCAGTGTCTGCCTTAAATACACCCAGCGACCTGGCCTCCACAGCTGCCTGTGGCAACAAATTCCACAAATTCACCACCCTCTTGCTAAAGAATTTTCTCCACACTTCTGTTTTGAAAGGGCACCCCTTTATCCTGAGGCTGTGCCCCCTTGTCCTAGACTCTCCCTCCATGGGAAACACTTTCCACATCTCCTCTGTCCAAGCCTTTCAACATACAAAATGTTTCAATGAGATCCCCCCTCATCCTTCTGAGTTCCTGAGAGTACAGATGCAAAGCCATCAAATGTTCCTCGTATGATAACCAACGTCAGTACATCTTTTCTAAGATGAGGAGCCCAAAACTCTTCACAATACTCAAGGTGAGGTCTCACCAGTGCCTTGTAAAGCCTCAGCATCACATCCTTGTTCTTGTACTCTAAACCTCTTGAAATGAATGCTAACATGACATTTGCCTTCCTCACCTTCGACTCAACCTGCAAGTTAACCTTTGGGATTTTCTACACAAGGACTCCCAAGTCCCTTTTTCCTGGATTTTCTTCCCCATTTAGAAAATACTCCATACATTTATTTCTACTACCAAAATGCATGACCAAACATTTTCCAACATTGTATTTCATTTGCCACCTTCTTACCCATTCTCCGAATCTGTCTAAGTCCATCTACATCCTACTTGTTTCCTCAACACTATTTGTCCCTCCGCCAATCTTCATAACATCTGAAAACGTGGCAATAAAGTAATTTATTCCATCATCTAAATCATTTATATACAGCTTAAAAAGAAGTGGTGCCAACACTGACCCCAGCGGAACACCACTAGGCACTAGCAACCAACCAGAAAAGGATCCATTTAGACCCAGTCGCTGCCTCCTACCAATCAGCCAATGCACTAACCATTTTAGTAACTTTCCTGTAATACCATGGACTCTTAACTTGGTTAGCAGCCTCATGTGTGGCACCTTGTCAAAGGCCTTCTGAAGGTCCAAATATACAACATCCACTGCATCCCCTTTATCTATCCTACTTGTAATCTCGAAGAACTCCAACAGGTTCATCAGGCAGGATTTTCCCTGAAGGAAACCATGCTGAATTTGTACTAACTTGTCCTGTGTCACCAAGTACTCCATCACCTCATTCTAAGCAATTGACTCTAACATCTTCCCAACCACTGAGGTCAGGCTAACTATAATTTCCTTTCTGCTGTCTCCCTCCTTTCTTAAAGAGTGGAGTGACATTTGCAATTTTCTAGTCCTCTGGCACCACGCCAGAGTCCAATGATTTCTGAAAGATCATTTCTTGTACCACCACAATCTCTAACGCTACCTATTTGAGAACCCTAGGATGCAGTTCATCTAGTCTGGGTGACCTATGTACTTTTAGGTCTTTCAGCTTTTTGAGCATCTTTTCTCTTGTGATAGTAACTGCACCCACTTCTTTTCCTTCACACACTACAACATCAGGCATACTGCTGGTGTCCTCCACAATGAAAACTGATGCAAAAAGCTAATTTAGTTCATCAGCCGTCTCCTCGTCCCCTGTTATTACTTCTCTTGTCTCATTTTGTAGAGGTCCTATATCCACTCTCATTTATCTTTTATTTTTAATATACTTGAAAAAACTTTTACTATGCACTTTGCTTGCTTGCTTTTGTATTTTATCTTTTCCCTTCTAATATATTTTTTTAGTTGCTCTCTGTAGGCTTTTAAAAACTTCCCAATCCTCTATCCTCTCACTAATTTTTGCTTTTACAATGGCTTTGACTTTCCTTCTCAGCCATGGTTGTATTATTTTACCATTTGAGTATTTCTTCATTTTTGGAATACATGTATCCTGAACCTTCCTCATTTTTCCCAGAAACACAAACCATTGCTGCTCTGCTGACATCCCTGCCAGCAGCTCTTTCCAATTTACTCTGGCCAGCTCCTCTCTCATACCACTGTAATTTCCTTTACTCCACTGAAATACTGCTACATCAGACTTTACTTTCTCCCTATCAAATTTCAAGTTGAACACAATCATATTGTGATCATTGGTTCCTAAAGGTTCTTTTACCTTAAGCTCCCAAATCGCCTCTGGTTCATTACATAACACCCAATCCAGTATAGCTGATCCCCTAGTAGGCTCAATGGCAAACTGCCCTAAAAAGCTGTCACTTAGTCATTCTATAAACTCACTCTCTTGAGATTCATTACCAACCTGATTTTCTCATTCAACCTGTATAAAAATCTCCTATGACTATCATAACATTGCCCTTTTGACTCGCCTTTTCTATTTCCTGTTACAACCTGTAGTCCACCTCCCAGCCACTGTTGGGAGGCCTGTATATAACTGCCATTACTGTCCTTTTACCCTTGCTTTTACCCTAACTCAACCTACTAGAAGTCAACATCTTCTGATCCTTTGTCACATCTTTCTACTAATTTGATGCCATTTTTTACCAATAGAGCCATGCCACCCCCTCTGCCTACCTTCTTATCCCTGTGATATAACGTGTAACCTTGGACATTCAGTTTCCAACTACAACCATCCTTCAGCTATGATTCAGTGATGGGCACATCATACCTGGCAATCTGTGATATTGCAACAAGATCATCCACCTTATTTCTTATACTACACGCATTTAGATACAACCCTTTGAGTACCGTATTTGTTATCCTTTCTGATTCTGCAACCTGTGTTGAACTATGTGCCTGTCTGGACACGCCCCCTGCTGACTGCTCCTGGGCTCCTCCCACAGACCCCTGTATAAAGGCGATCTGAGGCCTGACGCTCGGCCTCAGTCTCCAGGACATAGTATGATGGACACTCACTCCTGGTTCCTTCTTCCAGTCAATAAAAGCCGATATCTCGCCTTACGTCTCAGTGTGAGTTATTGATGGTGCATCACAACCCCAATGATTTGATACTCAGCCTGTTGGCTGCAATTAAGTCCCACCACCTGCCTTCCGTTCCTGACAGTGTGACTGCATACTGTCTTTACTTTTTTACCATCTTCCCTATCCTGAGTCCCTTCACTCTGGTTCCCACCCACCCCCCTCCCCAGCAAATTAGTTTAAAGCCTTCCCAATAGCTCTAACAAACTTGCCCACAAGAATATTGGTCCCCCTCAGGTTCAGGTTTTCATTGACTAAGGTGAGGTTTCTCCTAAATGTTCTGAGAGCTGTTCTGTGTCGAGAGTTGAAAGCAGTGTCGGGGGTTTCCAGAAGAGCACACACCTCTGTCTCTCAGGTCTTCTGACTGGGCTGTGAGGTGATCTGCCTTGAGTTATTGGCGTTGTCTACATACATCCAGATGTAACAGGTGACAGACAAGCCATATTCATCGAGGTCTGATTCTATGGTCTGAATCATATACCATGATTCTGCAGTTGTATACATGTGTGAAGCTCCAGACTGTCCTGGTTTCTCCTTGATTTGCATGTTGATGCAGACACAATCAATCTTATAAAAATGCATGTTATTTTTATAATCGTTTATGATGTTAACTTACAATAGAGCAATCCATTTGCTTGATGCAACAAGTTTAACATATTGCATTAAAAAGCAATTCCTAAGTTACTAGTCGCAGAATAGCACTTCCAAATTAATATGGTAAGTGTAAACTTGTGGAAGAATTCTTCTGGAGAAAATCACTTCACACTTTCATTAAGTCAAATATGATTTTAAAAATCTGGCTAGCACCTCACTAATATGCAACATATGTTGAAACTGATCAAATGATTTTAGTTGTTTTAGTGCTCTTTTTATTGGTTTGTAGTCTAGTACCATTGAATATTGTTTTTTTATGTTTCATAATTAACATGAGTAAATATTTATTATATTAATAAATAATGAATGGAATTTTTAATGCTCAGATACTTACAATCAGCTCAGAAATATTTAATGGTCTTTTCAGGTCTTTGCTGCTAATTAGCTGGGGGGGGAGTTGTAAAATAATATTTTTATTTTGTGTCATAACACATACAAAAGTAACTCAGCAGATCAGGCTGCATCTATGGAAAGGAATAAACAGTTAACTTTTTGGGCCAAGTTCCTTATCAGGACTGGAAAAGAAGGGGAAGGAAGCTAGAATAAGAAGATGTGGGATGGGGAAGGAATGGAAGGTGATAGATGAAACCAGGTGACTGGCAGAGATGGGGGCAGGGGAGTATGAAGTTAGAAGCTAGGAAGTGATAGGTGGAAAAATTAAAGGGCTAAAGAAGAAGAAGTGGGAAAAAGGGAAGGAGGACAGGCATCAGGGGGAAGTTATAGACAGGTGAAGAGAAAAGAAAAGGTAAGAGTGGAGCCGGAGTGGGAAATGGAAGAAGAGGAAGGTGGGGTTTATTTATCAGAGGTTAGGAAAATTGTTGTTTCTGCCATCAGGTTGGAGGCTACCCAGATGGAATGTGAGAAGACGTTGCTTCTCCAACCTGAGAGTGGTCTCATCATGGCAGGAGAGGACACCATGGACTGGCATGTCAGAATAGAAGTGGGGATTGGACTTAAAATGGTTGGCCACCGGGAAATCTTTCTTGGTGTGGATGGAGTGAAAGTACTCGGAAAAGCAATCCCCCAATCTACATCAGGTCTTGCCAATGTAGAGGAGCACTGGATACTGTAGACTACTCCAGCAGATGATGTGTGAACTGTTGCCTCATCTGGAAGGTCCGTTTGGGGTCCCTAAATGCAGGTGAAGGAGGAGGTGAATGGACAGATGTCGCACTTATTCCACTTGCAAGGGTAAGTGCCAGACAGGAAATTAGTCAGGAGGGGCAATTGGACAAGGGAATCACAGAGAGAATGATTCCTGTGTAAGGACTGGGGAGTAAAGATGTGTTTGGTGGTAGGGCCCATTGAAGGTGACAGAAGTTACGGAGAATGCTGTGTTGGATGCAGAGGCTCATAGGGTAGTAGGTATGGATAAGAGGAGCTCTATTTTGAAAGTTTTTGAAGTATTCATGTTACTTTTTATTCACTACAATTCTTATATAAAATAGTTTCACAAACTTTTCTGTTTGGTTCCATCATATATTTATTCAATAATCCTAGCAATTAACAAAATAATCCCAAAAATTACATAATTGGGGAATAGATTAGTATTATGTTCTGTGCCAAATGACCGCAGGAACCAAAAATATGCAACATTGAACTATAATTCTTGGCATATCTAATTTAATATGTACATAATAAAACAGCTTAAACATTTGAAGTGCACTTCATTGGATAGTCATTTTCATGAAACCTAATGGAACCCAATGAGGACTTGCTCCTCTGACTGCACTAATCCTCTTCTTTATTTGGTAATTGCTGTTGAGTAATTTATTTTATTTCACAGGCCTAGTAACCCCTGGAGAGTACTGAGACTTTTTCTGTTCAGGTATTGATCAGGGCTTTTGAACAGGACTTCCAGTCTTAATCTGAAAATCCAGTAGTGTAACTTCTTTGTGTTCCCTTTGGTCGCAAAGTTGCTTTTGAAGATGAACTGCTAATTTTTACTGCTAGTTGTGTGAATTATTTCAAAAGTTGTCATTGACCTAGAAAAAGAAAGCTTGTGATGTTCCACCCTTATGATTACTCATCACAAATTCAGAATAAATTGTTAGTTGTTAGCTTCAGAGACACACTGGGAAATCTGAAAGCAATGTAGGACTCAATGTAGGACTGCCTTAGGGACTCCAGCTCCAGATTTTCCCCTCAGGGTTTATTCCTGAAGCCTTCCCCATGAGTAGGTATAGTCACAAGGCAGTGGAGGTTTGAGATCAGAGTTTTCCTTCTCCTGGATGAGCCAACCACAGCTGAAGAGCCCCATCTGCCCGAAGCAACTGAATTTAAGACATCAGTAACCTACCTTTGCCCCTTCTCCTGTCAGTGCAAATGGTTCTGCCAGGCTTCATAGCTAAGCCATACTTGGAGGCCAGGAGCAGGACTTGGTTGTCTGAGGCATGCCATTGGGAATATTTAATAAGCAATGGGATCTTGTTCCCTTTACAACCCCCAGCTATAACAACCTTAAGGAACCCAGTATAGGATTTCTCAATATTATCTCATTAACCAGGTCTTTATGCTTAAGAGTTAGGATGCAATTGGAGAATGCATCATATAGTACTACTGCATCATCAATAAGCATTGCATTAAAAATGTAACAATTCTTTCTCAAGAGGAAAGAGGATTGAATTTGCTTAAGACAAAACTGCACAAGCTGCTGAATACAAATGTCTTGTACTTCGAATGATAAACACATTGATGGTTTGACCAATCATAAGGATAATTGTAACAGGAGTGAATTGGTAGAGTTGGAATTTCACCACCCAATCCTGATATTCCAAAAAAAACACTGTTAATCCATTTTTTTGATTAATGGTTGAGTATGAATTCTACTGAATGGCTGCATTAATGAATTCCCTGAATGAACATGATGTTTGCTGTTTCTGTACTTGTAGCATTTGCAGAATGCCCAAAAGAGAAGCTAGAGAATACAGCAACACAGCTGTGTGGGTCACTGCGTCTTCAGGAGGAACAGGGAAAGGTCTCTTTGTCAGATATGATCAGAAGTTCAAAAAGGGTTCCATATCAGTGAACAAGCTGTCATGCTCAGATCTAGAATCAGGATTGTTGGGATAGGTTGCAGAATTCCAGTCTCCAGGTAAGTAATTCATAACACCATAAGACATAGGACCAGATTTAGGCTATTTGGCCTATTGAATCTACTCTGCCATTTGATCATGGCTGATATATTTTCCCTCTCAACTTCATTTTATTACCACCATCTAGCTAAAGAAATTACTCTTCGTCTCTTTTCTAATGGGATGATCTTCCATTCTGAGGCTGTTACCTCTGGTCCTAGACTTTCCCACTATTGGAAACTTATCAATAATATGGCAGCCCAGTGAGACAGAGTGATGGCTTCTCCGGGTCAAACCAAGATGTTAATGTCTTTTTTAAATGTCTTTTTTACAATTACAACTTACTGCTGGATAATAAGAGCTTCAAGTACTAAGGTCCATCCCATCAGCGAGTTGCTTGATAGCAGAGGGGCTGAAGGCGCCGGACGTGGTGAGGACTCTGTTGCTGCCTGCTACAGAAAGGCTTGAGAGTTGTTGTGCAAAGATGGTGTGCAGTCTATTTGCGAGTGATTGTCTTGGACACTTTTCTTGTGATTGCCAGATCCTGTTGGATGTTGTTAATGCAGAATTCTGCAAGTATGACTCACTAGTTTATTGGTTGGAGTAACGGCCGGGGAGCTACATGGCCTCTGTTGTAGTGCGAACTAGGCCTCATGCCGCGGGGTCGCCTGTTGCAGCCACCCAGGAGAGGAGACACTGGAGGCAGAGTGGCATGGTGTTTCCACTGAGTGCTGGCACTGTGCTCAACTGGTGGAAAACAAACTGGACTGTGTGCGACTGCAGATTGCAGAGGGCTTGTTCTAGCTGACAACATTCATATACTATCAGTTTAGAGGACTGAATACTCAGAGTGAGAATGCATGCTCCGGCCGATTAGTGTTTCATTGTGCAGGGACTTACCTTCATTCCTCTCATTTCGGTCTTGTCGAGACTTTACCAATAGCAGAGCAGCATCAACACTCCCTGCTTACCGTTGTCCTGATGCTGAGGGAAAGAAGACTATCACTTAGTCTGGTGCTCTTAAAGAGTAGTATTAATTTAGTATTAAGCTGCCACTGCCAAGCTGCTGTGGTAGCATTAGGCAAACACGAGGAAATCTGCAGATGCTGGAAATTCAAGCAACACACACAAAATGCTGGTGGAACACAGCAGGCCAGGCAGCATCTATAGGGAAAACGCTGTCGACGTTTCGGGCAGAGACCCTTCGTCAGGACTCTGACGAATTAGCGTTAGCTTTGGTTTGAAAGTTCCCGTGACCTAGTAGCCTGGTCTTTATTGCATTTCCTTAATTTCTGCACAGTTCCTAGTAAAAACCAGTGAACTGCACCACTCCTCAGCCTTCTCCCTGTAACCTTTGATGCCATGTCCAATCAAGAATCTATCAATTTCTGCTTTAAAAACATCCAATTACCTGGCCTCCACATCAGCCTACGGTAACAAATTCCACACACTCTGGCTGAAGAATTTTCTCCACATCTCTGTTTTAAATGGACCCTCCCACCATGACTCCCACCTAGACTCCCCCACCATGGGAAGCATCTTTTCCACATCTACTCTGTCCAGGCCTTTCAACATTTGAAAATCTTCAATAAGATTCCCCCTCTCATCCTTCCAAGTTTCAGCCACAGACTCAGAGTTATCAAGTGTTCCTCAGATGATAGCCCTTTCATTTCTGCAATCATCCTTGTGAACCACCTCTGAACATGGATGAAGAGCACAAAACTCTTCACAATACTTCCAGGCCTTATAAAGCCTCAGCATCACATCTCTCTCTCGTCCTGAAATGTTGGCCTTGGAAGAGTACATCAAAGAGGCATTGGATTGGAATTAGTAATAGAGCTTTGACCAGTGGCCAATCCAGACATCAGAAATTTGGAGAGGAGTGCAAATCTGGTCCAGCGCACGAGGATGAAAGGCAGGAGCGGTTTGTGGCAGCATAATAGAGCTTTGGCCAGCGGCCATTCGGCGTTTGGGATTAATTAGTAAGATCAAATTAAAGGAAGGCAGGGCAAGTGCAGTGGCTGTCATTGGAGTGGATATCGTCAGAGAGATGATTTTAAGGTTTTAGCTCCTTGAGTCTTCATCGAAGAGAGGCTTCACTCAGAGAAAGCAAAGGAAAGAAAAGCTCAAGCTTTTTTCCCTCTCTCCTTCATATCTGCTCAGCTAGGATAGCCAAGATGTCAGGCAGGATAGAGCAAAGTACCTCTTGTGGGATTGGGAAGGAAGGGAGACCTCCAGTGTCCATGACCACTACGAATGCAAGAAGTGCATCCAGCTACAGCTTCTAACAAATTGTGTTAAGGTGTCAGAGCTGGGAACTGGATTAAGTTCAGATCAATCAGGCGGCTGAGGGGAAGATAGATAGGACATATAGAGAGGTAGTTACACCCAAAATGCATAGAAACAGGGTGACTGTCAGGAGCAGGAAAAGAGTGAAAGAGCCAGTGCAGAGTTCACCTGTGGCCATCCTCCTCAACAACAGCTATATCGCTTTGGATACTGTCGTGGGGGTGGGCGGGGGGGGCGGAGGTGGATAACCTAACAGAGGAAAGTCACAGTGGTCTGGTCTTCGACACTGAGTCTGCCTCTGTGACTCAGGTGGGAAGGGGGAAGAAGAGGCATGTTGTGGTGATAGGAGATTCATTAGTTAGGGGAACAGGCATAGGTTCTGTGGCCAACAACAAGATTCCCAGATGGTAGGTATGGTGTCAGCCACTGAGAATGGTGGAATAGGGAGAATGTTTGAGAGATTGCTGGGCAGAGAATTTTTCGAGCAACACCGGTGTGAGCTGAAGTCTTTTTTGGCAGGAGCTGGGAGAAGACGGGAGGGAAGATGGTTAAGGGTGTCATCTCTGTTGCACAAGATGTTTTGTGCAGATAAATGGCTTCAGTGAGGAAGGACCAATATTCCTGTGGCAGAACCTGTTTGAGATGGATTTCGAGCAATGTTTGGAAGGTTGTGTGTGCTTTCACATAGGCTGAGGGTCCAGAGTGTGAGTTAAAGGCAACTTCAAGATGAGTTCCAACTTAAGTGCACATTTGACTTTTAACTATAATGTGCCTTTTTTGTTTTTTTTTCTTTCTTTTCTTTAATAACTTTTAGGTTAAGTTAACATTCAGAAATGTACTTTCTTAATAATTGTTTTCAGTGTACAATCTGCTATTTCTTACCGACGAGTGATTGCAGGGGTGTAGTAAATCACACAGCATTCACACAAAATGGGGTTTGGGGTGGGTGAAACATCTCATCCTCATGGGTTTGGTGGGACCAAAGTTGTATACACAATAGATGTACGGAGCCTGAGATGAGTGGGCTTCTCACTGCGGAGTCCAGTGGCTGTTGGTGAGAGGCTAATGAGCCGCATTTCCAAGGACACCCAGTAAAAAGGAGTTTCTCCAGTTAGTCTGACATCAGTGGTTGGGAAGAAGTTGGTGTCGATTATTAAGGATGAGGTCTCATCTTAACACATGATAAAATAGGCCGTAGTCAGCAAAGTTTCCTCAAGGGAAAATCTTGCCTGATAAATCAATTAGAATTTTTGAAGAAGTGATAAGCAGGACAGACAAAGGAGAATCCATTGATGTTGTGTACTTGGATTTTCAGAATTAGAATTGAAATTTTATTTCTTACATCCATATCACAACATGAGGGACTTAAAATCAGGATGCTATCAATGGTGCCACTGTAAAAGTCCTGAGGATTTAGGGACTCTTGCCAAGCTTCTGCAACCATTTGAGATGAAAGAGGCTCTGTAGTGCTTTATTCACCACACAGCCGGTATGCACAGTCCAGGTGAGATTCTCGGTGATGTGAATACCAAGGAACTTGAAACTGCTCACCCTTTCAACTACAGTCTCATTGATGTCAGTAGGGGCTAGCCTGTCTCGATTCCTCCTGTAATCCACATTCACTCACTTGACAAGGTGCCACTCATGAGGTTGCTTAATAAATCTCAAGCCCTTGGCATTACAGAAAAGATTCTAGCATGTTTAAAGTAGTGGCTAATTAGCAGGAGGCAAAGAGTAGGAACAAAGGGAGCCTTTTCTGGTTGGCTGCCAGTGACTTGTGGTGTTCCACATTGATCTGTGTGGGGACCAATTCTTTTTACGTTATATGTCAATGATTTGGATGATGGAATTGATGACTTTGTTGCAAAGTTTGCAGACTATCTTAAGGTAGGCGGAGAGGCATGTAGTTTTGTGGGAGTAGAGAGGCTACAGAAAGACATAGGCAGATTCAGAAAATGACCAGAGAAATGGCAGATGGAATATAGTGTTGGGATGTGTATGATCATGCACTTTGGTAGAAGAAATGAATGGGTTGACTATTTTCTAAATAGAGAAACAGAAACTGAGGTGCAAAGGGACTTGGGAGTCCTTGTACAAAACTCCCTGAAGGTAAATTTGTACGTTAAGTCTGTGATGAGGAAGGCAAATGTGATGTTAGCATTCATTTCAAGAGGACA